>NW_023458562.1:8226818-8344376 GCF_013731165.1 Rhagoletis pomonella | reverse complement strand
TACTATGTATAATGTACAGACATCGGCCTGTTACAGTTTTATTATATGTATACATAGTGTCGATAAAAACGAGATTCCCGGTGCCATTGGACGAAATACAACTCCAAACCATTACATTGCCACCTCCGTGTTTTGTCGTAGGCTTCAGATGCTGTAGTTTCAGCGCCTCATTGGACTTCCGCCAACTATGACCTTTCCTTCACTACCCCGGAGGCTGAATTTGCTCTCGTCAAGGAAAACAAGTAATTTTTAGCAAAACCGACTTCAACTCGCATATAAAAAAAAATATATATATATATATCTCATGATCCACTGATCGGATCTCAACCAGATTAGTATGGGACCACCTCTGAGACACTGCATCATTCCACCATCCTTGATCGTGTTTAATATGCTCTTTAGCAAAATTCCACCGGATTTTCCTGGTACGCCTCTTAATATACGGGTTTTCCTAGCTACTCGGCCGTTGTAACCCTGGGATTTGATAACTTTACGAATGGTTTGAGGGTGTACGTCCTTTCCAAATGATGACAAGACATCAACAGCTAGTTTGGGTGCACTTAACCGCGGTTGATGTTTGATTTTACGCACAATAAACTTTTTTTCTCGAAGAGACGATTTCTGTGGTTGCCCTTTTTAACCGACTTCCAAAAAAGGAGGAGGTTATCAGTTCGTCGGAATCTTTTTTTTTTTTTTTTTATGTATGTTGCCGCATAACTTTGGACCACGTCAACCGATTTCGATAATTCCGATAATTTGCATCGGAAAGGTAGTGTCTCAGAGGTGGTCCCATACTAATCTGGTTAAGATCCGATCAGTGGATCATGAGATATATATATATATATTTTTTTTTATATGAGAGTTCAAGTCGGTTTTTTTTTGCTAAAAATTACTAGTTGTTTTATCTACTCTATCCTTCCTTCGTCTCTGTATCGCCTTACAATGTCTCCAACTGTGCTCGCCGTCATATTCAAAATTTCGGCTATTTCTTTCATAGTTGCCAACTTGGTGCTTTAAGCACTAGATTTAGTGCTTTTTGAAAATTAAAACGCCAAAAAAAAAGTACATAGTGCCTAGTGCCTTTTTTAGTGCTTTTTTGAACTAATATTACTCCGAGATAGTTAAAACCTGAAATAATTTGAAATATTATAAGCTGCGGTGTCTCATGAAGATGCGAAATTTACAAGAATATACAAATTTAAATGCACTAAAATACAACCATGATTGATAAAACGCTGAAGTTGCAAACCCACCTTGTCGGATTCTAGGCGCTTTGGAAATGCTAGTACGCAGGTAAGTTAAGAATTTTTTTCTTTTCTAATTGTTTGTACAAATTTTAATTTTTTTACCACCTGGGTAAAACTCCTCGTTTCTTGGTGCTGAATCCAAATCTGGCTGCACAATTGCTCTAAATAGTACAAGAATTTTTAGATATCCTACCCCCAGATTGCCAATAACACGGGTTTTAGCGATATTTGAGGTTATATAATGAAAACATAAAATTTTTTGCTCATTTCTTTCTCGAGATATAGTAGTTTTAATAGTACTTCGGTATTACGTCGTAAGCATGAGTCATCCTATGTGTAGAGGCTATTCAATCGTTATGAGCGAAAACGTTTTGTGTATTGATTTATGTATGTATTTTTGTAAATATTGTTAATTTTTTGCCTTGGTTGAATACAAACTGTTATGAAAAAAGCATCCTTTGATTAAACAAAATTTGGTGCTTTTAGTTTGGTAAAACGCCTTTTTCCCCAGTTTTTGGTGCCTTTTGAAAATCAAAAGTTGGCAACACTGATTTCTTTGTAGGTCTTTCTCAAGATTTTTTTTCGCACAAATCACTTTATTCGGTTTACAACCATAAAAAAAATAAAATTTGAGCAATTTTGCAAAACTCGAAGTTTTTAATAACCATAACTAACTTTTTTTTGATGAATTCAGTAATTATTTATTATCCACTGATTCATAGCATGCATCTTGCTAATTTTCTTCATGATAATAGCTAATCAGCCCATTTATTACCATTCTACTCACATGAGTACGGAAAAACCATGCAACGCTTTTTCATAATTTGAAGTAGGAAAAAAAAAATTGTTTTGCTATGACAATCTCTTTGGTAGAGGCTTTTTAAAATTTTTTTGGTTTTTTTTTTAGAGTTTATTTCGAATTTTGGTGATGGGACTTTGTTTTCCCTAAAAAGTTGTGAGTTGTAAAATCAGTGCAGGAAATAACTACGTACATAAGTATATGAATAAGAAATAAAAACAATTTTGGAAATGCGAAGGTAAGTTGATTTGAAAACAGGTGTACCTGCTTGAGTACAATAGGAAAATATAAATGAAAAAACTTTGTTGGATTAATTATTACTGGAATGGATTTCGAACCACCACAAACGGCAATAATTTTATGGAAGAAAATACACTAGTCTTTCAAGTACAATAAACGCCATTGAAAGCAACTAAGGACCATCGTCAATAGATATTGCTATAATACCACCCAACATTCAGAGCTAGGCGATAAGAATTACATGTTTAATCGATTGAGCCTAGGACTACGATTACTTTAATCGCAATTTCAAAAATGTTTAAATTGGGATTGCGGTAATCGTGCATAGAAGGCACTAAGATTACGATTACAGCAATCGTAATTTTAACTTTTTTTAAATTACGATTACTGTAATCGTAATCTAAGTTCGTTCGATGAAGGATTACTGTAATCGCAATATTGTTTTTTTAGCTTGTTGGGATTACTGCAATCCTAATCGTTTAGTAATCGTAATCCTTATCGCCCAGCTCTGCCAACAACACGTTTGAGGACGAAAGGATGCCGAGAAGTTGGATGAAGAAACGCTGCTAAAGGATGTCCCTGGCAATATCAAACTTTTCTGCAGCGATGACGATTATGACAGTGAAGAAGGCATACCGTTATCAGAAATTAAATCCGCACTAAGAAATGAAGCTTTAGCGATCCCTTGCTGGTCAAAAGATGTGCCCAATATGAACATCACTGTTATTAGTAATTATAAAGCCAATGTTCGAGCAAAAAAATAAATTTGGCGCATAAATCCCCGGTGGAAGTTTTTGACACCATTTTCTACAGAGATGTTGTGCAACTTATAATATATCAAACACGGTCATATGCCCAGCCGCACAATGAACATAATTTTATATTTGAGGTGGAGAAGTTATACACATTTATAGGAATATTGTTTTATAGCGGCTGTCACTCGATGTCAAGGGTGTTCATGTATTGGGAAATGGACGAAGACACAAGGACACCAATTGCTGCCAAAAATATGTCAAGAAACAGATTTTATGTCATCAAAAACTTTATCCATGTAGCAGATAATAGCCAATTGTCTATACTATACCGTAGATAAAATGGCTTCGAAACGTGCGTTCACAGCAAGTGTTGCTTATACAGGACCTAATTTTACAAAAAGGATTCAAAACTCTATATATATATATATATTCTTTTTTTTAATGGACGTTGGGATAGGGAAACTATCCATCAAGTAGCCCGTGCGAAACTCTCCTAAAGCCACCTCCCCGGAACCACTCGCGTATTACATCGCGGTGAGGCCGTCGCATAAACATACCCCACGTATAACCGCCCTTTCAATAATCCATTAATGTGATTTGGGGTTCAGGAGCGTTTTGGTATTCACAGGGTTTACCTGCAAAGAAATGCAAAAAATAAGATAAAAGAAGAAATTTTATACACAAGTAACTTCAACTATTTCCTTTTTCAAAGCGGCGGCGTTGCTCTCTGATCCTTAGCTTTGTCATTATTTCTCTGCTTATATTCTTCAATGTGCCCCATACTTTTTTATCATTCAACATATGTTCAATGATATTTTCCGTACTCAGGCCCTCTTGAGTCAAACTATTTAATCTCTCTCTTTCTAATGAAAACGAAGGGCACTCGAAAAGTACATGTTCAGCGGTTTCCGGGACATTTTCACATGTATTACATGCCGTCGAGTCATCGTGACCATAATAGTGCAGGTACTGTCGAAATCAGCCATGGCCACTAAGCAATTGAGTCATATAAAAATCAACTTCGCCATACGATCTGTATAGCCAAGCTTCGATGCTCGGAATGAGTCGGAAAGTCCAGCGCCCAGAGGAAGACGAGGCCAAGCGTTGCTGCCATAGTGATAGGCTTATTTGGCGTTCGGCCGCGATCCCGGGTTTTGAGAGGGCTCTAGCTTATGTTCGGGCCGTCATATAGGTGCGCTGGATTTCGTTAGCCAACAAATCGGCAGGCATAATACCAGCTATGACGCAGGCTGCATCACGCGAAACTGTCCGGAAAGCGCTGCAAACGCGAAGGGCACTAATACTATGTCTCCATTGTGAGATTTAATGAAGATTTAGCCCTCTGACGAGATTTGACGTTAAATCTTTTGAGATTTATCATATAAAATTAAATCTCGAAAGGCAGTAGATTTAAGTTAAATCTTCGTCAAATCTTCAATAATATTGATCAATACGTACAATTTGTTGGATGTGGCAACCACAAATTCACATGCCATAAGTCAAATGACATTTGTGTTTTCAATATACAGTTGAGGACATTGAAATCTAGCCTATCATAAAAACATGAACTTTCGTATTTTTAGGGATTTTTATATTTTTTTGTTAGTTTGGGAGGAAATTTAGTAATACATATTTACATAACTTTGGTTGTAATAAATTAAGAAATTATTATTTTAAAAACTAAAAATTTAGAAGAAATGTTTTATAGTAATATCATGCAGAGTCTTCTCCGCTTTCTATAAGTCATTTACGCGCTGCGACAAAAAATTTATAAATTTCGGTAATGGTTCTGCTTCGATAACATTGCACCGAACATCCTCTAGAACTCAGTTCGTATTCATGATATGCCAAAGGCCCACGATTGGATTTTCGGTTCCCTCCTATGAATAAGAGAGTTCTACAAAAATGTTTCTTTCCGCAAATGTTTTTTACCGTTTTGATAATTTTTCTTAAATTCGGGAAAATGATTCGGAATATGGTACTATTCTTTACACTTTCCAAACTATATATTATACATACATATTTACCACGAATAAGAAGCCAATAATATTCAGAATTCATATAATGAAATTCCGCTTGGTACCTTCCTTTTATCTGTCTGTATATCAATGTCCGCAACTGTATTTGTAAAATCATACATAAGCAAACGTCAAATTTTTAAAAATGTGAACGTCAAACATATCTCGTAACGGTAATGGAGACGGTTGTGATTTAGCAACTGGATTTATTAAATCTTAATGGATAAATCTCTCAATGGAGACATAGTATAAGACGGAAAACAGAGTTTACAAGCTTAGCATAGGACTTTTGCTGCAGTGCATGACCCCAGACGGGGGCCGCGTACATTATAACTGATTCAGTAACTTTTGTTAGCAGTTTTCTGCGGTTTTGGCTTGGACCGCCTACATTTGCCATCAGTATAGCTAACGCGCTTTGAACTTTTGCCGCTTTTTTACTTACCATTTCAATGTGAACTTTGCAAGATAACCTTGCATCAATCAGTACAGCTAGATACCTCACTGCTGGTAATGTAACAAAGATGTATGTATATAGTGCCACCAACGTGTGGTGTTTTAAAAATACACCTACTAGAAAATGAACACACTTCTTCCCGTTGTACTCGCTTGGGTACGGCTCATAAAACCTACTTCTAAATTTTTTGAGTAATTGAGTTCGTAAATTTTATGTTATTTGTCCTCCCGTTAATAAAATAAAAAGCAAATAAAAACAAGTTTTCAGTTTTTAAGGTTGATGGGAATAAATGGGTTAGACACGCTCTAGCGTGATTGTTTCAATTCTTCAAATAATCATTATTTTGTACAAAATTCTTAATTTTTATAAAAAAAGTATAAACAAATGGAAATATTGATTACTTCTCGATCAGATTTTTAATCCTTTACACTGAGTATCAATACTTATTCTATAATACAATATTTAAAAAAAAAAGAAAGCGGAAACTTGCACGGAGTCGCCAGTTATTACTTTTTTTCGCTCTTGCCACGGGTGATTTTGCTTTCATGCGAGCGTGGTGCAACCACAGAACAGGAAAAAAATAAAATATAGGCTGACTTCCAAAACGTATCATACAATGTTTGGAAACTGTTACACTGCGGTATTCAAACTGTTTGTATATGCAGAGTTGCGTATGCGTTGCATATTTTAAATATTCAATATAGCAGTGAACTAGGATGATCACTATCTTGTTGTAGCCAAGATACGCTCCCGCCTCTGTGCAAAAAAAAAAGTGCGCCCAACAATGCAAGGAAAGCTTAACGTCGAAAAGCTGCAATCACAACAGACGGTGAATATATTCGACTCACATACCTGCTCTCTGAGAGCACTCTTCAACAATCCGACATAAGCGAGCAGTGGAACCACATTTCTCGATCTTTAAGTACCGCCGCCGAAGAAGTAGTTGGATTTCAGCGAGCCCGAAAGAACAACTGGTACGATGAGGAATGTGCGATCGGGCCCAACGCGCGCTATGTGGTACTTCTATAGGGATCTGAAGAGGGAAGCGAGGCGTATTTGCCGCAATAAGAAGAGAAATACCGAAGTACGTGAGTGCGAAGAGCTTGAAATGCTAGCCGGCAGGAAAAAGCCCGAAATTTTACCATAGGGTTAGGCGTCTTACGGAAGGTTTCAAGACCAGGCCGAACTTCTAGTCCAAAAAGTTTAAAATTAAAACCGAAATTTTTAACCGTGTAAGCATACATTTATGTACGGATTCTGAGTGAATGCAATGATATCGTGGGCGGGATATTTGATGTATACAGCATGCAACTATACCCGCACTTAACCAACCTGGGAAGACGCTTACCTACATTTGTACATACATACATATCGCACACCGTCTTCTTGAGTCTTCTAGGGTCACAACTCAAAATTTGGCATTTTTGAGATTATGCTCTAAAAATGTACGCAGAGCTTTTATTTACCTTTCAGCAAAAGCTGGAGCAAATTTTTGTTATAATTTGTTAAAAAAAAACCTAAGGTAAAATCGCTCTTGCCCGTATGATTATCATGTGCTAAGAAATAGTTTTTCGCATTTTCTGACAAACGTATTATTTTGAGTTGTGACTCTTTTGAAGACGGTGTGCGATTTGTACCATGCATTTATTTCACTTTATGTGCCGCTACTAATTATGTATAGATTGCCACTGAGCAAAAATGCATCAGTGAAAAAGGCGAGTGCAGTACCGTACTCGTGATAGAAGTAAAACTTCTTAAAAAAACGTATAGGTTTCAATGGAATTGAATTCCGTGTTAAATATTTGAATAAATCATTTAGATTTAGATAGAGTTTGTAGTCATTTATTTGGGAAAAATAAAACATTTATATTTTAGGTTTAGAAACACAAAATTTATGATATCAATTTCGTGACGAAAATTATACGCATTGTTTTAACTGCTTTGGAAACTGACGCAAAATAGTATTATTTATTCGGAACGTTGCGAAGTTCTTTCTACTCTTAGAAACACAACACAAAAAATCAGAACTTTAGCAACGATTCGTATGAATAACACTATTTTGCGTCAGTTTCCAAAGCAGTGAAAAAAATGCGTATAATTTTCGTAACGAAATTGATATAATAAATTTTGTGTTTCTAGTTCAGCTTTCGTCACTCGAAAATTTTACCTCAAAGAGGTGTTTTATTTGATCTATATAACTCGAAGTATGCTGGTAAAATTGATAAATTGGCTTGCACAATCAATGGTTAGGAGTAAAATTAGAGTTAAGTCGTTAAATATTTAGCCCAGCAATTTTCGAAGGTTAACATGCTAACTCTATATATGTCAATTCTGTCATTAACAAGAATAAAAAAATTTAGATTTCAAAAATTTAAAAAACATTTTTGCACACATGTACATACACACATATGCACGTATTCATTTTTCCGTCTTCGAATCTGAGGTTTCGGTCAGTCTCGCGAAAAAATGTACGCGATTCAAATACATCAAAAGTGGGCAGTGGCAGTGTCGCTGGCCAATTTGCAAAGCAATGAGCTGATGATGTTCATGACCGCAGCGTTCTTTTCAACTACCATGGCGTGGATTTGATACTTAAATGAGTACATATTCAGACCAAGTAATAGAAGTCCCTCTTAAAGTTGATGTGCTTGGAGAGGCATGGGTATTGATCCCCTCATTGTGAGATATACAGGCAGGTTCTGCAATTCACTTCCGCGTGAAATTCAACAAAACTCGCCTTTTATCCGACATTCGGGCTTCTGTGTTTCACTTTACGAGTTTTATTTCCACTTTCCTTCGAATTCCAGAACCTGAATATAAAACTCGGAAAGTGAAACACAAAGTGAGTTTTGTTGAAATTCACTCGGAAGTGAATTGCGGAATATGCCTGATAATTTTATTGAATATTTGCCAACCTTTAGTTGTTCTGTTTAGCCCAGTAAAATTAGATGAATTTGGTAGGAAAATTGAAAAAAATTTGTAACAGCGATTTTTTGATGCAGTTTACTTCTATTTGACACGTAGATCATGGTTCCACAGTCTTGCCCCTAAATTTCATTTGGCAACATTCCGCCATCTTGGATTTAAGTTTTTTTGGGGTTTTTTTCGAATTTTCAAGCTTATTTTGCATTTTTCGTAAAAAATGGTTTAATACACATATGTAGAGAATTTAATTTTCCACATTTACGATATAGAAGGTTTTTTAAAAATAGCATTTTTTATTGTAAACAATTAGCAAAAACTGCTAAAAAATTTTATATTGTCACGGTTTTCGCCATTTTTTGACAATTTCTGTTGAAAATACATAACATGTTAAAATTCCAAACTTGTAGAGAATTTTATTCTTCACAACTCTTATACCTAAATTTTTTTTTGTACGACGTTTATATCACGGTAGGGATCGTCCTTAACATAGCGATTAACCCAGAAAAATTAGTTAAATTTGGTAGGAAAATTAAAAAAAAAATTGTAACAGCGATTTTTTTATGCAGTTTACTTCTATTTGACACGTAGATCATGGACCCACTGTCTTGCCCCTAAATTTCATTTCGCAACGTTCCGCCATCTTGGATTTAAGTTTTTTTGGGTTTTTTCCAATTTGCAAGCTTATTTTGCATTTTTCGTAAAAAATTGTTATATATAAATATGTAGAGAATTTAATTTCCCACATTTGTTGTATAGAAGTTTTTTCAAAATAGCAATTTTTTACACTGAAAATAAAATTTCGAAAATCTTTCGTAGTGTAGGTTTTTGTACAATATACGAAACTTTCGTTCATAATACGAACGCATTTTTCACAACGAAACAAGATTTTACGAACCTTACGTAAATATAACGAAAGGACTTTCGTAAGGTATTTTTTCAGTACAATTTACGAAATCTTACGTTTATTTTACGAAACACATTCGTAAAGCACTGAACAAAGCTCTGTACGAATAATTTTGTATATTGTAGGAAGGTATTCGTAATAGTCACGTATGGTTTTAAAATTTACGAAATCTACATCTCTGTATTCGTACAATTAAGTTAATACGTTTGTATAAAGTACTAATGCAGAAACATGTTTTTTAAATTCGTACAACATACGAATATTTTAGTTCAATATACTCAATTACCGGCAGTTTAATATTTCATCATAGTTTTTGTATCGCGTGTCATTGCGGAGTTAATTGTTGGCTGATGTGAAACGTATAATATAATTTTAAACGTTTTAAAAAGGGATTTGCTTGATAAAAAAAAACAATATTAAAGCTGTGGATATACTATGCTTTTAAGCGTACAATGTTTTCAACATCGACTATGCTGCGCCTGGCGCTGCAATGTGGGACTTGATAAATAGGCAATTTCATCAGTTACCTGTCAGCGGCAAGCCTAAGCCAGGAGCAGTACTTAATGTAAATAAAAGTAAGTACATGTATGACTTTTCACTGAAACTTGCTTTTCAGGCGCCTTATAATTTTACTTTAATTTATAGTCATCAAGGAAACAAACATCGATGAAGCTGCGAATCTGTCAAGTGCCTCTACATAAAAATATTATAATGTTTAAGAAAGTAAAAGCAGTATTTTTTATATCCTCTCATATTTTATATCTTATTATATTTAGTTTTGTTGAGTCTCATAGTTTAACACTTTGCATCAATATACTTTATTGAATGAAGCCTAAGCAATAAAAAAATTTAGTATAGAACCTATTCGTATGCATATAAATAAAGGACTTAAGTTTCTTCGTTTCTTTCTTTCGTAGAACGTGTGATTGCTTTTATTATTAACACTATGAAAAACATGAATAAAATTATAGCCCAACACTTTCATTATATGTTAGTCAATAATGTTAAGCGTTTTTGCAAAACGTTTTGTTAAACAAAAACGCTTAAAATTAACGATAAAAACAAAATAAAAGTGTTGTGTTATAATTCGTATTATGCTTTCTACAGTGTGGAGAATGAAAGCAAAATCGCACAATCTACGAAACAAGCGCAGATTTTACGAAAGTGATTTCGTTAAATATACGAATCATTTCTGTGCATTTTACAAAAATTTCGTAAAAAAATAAAGAAATAGTACGATTTTTTTTAGTAAATAGTACGAAATTCGTTAGTAAATAGTACAAAATTCTTTAGTAAATAGTACGAATACATTCGTAAAATGTACTTATAATCTGATGCCTCATATTTTCGTAGTATGTACGAAAACGGTTTTGTACAATCAACGAAAACTTTCGTGGCTCAAAATGACGAAAAATTTCGTAAGATTTACGCAAGTTTTCGTTATATTTACGCAGATTTTATTTTCAGTGTATTGTAAAAAATTGGGAAAAACTGCAAAAAAAATTTACATTGCCACGGTTTCGCCATTTTTTGACAATTTCTGTTGAAAATACATAGCATATTGAAATTCCAAGGTTGTAGACAATTTCATTCTCCAAAACTTTTGTGCCAACATTTCTTTTGTGCGACGCTTAGATCACGGCCGGGAACGCGATACACATAGCGATGTACGGGATGCGCCGTATAACTTCATTTCCACACTTTCGCCTGCTTTCATTAAAAAAAAAACGTTGCCCGTGGATTGGGCATACTGGACAAACCACGTAAAAAAAAAACGCGGCGAAAAACTCTACCTCAGCGCTGGTGTGGCAATGAGTTTTACGGCGCATCCCGTACATTGCTATGCTTACCGCATTCCCGGCCGTGATCTAAGCGTCGTACAAAAAAGGGTAGGCACAAAAGTTTTACAATTTTGTTTTTTTTAATTTTCCTACCAAATTTAACTAATTTTTCTGGGTTAATCGCTATGTTCCGCACGTTCCCGGCCGTGATCTAAGCGTCATACAAAAAAATGTAGGTACACAAGTTGTGAAGAATGAAATTCTCTACAGCTTTTGAATTTCAATATGCTATGTGTTTTATACAGAAATTGTCAAAAAATGGCGAACCCCGTGACAATGTAATTTTTTTTTGCAGTTTTTCCTAATTTTTTACAATAAAAAATTATGTTTTGAAAAAACCTTCTATATAAGAAATGTGGGAAATTAAATTCTCTACATGTTTGTATATAACAATTTTTTACGAAAAATGCAAAATAAGCTTGCAAATTGGAAAAAAAACCAAAAAAACTTAAATCCAAGATGGCGGAATCTTGCGAAATGAAATTTAGGGGCAAGACTGTGGATCCATGATCTACGTGTCAAATAGAAGTAAACTGCATCAAAAAATTGCTGTTACAAATTTTTGAAGAAAATTTTCTTTTTGATGCAAAATGCATCTAGATGCTCTAGGAATATTTCCGCATCAAAAAGAAAATTTTGAAAAAAATGTCGCTTACGTTATTTTGGCGGTTAGGGCTCGATATGTGCAATAAAGTTTTATTTCTTTGTAAAGGCTTGCTACCTGTTACAAATTTTATTAAAGTTATTGAATTAGATATTACATTATGGGTATCCATTGAAATGGGTTTGAAAATACTTTATTTCTAAACGACACTTAGAAGGGTTGCCACATGTTTAAAAAATCAAATTCACTTTAATTAAGGGAACAAGGTAACGGAATATGGACATATACCAATATGGGTTTCAGAAAATAGAAAAAATTGGGCATATTTAGCAAGAAATAAGTGAAGAGTAAAAACATTCCTGAGTTAATTTAAGAGTCCAGTAATTTAAAAGAGTGTAATCAGAACAAATCACTGATTGACAATGTATGTATGTATATTTAATAAAATAACAAATACGATGTCGTACATCTTTGGTTTGAAACAGCTATTATTTTAGTTTAACTAAATTGGTGCCAACCCTCTTCGTAATTTTAGCAAGCTAAAACCTTCTTCAACCTCTTTCGTCTGACTTTCATATGGTGATACCTATTTATTTCAATAACTTAATTCCTTTAATTCAAATGGAATTTGATTTTTTAAACAGATGGCAACCCTCTATATGTAGTTAAAAAATAAACCCTTTTCATACACATTTCTATTGATTCCCATCTCTTAATAATTCATTTAACTTGTTAAAATATTTTGAATTTAATTTGTATTATTATATTTAAAAAAATAAACCTCTATTGTCTACAGGTCAAGTTTTTTAATCTGACACTTCATTTTTATACCCGAGCGCACTTGTGCACAAGGGTATATTAATTTTGTTCACATAACGGTTGTTTGTAACAGCCAAAACGAATCGAGATAGATATAGACAAATGTATACATAAATGATCAGGATAAAAAAAGAAATCGATTAAGCCATGTCTGTCTGTCCGTCCGTCTGTCCGTCTGTCCGTCTGTCCGTGTACACGATAACTCGAGCAAAAATTGAGATATCTCAACGAAATTTGGTATGTAGGCTTCCCTTAATCCAAGGTAGGTTGCTATTGAAAATGGGCGAAATCGGACTGTAACCACGCCCACTTCCCATATAACGGTAATTTCCAGAAATACGAAAACTGCGATATTTTAGTAACTACTGAAGATAAATCACTCAAAATTGGTATTTACAATAATTTTTTGACAAAAAATAATAATATTATACATTTTTGGAAAATGGGCGTAGCCACGCCCACTTATGGTTACATGTGTATATCTTGGTAACCGCTGTACCAATTTCTACCAAACTTGGCACAGTTGTCGGCCCTGGTACAGCATACAAAATCGCCTAAAATTGTTAAAATCGGACGATAACCACGCCCACATCCCATATAACGGTAATTTAGAGAAATACAAAATCTTCGATAAATCAGTAAATATTGAAGCTAATTTATTCAAAATTGATGCTTGCAACAATTCTTTACCAAGAAATACGTTTGTGATAAATTTTTGGAAAATGGGCGTGGCACCGCCCACTTATGATCACATATATGTATCTCAGTAACCGTTCTACCAATTTTTACCAAACTCGGTGTGGTTATTGTACTTGCCACATATAAGCAAACCGTTGAAAATTATTGAAATCGGAGTAAAATAACGGCCGCTTCTCATATAACGGTAAATTTCAGAACTGCTTGAAACTTCAAAATTTCGAAATCTAATGACTCTAATTTACTCAAAATTGATACGCCCCGGCTTACCATATAGCCGTAGCTTTCGGTAAGGCGAAAAACATATATTTAATACGTGCGCCGGGTATTTAATGTTCGGCTCTGCCCGAACTTAGGCTTTCTTACTTGTTGAAAATAGAACGAATCGTGCAGATCTGATGGCACTGACAAAAAATTAAAAAAATGATTTTATGCATTAGCAAAAAACATATTACTTAAAAAGTGCAAAGAATGAGTAAGCTTTTATTTCTTCTTACTTAAGGTAAAAATCCGTACTAAATATTTAATAAAATAACGAAAAATAACATATTTTTACATATGTATATTTTTAATTTATTCCATTAAAATTTAACATTTCTTGAAATTTTGTTTAAAAAAAATTGTTTTTCTGGAATATCACAGGAATCTGGACGTGGCAGGTTTATGTGCTCTCATTAAAAGATAGTTAAAAAACAACTTCTTTAAAAGGTCTGCAATTGGAAAATTTGGCCAAATACGTGTGTGCTCCATTGTACAATATACTATTGAACTATGATCCTCGTGCACCACTTTTTATTTGTTATTTAAAAAGTTAAAGAGCGTAAAATAAGTAAGAAAAATTAAAAAAAAAAACAATATATATTATACTTAAGGCATTTCTTGTCCATGTCATCAAATCTGCGCCGTTCGTTCGATTTTCGAAAATGAGGTTTCAAATGAAAGAGCTTTAGGCTTTAAGTACTAGGACTTACCGATGATTTTTGGAAATTTATGTTCGAAATTTTTTTATATGAAAAAAAGCACCCTCAAAAAAAAAATTGCCAAAAATCAACGGTAAGCCCAAGAGACGTAAAATTTGCACAGTGCTTTACTAAAATTTGATAGGCTACAAAACTGAATACCAAAATTTTGTCTAAAGACGCTGATGAAGAAGTTAGAAATTTTGGTCAAACTTTGTAGAATTTTCATAATTTTTGCACAAAGTCTGAAATTTGAATTTATACCGTGTATGTTAAGTAAGCAGCTATATTTTTATAAAAAAACAGCCAAAACTTACTAATGTATCGGGTCCCAGTTTTTATTTGGTTCAATGTATGTGTATCGCGGTAACCGATTTATCAATTTGTACCAATTTCAGGGCAATTATTGACCATGGCATAAAAAAGCTGGTGAGGCGTAGTGGTAAGCAGTGCGCGCTTCCACTCCGCAGCACCTGGGTTCAAGCCCTGGTCAAAGCAACATCGCAAAAAAATATAGAAAAAGGTTTTTTTCTTAAGAGCGGTCGTCCCTCGGCAGGCAATGGCAAACCTCCGAGTGTATTTCTGCCATGAAAAACAGCTTCTCTTAAAAAAAAGATGCAATCGCCGTTCGAAGTCGGCATAAAAGTGTAGGTCCCTCCGCTTTGTGTGACAACATCAAGGCGCACGCCACAAGTTGGAGGAGAAGCTCGGCCAAACACTAACATACATATGTGGAAGCGCCAATCTATTATTATTCTTATAAAAAAGCTATAAAGAAAATTTCCAAAATCGGACTAAAATTACACACACTTTCCACCTCAAAAAAAAACCGTTAAAAACGTATGGTGCATTCCTTTAAAACGTTGCACCACGTTGGATTTTGTATCCTAGCAGCTGAAGGAACGCAGACAAAAAATTTCAGACTTGTGCTCGCGACTTAAAAAAATAAATTTTTTCACAAAAAAATTCGAAGTTTCGGGTTTGCCCATATAATTATATGAATTTTGGAAATCAAATTTTAAATTCGTAATCAGTGACTCCGAGAGTTCTTAGGTATCAAGTTTCATTACAATCTATAATTATTTTAAAAAAGTCGTCGGTCATATTGGATCCACAATTTTGAATTTTGAAAATTGAATACCAGGTTCGAAATCATCGACGACGTATGCCCCTATACCAATTTTCAAAACAATCAATAATATTTTTAAAAAAGTGGCCGACAATATTTGATCCGCCATTTTGAATTTTCAAAAATGTAATATATATTTCGAAATCAGTGATAACGAAAACCCCTAAATACCAACTTCCATTGGAATCTGTCAAATGCATATTGAGTAAAAATTTGTTTCGTCCTATATTCTCGATTCGTCCCTATTTGCGGCGGCGACTTTGCCGATCACTTACAATAGGTTTGTCCCGCGGATGCGATGTAAGCACAATATTTTTACATGTATAATACGTTACTCTATGTCCATGATAAATTTAAAGTGCGATGTCTTAGGTCGATTTTTGCCGAAATTTTGACATTCTTGCGCACATTGTCCCGCTAAATTAGTTTAAGTGATCAATTTTTGACTTCGTCCAATGGTAATTGATAACCACACAAAATGCCAACGACGATAAAGTAAGGTTATTTTTAATTTTTTTATTACACAATGTAAACCCTCCTGACCCCAAAAGATCCCACGGTGCGATGTAAGTGTTGTCGTTTGTTAATCTACTGCAGTATATTTAGGTCCCCGATATGTTTTCTTTGACGATAAAATCGGCACATTTTTATTGTCGCTAGCTCCCGAACTATTTTGTTTTCGCTACTTTCTCGGTAGTTGAACCCAAGGTGAGCTCATACTAGGTGGTAGCGGCAGCCCAAAAATAAAAACACTAAGAAATTATACGCACAACGATAATCAGAACAAAACAATTTTACAACAAATACATAATTTTGACAATTAGTACAACCACAGCGAAAATTTAACTTCGACGGTAACACCTTTTTATATGAATTCGCTTTGGTCGAAGAGATCGAAAATATGGCCGGTTTCGTTAATTTCTCGATAGCGAAACGGGTGAGAATAACTTTCGCAGGTTTCCCTATCGAAAACACTTCGCAACAACTTTTGAAACTGTATGACGAGAACGAGAGTTCTGCTGCAACAAACTGAACGAGAGGAATACTTTTACGATAATTTTTCGGACCCGTTCTCAATAGTTTTGTACGCGAAAGTGTTGCCAAAATTTCTAAAACGAATTATCGTCTACGTTTCACGGGTGGGTGTTTTCTCAGCATCTCCAGGCATATTGCGTGCTCTGTACTTTAAAATTTGCACTCTGACCATATAAGAAAGTTAAATTTTTTTCGAGAAAAGAAGATCCCAAAAGTTTTGACTTCCACCTGACAGCCACTTTTTACGGCACCTTTTAACAAGCAAATATTTAAGTAGGTTAATATGGCAATTGCTGGAAATAGCAAGTATGTATTATGTATGTGTTGGTACTTAAAGGGTGGCTGTTTTTTTTGATTTTACTTCTCTACAGAGCTTTCGCACGGCGCGTCATGCGGTTAGTATGTGTGAATGAACAATGTGCCACACAGACTGAAAAGGCCACCAGTTCGGTGGGTAATGAAGGCCTTGGATGATGTAGCTTAGCGCTTCTCTTTGGCAACCTCCGTCGGAAGTGTAAAACGTAAATAAACAACATGTAGGTACAACACACATAACTATGTAGATATGTGCACATACACGAAATAGCACTTGACTATAAGGCTACAATTGTAGCGTTACCTACCTAAAGCTGGTGGGGAGGACGATGACGCTTTGCTGATGATTGCAGGCTTTGCCGCCGAAACTCAGTGGATATGACCTGAGCGTACACGTTTGTGGTTGACTTTCAGTACCATTCGAACTCCACTGATTTTGCGTTCAAAATTACGGTCACGACTTTGCTCCATGTTTGAGTGTGCATATGTACATACATACATATGTTTATTACTTTGAATCAAAGGATGTGTATGGAGCTAATTGATATGTTAATTCGACAAAATTTTACCCAGCATCACATCGGATGCGGGTGCCGAAGCGGGTTTCACGAACACACGAAATTTAATGGTAGACCACGATGTACGCGAAGATGAACGCTGAGTGAGTGCGACTGGACGCTTTCAGCGGTAATCAGATTATACGAAGTACTTTCAGCTTTGAACTTGAACCGGGTGCTACTAAAACAACGCTCTCGGCAACTGACAGCAATAGGCACAATGAACGACAGCTTCAACAATGCGAACATATAGCCCGTATAAATTATTTACAACACTTAGAGCCGCTTACACAAATGCACTATGCATCCACACTTAGGAGCACCAGCAGCCATAGGCTCACTGTGGCCGCTTTTCTTCATAATTAAAGCTCAATGCCATTTCATTTAAAATTCACACTGTGGGGCCGTTTATAACACACAGATGCACGCAGCTCGCGGGAACTTAAAAAACGCTAACACGTACGTATCCTCCGTCAACTACGAACGTATCCTTCGCGAAAACGAGACTGAACTGAAGCGATTGTTCATCGCTATGGCAAGTGGCGGGTGCTTCGTACGTTTGTTCACCATCTTCACCAAATTTTTTCCACCAAATCCATGTTGAGTGTGCGCTTTCGAGTTGTTTTGTATAGCGACAGGACACGAGAGCGTGGCTTCACATTAGGGAAAGGTATGAGGGTATCTCCGCTATTTTTATTTACATTTTCTTGTCATTGAAAAGCTACCTTTAGTAGATTATCAACGGCCATGGACAAACGGTGTGCCCTTTACAATGACCGGATATTAGAAAAGGAATCTAATGGTGCCGAAAAATTAAAAAAAAATCATATTATTTATACATGTGTAGGTACATCCATATTTAGGGTCGTATAATACATATATGTATGTATATATATATACAGTGAAACCTCTCCTAACGGACACCTCTATTAGACGGACATCTCCCTTGGGCGGACATTTTTTCCTATACCAAGTTTTAAGTATAAATTTCGGAACAAATTGCTCTCTCTTAAGCGTACACTCTCTTGGCCGGACGCGGACAGTTATTTTGCATAAAATTGACACAAAAACTCTATTGGGCGAACGCGAACCTCTTATCAACGGACATTAAGATTTCTTTTCATAACAAATCAAACAAAAACCTCCGTTGAGCGGACGTGAACTCCTCATAGGCGGACTACTAAATGGAAAAAGGGGACTTCCCGTACAAAATGTGATTGTTATGCACACATTTAGTTTGGTTTGCGCAGTGGTTTAGGTTCGTTATTTGAATTGTCAGAAACCCTTGGAGACTGATAAACACATGAAAACTATTGATAAAAAAGGTACTGACACTGAAAAAAATTAAAAATAAAACTACGTCAATCGACAATTTCCCAGTTTTTTATGTAGTGAATCTATGGTTTTATGTAGTTTATGGACTAAAATGTAATATTTATTTTTATTTTGTATTACTTAATATGTACTTACGCACATAAATGAAATGTGCATTTTTGAAAAAATACATGCACATTTTTGTTTGAACGATGTAATATCAATATCTTTTATTCAAATAAGAAATAGTGGCTATTCAATTAATTAAAACATTAAAAATTTCTAAAACAGGCTTCCCCTCCATTAAGCGGACACCTCTCTTGGGCGGACAAAAAATGACTGACGGTGAGTGTCCGCCCAAGGGAGGTTTCACTGTATATGTATATGTGCCGCTGTGATTACAGGTACGTACTACCACCCCGTAGAACCTATGTTCGATCCTTGATACGAGCAATATCTAAATTATAAAAAAAAATTTAAAATCGGTCGGCTCTCGGCAAGCAATGGCGAACCTCCAAATGTATTTTTGCCTCAAAAAAGCTTCTCATAAAATAATTTGCCGCTTGAAGGCGGTGTAAAACTATCGGCCCCTCCTCTTTTTGTGACAACATCAAGAATCGGATGAGAAGCTCGGTCAAGCACTAGGAAATGAGTAAGCGCCAAAAATTTAATTCAGTTATGTTTGTGTGCACCCGAGTTGTGTGATTTAAAATCTTTTTGATTTTAAATCTACTTTTAATTAATTTAATTTTAATCTACTGTTAATGTTAATGTTCCAGGAGGAACAACAGCTAACAGTTTCATTAATATACAAAGGAGATCGCTAGGAGACTGTTCTGATCCATTTAGCTTAAATGATAAAATGGAAGCTCCCTCCTTTTAAGGGCCTCCATTTCACTAGATATTGTGCCGCTTTAATTCTTGGAACGCCTTCCCAAAATTCCACTACATCCTCTTTAGCTCCTTTTACAAAGCCTCGACCAATGTACGGCCTTTCGCTCATGCATTCCACCAGTTTTTCGTATTGCGAGCGATTTGTTGTGATCTTCGATCTGTTAATTTTGTTAACATTTAATAATTTTTTTTTTTCTATTCACACTTCAACTTACATACGTACATATTTTTGCGTTTACACACTTTATTTTATTGATATTTTAAAACAATTTGTTTCGCTCCGACACGAGTTGCTATTCGTACAAAATTTCAGACAAATACATAAAAATGACAGCTACGTCGGATTCAGGCATGCCAACATTACGAATTTCGAAGATGGCCTACGAATTTCGAATTTACGATACGACAACGCGGATTTCAGCATACCAATTTTACGATTCGTAGCAAAATCGAATCTACGACGGATTATAGTAATTGTTGATACGTGGCGTATGAGTAACGCAATCTATACATATAATAAAATTGTAACAGGCCGATGTCTGTACATTATAGATATTAAAGAAATCTATACATATAATAAAATTGTAGCAGGCCGATGTCTGTACATTATAGATATTAAAGAAAACCTAATATGGGGTTCTTTATTAGAGCAATAGAAGCCAAATAAGCCTTTTGTAGAATAGAGTTGCCACCTGCTTATGAATTGCAGGTTAAGTAAATTGATAAGAAAAAGTTAATATTGCAATATGGGCGTCAAAAGAAAGAGATATAAGAAGCCCTACAGCCGAACATATGTTTTAGGGTTGCGACCTGTTTGAAAATTTTAATTTAATTTAATTTATAGGTCAAATTGAATATTGCAATATGGGTATCAAACTGAAGAGGTTTAGGAAATTATGCTGCCGAATGTATTTTTTAGGAGGGTTGCCACCTGTTTGAACAATTTTATTGAATTAATTTATAAAACAAGTAATTTTTAGCAAAAAAAAACCAACTTAAAAAAAAATATATATATTAGTGGTTCAAAATTTTTTTTTTTTTTGTAAATTCATAAACGCTACCTTAAATTATTGTTATTTGTGGTAAAAAAAAGAGTGAGAAAAAGATACACGTATTTTTTTGTTTTGAAAAAAAAAGTTTTCTTAGAGGTCGCGCTGGTCGGTTTTTTATAAAAACGCTGATGTTCTCAATTTTTTTATTTTCTTGACATGTTAAAATGCAGCTAAAAATTTGTTTTTTATAGGGTTAAAACACGTTTCCAGTGGGTTTATGTGAGCGATTTTTTTTTCAAAATTTTCTTTTTGATGTAGAAATCGAGATTTATGCATACAAATGGTTATCGAATACCGCCTACCAAGGCAATGCCTTCAAAAAAAACCCGTTTTTCGCCATTTGTGTGGGCCATTGTTGTCGTTGTTTGTATATGCATATTGTGGCAAGCGCAGTACTATATTCTCTAAACGAGGTCTTGGTTGTTCGCTAAATCAGCCCTCTTTGATGCGGTAGGCCCTCTGATACTTGACTCATTGCTGAAGGGTACGTATTCTGGTACCCGAGTTTAAGGACGCTTCATAGTTTAGTTGTCTTGTAGGGCAACACTGTTTTCTCTTTATGCAGATACAAAACTTTAGCTATTTACATATGGGTGAAAATTTCTCAACTGCACCCCGGATCTCAGTCAAGTTTGAATTTTTGCGTGAAAATTAGTGGGTAGAGAGGTTTATAGATGTGAAAGGAATTCTGAGAATTTTTTTGAAGAATTTTAATTTTTAAAGTTTTTATAACCAAATATATTTTTAAGCAATCTTTGTTTCAAAACTCACTTTCTCTTAAAGCATTTGACGAAAGTTGATGAAATTTTTTTGTAAGCGTAGTGACATTAGAGCTTTAAAAAATATATTTTTAAAATTTAGAAAAAAAAAATTTAAATTTATACATTATTAATATTCAAGTTACATCGAAAATATGTTCTCAATGAGTGTTTTTCATTTGGTTTATATTTTCAAAGACTGCATTTATTGAAGCAATAGGCGCGCATAGGCGGTGAGCGTGCATGGTTAACGATGCGTGCGCGCTGTGACCAATGTTGCTGTAAGTCAAAAACAGAAAAGATTTAACAGTTTTATTTTTTACAAATATTTTCTTCAATAAATGCAGTTTTCGAACATATAAACGAAATGGAAAACACTCATTGAGAACATATGTATTTTTAATGCAACTTGAATATTTACAATGTTTAAATTAAAAACAAAAATAATCTAAATTATAAAAATATTTTTTTAAGCTCTAATGTCAGCCGCTGTGGTGTAGTGGTAAGCAGTGCGCGCTTCCACTCCGCAACGCCTGGGTTCAAACCCTGGTCAAAGCAACATCGCAAAAAATATAGAAAAAAAGGTTTTTTCTTAATAGCGGTCGTCCCTCGGCAGGCAATGGCAAACTTCCGAGTGTATTTCTGCCATGAAAAACAGCTTCTCACATCTATAAGCCTCTCTACCCACAAATTTTTACGCAAAAATTCGAACTTGACTTGAAAACATTACAGTACAGATCAGCGTTGCCGCTTTGGTAATTTTTAACCAAAATTGGTATTTTTTTCTTTACATGTCAAATGTTCAAGCGTTGAATTTTTGATATATTTTCTTGTCACTTGTGTACATACAGTGGTCGAAAAAATTATAACCGCAGCATATTTTGATAAGTTTTAACATGTTATTTTTTTGTAATTAAATTTTGGTTATTTTTTATAAAATATTGTTCTTTCTTTAACACAACTCAAAAAAAAAAAATATCTAACTTTGTTCAATATTTAAAAATATCTACAAACTTTCGTACAAATTTTAGGTTAACGGAGCGCTGATTGCCTGAGAAGCTTGGTATCTTCGGATATACATACACAGACATATCGAGCCCTAACTGCCTAAATAACGTAAACGAAATTTTTTTCAAAATTTTCTTTTTAACGCAGAAAGGCATCGATATGTATGTTTGTACAGTTCTGTACATATAATAAGTTTGGTAATTTTTTGTTGAATTTGGTAACTTTTTCCGGTGATTTTGGTAAAAAATAAAAAAAATTTGTGGCTACACTGGTACAGATATACCCACTAGAACTTGACGCGAGATCTGCCTATATGAGAAATAAAAGAGGACTCCCCTTGACCTGATTTTGGAGCAACAAGATAGACTTGTCGGTTTTGTACTCCTTTATTACTCGCTTAGGAGTCAAATAGGAGGTCTCCTAAGCGAACAAGTAAAGAATGCTCTAGCCATGATTTAGGAGCATTAAACAAGATTTTTCGGTTTTTTTTCTCCTATATTGCTCGCGTAGGAGAGTAATGGGATATTTTCTAAGCGAGCAGTTAAGTTCTGTATAACCTCCCTGATTGCTCATTTAGGAGGTAAAAGGGATTACTCGCCCCCCTAGGACATCCCGTGTTAAAGGGAGTATACAAAATTACATGCTTATACACAGAAGCATAAGGAGCAACGGGGAGTACTCGTATACTCCAAGGGAGTACTCACCGAGCAATCGTACGATGATCCCAAGTTCTACTGGGTATCAATAAACACGTACGAAATAAAAGGAATACATACGTGTATAAATAAACATGCATGTACACAACACCTACACAAAATCGCTTACACATTGAGAAGTTAGCTTAAAAGGTGTTCGCACGAGGCGATTTTGCGTTCAACTTTTGCGTTCAACTCACGCAGGGTTTGCTCGAAAAAAAAGTTGAATAGCTAAATGTTGTCTGGCGACCAACTTTGTTGAAAGCGATTAGTTGGAAGGCCGTCCAACCAAAACTAGAATGCAAAGTTGAACAATGCAAACGCCTTTTTATGGCGAATTTTTTTTATATTTTTATATTTCTAGCCATTAAATTTTTTTCGTGCAACTCTGCGTGAGTTGAACGCAGAAGTTGAACGCGAAATCGCCTGGCGCGAATGGCCTTTTACTGCCAATATAGAAGTATTACATATATAGCTATTTATTTTCACTTTTGATATGATCGCGTTTAAAGTTCTGAAAGATTATAGACGCAAATTTAAAGAATTTGTTAGGTTCCTGATGTGTTGCCTGACCAAATTGCCCTAAGCAAGTAAACTCCAACTCAAGTTGCGTTTGTTAATTTTCTTGTTCACAATTTTCTTCTTACATTTCGCTTATTTGTGTATATGCCGCTATATAAATGAGTCTGTTTTTTGTATATTTCGCAAACAATTTTAACTTTTTCCTCCTTTTTCATCTAAACTTTGGTAGCTGCCTACAAATAAACAGCTTAACAGCTAATACTTTAAACTCGGTTTAACCCAACCAGATTGGGCGTTTAAACTTAGTTTAACAAGGTTTAAATTTAGCTGAAAAGCTGCACACTGAGTTTAAATGACAAACAGAGTTAAACTCGCACTGAAAAACTGGCCCTTAAACATATTAATGCAAAGCATGTCTTTTGTTTAAAAACCACGGAACATTAAAGCATCTACTTATGTAAATGGTGCATCTTTATTAAAAATCGGCATTTCTTCATGGTTGCACATATTCGACTTGCCCAAAATCAATTACTTAGAAATGAGTGAGGCTGATTTCTTTTTTATTTTGAAAATAAATTTTTGTTTTATGTATGTATGCTTATTAACGTTTTTTACTTTTAACATATTTTTTTATTTTGAACAAAAGTATATTAACGCACATGATACAAATATTTAAAGGTGGTTTCACTTCTTCTTTTGGTGGTTTTTTACTTAAAAAACTATCTCAAAAATTATTTGAAAAATATATTTTGGGCACCATTTTAACGCGAACCTTTAGTGATTTATTTCCAAAATTGAATGCAAAACGGAAGGCAAGTAAAATACTCGTATTACATTGTATAATGCACATAGAGAATCTATTTTTTATCATGAACCAACGACTACAGATCACCTAATCAGCCATCGTTGTATTTGTAATCGATTTCCAGAAAAAAGTTTTCGTAGCGTTTTTGACGTTCTTCGGTTGTGTTTACATCGTCTTCTACCTCTTCGTAGTGATTTTTTAGCGATTGAATGTGTTTTCTGCAGCGATTTTAATTATAAATTTTGGTTTATTACATATTTAAGATATAAAATGAAGTGCTGTGTAATTAGAACAAGTTTGTGCGTATGTTTGGTTTGCCAAAAGGCGTAAATTAGCGTGAAAAGTGGGTGCTGGTGGGTGTTGGTATTGAAAACTCGACCCGTGGTAGTGATATGCGATTGTAAAACACTTTCAATCATGGAAACCATATTTTATGAACTTTTTTTGCTAATTGTCATCAAGTTTCACTTTGTATATTTTTTAATAAATACCAATCACCGCGCCCTATTCGTTTTCTTTGTTTGTTTTCATTCTTAGGCAGATGTCAAAAACGCTCTGAAATATACTTTTTTCTTGCTTCTTTGATTAGATGATCATGTTCATGATTTTTTATGGAATTATATTCATCAGCGGCCGCTGTGGTGTAGTGGTAAGCAGTGCGCGCTTCCACTCCACAGGGCGTGGGTTCAGGCCCTGGTCAAAACAACATCGCAAAAAAATTTAGAAAAAGGTTTTTTTTTTTTTAACAGCGGTCGCCCTTCGGCAGGCAATTGCAAACCTCCGAGTCTATTTGTGCCATGAAAAACAGCTTCTCATAAAAAATACAATCCCTCCTCTAAGGTCCCTCCTCTTTATGTGACAACATCAAGGCGCACGCCACAAATCGGAGGAGAAGCTCGGCCAAACAGTAATATATGTGTAAGCGCCAATCTATTATTTTTTGTTATTATTACATTCATCCTTATTTAGTGCGATTAGCTGCATATTTCGGGATGACCATGTGCATGGTAACTTCACAAAGGCATTGGTTGTGTGTTCCAACCAGTGATGAAATTGATGGTACAATTTTACCTTTTTGGTACATTTTGGAAGCCAAAAGTACATTGGTACTACATTGACATTTTTGATACATTTTTGTCAAGATACGGTACTGCAGCTCAATTATGTCGAAATACCACACTCTATTTACTTGGAGGAGTTAGAATCCGTCCAGCACTTCCTTTGCGAGTGTCCAGCACTTCGAGGAAAACGCCTCAAGTTTCTTGGGGACCACTTCTTCGAGAATCTGGATATCTTGGGGAAAGCTCCTCTGGAAGGACTGCTAGGATTCGCCAGAAAATCAAAATGGTTCGAAGACATGTAGGGATAGGCTTGGGGTAACCCCCATGGGCATCACAGTGGGCCTCTGCGGCCTCCGAGTGAACTCTTTTTCAGAGCTTCCCCTTTTAACCTAACCTAACCTACTTGGAGTTTTGAATTTTTGTGCATAAAAATATAGTCATATTTTTCTACCATATTTAAGTAAATACGTGGTGTTTATTAAAAACGAAGCTCGTACTTAAATAAATAAAAAAGTTGCTGTCTTAATAGGTATATTCATAAAATTTTCCAGTAAGTACTAGCAGGCAGAGAATAAAATAATCTTAGCGAGTAAAATTGAGGGGAAGACTAAAATATCAGAAAAAGTTATTGAACGCAAAACCAGTAAAAACGTGCAACTTACGCCATTCTGACTTTCTGATAGGAAAATTTGGTAGGAGTATTTTTGTATTCTCCACACAAAATCACCCAGCAGCAAAAATTCTGAGCAGTTTGCAAAATTTGCAAAAACTTGTAATAGGTGGTTCATGTAATAGGTGGTTCATTTGGTAATTTATTATCCGCTTGGTGTATTGTCCCCTATTTGGAATTGTTTTACTATTGAATACTTTTGTATAGGAAAAATGTTTTTAACATATAAATGAATTATCTTGGAATGAAGTAAGTTTTTTTCTAACAAATATTTTTGATACCACATTATGACGCGATTAAAAATAAAAGAACCTCCTCTAAGCACCCTTCCTTGTTTCAAAAAAAATTAAGTAGATATAGCTACAAATGTGCCATTAAAATTATCCCATTGTCGTTTTAACGATCAACTGACTTATTCGGTCGGAATATTTCAGCATTATTATCTATTTTAGTATATTTCTGGGAAAAATATGGTACAATTGAAAAATTGTATACGGCAGCCATAGTTGACGCCCGGAAATTAGAAAATTAGAGATTAATAATAAATTAACTAAACTAAACTTTTATTCCTTTCTTTTGTTTATTCATGAACACATGTTTGAGGTCCGAAGACTTTTTTACTTGTAAGTTTTCGCAGGTAAAATTTTTTCCAGCAGAAAGTGGCAGATTTCAGTGTTATTTTCCACCCACTTTGCAAGAGCACTGCTATTAACTTGTTTATTTCTATAAAAGGAAACATTTTTGTAAAACCTCCATTCTGTTAAATGCAACGGTTTTTTTTTTTGAAAATTTTTGTATTACTAGCACTTAGGTAATAAGTATAGCACTTATGTTTTCCACCTTCGACACGCCATGTTTTATATCATGATTTCTATACACAAAATCTAAAAAACATGTATATGTAACTACATCGTTCTGCCAGGTAGTTAATACCGGAATTTCGCACGGTGTCCTTGAACCAGATTCAACTAAATCGGTATGGAACGATGGAATTTCCGATTAGACTATTTTGGGGGAGTGTTCCCGAGTTAGAATACGTGAAGTTAAAAATCGCGGCAAGTGCCGATTTTAAAAACGGCAACTTTTTCCGACATTTTCGCATTTAAGTATAGTATAACTAAGACTGTATATGAGTAATTTTTAAAATATCGAACCCTAACCACCAAAATAACGTAAGCGAAATTTTTTTTCAAAATTTTCTTTTTGAGGCAGAAATATTCATAGAGCATCCAGATGCATTTCTGCATCAAAAAGAAAATTTTTAAAAAAAAATTTCAGTACGTTTTTGGCAGTTAGGGCTCGATATGTATGTATATACATACATGTATAGCCTGTGGGAATTACGTAGTCATCTACTACAATAGCCGCCAACTGTTGGTCCACTTATAACGGCCAACTTTTATCTGGTTTCAAAACCTTATTACTTTACAGGTGTTCTTTTATTAGTTAGTTTTTTTCATTTAATAATATAAACTTGTATTGTCGTCCGGTGCCGGTACTAAATATGAGACGGGCCCCCTCTAACACTAGACATTTTTTTTTCAATTTAAACGAACTTCCAACGTTATCATCCATATTCAGGGCTTTTGAAAAAATACCAAGTATTTTCGTAATATGGCCTTTTTTCGCCTAAAGGCAGAATTTGTTTTGCTGTACTGTTGTACGGATCAAGTGAATGCGTAAAATAGATTTTATTGTTTTAGTCAAATGCCTTCCTTAAAACTCAGATTGGCTGTATGCAAGAAAATCGTCTTCTGTTGATTTCTGACTTTCCCCTCGAATCTCTTTAAAGGTCGCTCTACAATTTGGAGCTCAAAATGTTTGATTAACCATGGGAAAATCATTGAGATGACAACATTTAGACAACACGTGTTGACTTCGGAACCTTTCTATGTTTCACATTAGGCCAGATTGGTGGCCGTTTTGACTAGCGCGGAAGTGAACATACCACACCATGTGCATCTAGACATGCGCTTTCGCATTTATTGGATATTATAAAAGCTATGTGAATATTAAATAATCAAATTTAACAAAATTTTATAATTTTATCTTCCAACTAAATTTAAGGAAAAATCCGGGACTGGGGGAAAAACCCCCACCCTATAGTCGGGCCTGCACATATGTATATGTATAAATATGTATGCAAATGACTTGTATATATGTAAATATATATAATCATTCATCTAGAACGTTATCGAAAACGTATCTGAAAATCGAAAAAGTTACTATTTTTGAAATCGGCACTTGCCACGATTTTGAACTTCACGTATTCTAACTCGGGAATACTCCCCCAAAATAGTCTAATCGGAAATTCTATCGTTCCAGACCGATTCAGTTGAATCTGGTTCAAGGACACCGTGTTCGATCTGCCAATTTAATTTTAGACTTGAAATCGTTGAAAGAATAAAATATGAAAATTTCAGACTTAACTAAATAATAAAAACTTCATTGTTCTCATCACACGTTTGGGGCGTGCTGCCACCCTTTTATTACCGGCTGATCGGTCTGCCAATGTTATCCTGATAATTGTGGACTATCAGAGCCTCGGTGGGTAAAATTGCAGCTTTAACTAAATCTATTTTTGGTCGATGATTTTTACAAGTTAAAGGCGTTCTGCATCCGATTTCTACACTCCCATGGCTCTAATTTCACGGATGACAACTCAACATACCTCCCGTAACGCGCTGTCAAAAAATAGGCCTCAACTAAATAATGGCGACAAAATGTCACCGGCTCTCCTACTATTATGTTTTAAAGGATACAGAGCGATTGCAAAATGGTGTGAATAAAATTAAATAAAAGTGAATTACTCAAAAGATACTTGCCTGCCTCCTTTGCCTGGAAAAGTTGTGAGCATGACTGACTGTTCGGGTTGGCGACAAATCTTCTTGTAGGCCATGACACTGTTTATTATTTATGTAATACTTCTAAGTAAATATATATGTATGTATGTACATACATATACAATAGGTCCATTCTTTTGCAACCGAGCTACAAACTAACACGCGCTTAAATGACGAAATACACGCAAAGCAACATCACAAACTCGGCTATTTATCCGAGTTCAGCCAGGTCGGTTAAAACTTACGCGACCTGAAGAGTAGTGTTGTTAAGAGAAAAAACTGCTCTATTGTGAATTGTTAATGGGAGAGTGGAGAGGGAAATTTTTGTTTTCGTATATACATGATTTATATTTTAAATAAGTATATATATTACGCAAATACCTCGCATAATTACTAATTTTTATTGTTTTTTGTGTCTAAATCCCGATGAACTAATCACATGTTTCTTGCCAGCTACCAGCATGGTTGCTTAAGTAGCTAAAAGGAAATTTTACCCGAGTTGAGCGTTCTTTTGTCGCTCCCTTACAAAAAAATGCAGCTAATGTATATGTATCTCTATCTGCGTAGAACTTCACACACCGACGACCAGGTGTGGGCTTCCGTAAGAATATGTACATACTACATAAAGTTGTAGTATGCGTCAAGAAACTTTCCATTCACTGCTGATTTACTTTTTCTTACACAGTTTGTCCTTTTTATACATATATATATTAAGGTTGTCCAAAAATGCATGTGAAAAAGTAAAGTCGGAATTTTTATGCCCCCCCTCTATGATTGTTCCATACCGAAAAAAATATATCCCTATTTTTTATTTTGAAATCAAAAAATATTTAGAGGTAGCTCAAAGCGCCCAAAGTGTTCCATGTATTTTATATGGGGAAAAACAACTTTTCGTAGAAATGGTACAGAATTCTTAAAAATCAATATTTTTCTATCGGAAAACTCTGTTTATCTGCAGGAGACTCCCGATATTGATACCCAATTGTTTATTTAACCAGTTTTTTATCTCAACTATATTTTATAGGTCCGAGAAAAAACCCACACAAACCCCGGAAAATGCAATGAAGGGACAATAAAATATCGGTAGTATTAAAAAAATGGTTAAATAAACAATTTCCGATCGAAAAATATTGGTTTTCAAGAATTCTATACCATTCTACAATACCGAAAAGTTGCTTTTTTCCCCATGTAAAAATACAAGGAAAACTTTGATCGCTTTGATCGACTCTAAATATTTTTTTATTTCAATATAAAAAATAAGGGTATACTTTTTTCGATATAGAACAATCCTAGGGAGTGAGAGCATTACAATTCCGACTTTACTGTTTTTGGACCACCCTGATGCACATACATATACTATACTTTAGTTTCCCTGCAAAAAATGGGACTAATCCGGGATGACTCCGGGAGCAATCGCAAAGGAGCATGCAAGTAAAACCACTTTTGATCTCTTTATATGGAATGAACTGATCGCTTTTGTTCGAGCATGTCCTATGAAGAGACTAATTGTTCACCCGAACGGGTATAAAAAGCGACTATCCACTTTTAAAAAATAAAAATAAAAATTAGCGCCAGCTGAGATTCGAACCGGGGTGCTCAGTTTTGTTAGGCGAATACTCTCCCTGTGTGCCATCGCCGCACATGAAATTTCGTTTACTAAGTGCGTACATATCATTAAATCGTTAATAGTACCCGTTAGAGATGAGTCGGGGACTAATTGATCTCCAATTATACCCGTAAGCGATGAGTCGAGACTAATTGATCTCCAATAGTACCCGTATGAGACTAGTTGCGACTAATTAATGGCCAATTGTACCCGTATGAGACTAGTTGCGACTAATTAATGCCCAATTGTACCCGATTGAGAGTAATCTCGGAATACTCTCTTCAGCGATTAGTCGCACAATTTTTTGCAGGGTTCTCCGCAATATCCACACAAGTTTGCGTTCATGTGTATGTGTGTGTGTAAATATATGACAATGTACATAAGTTCCCCTATTTGTATCGATGCGTTTTAAGCTTTCGACTTGGTGTTCGTACGTGCGTTGCTTTGTTACAGCCTGTTTTTGACACGTCCTCCCAGGAGACCTGCGGGAAGTCGATTTCATGTAATGTCGCAATACGTATATTTTTGTGCGAACAATGGCTGTCAATTTTACTTTTCAATTCTACCTTTTTCTTGATTGTTTATTTTATGAGGTCCAAATTCTTGTTGCCGTTTTCTTCATCGCAGGCTTTTATGTCCTGTTTAGTTAGCTTCCCTACATACATACATACACTATATGTACATACATTTATACCAGCGTTGCCGTTTTGGTAGTTTTTTTTTTACCAAAGTTGGAATTTGGTAACTTTTTTTTTCCAGGTTGGTAACTTTTTCCATTCGGAATGAATCGTTAAGTTTTTATGACTAACTATGAAAAAATTGTCATTTCCAACTTAACTTTCTTTTTAATACACCAAAGCTTCGGGGATTCTTCCAATCCTTCAAGTATTGATATAATTTTCCTGCAACATACTTATATAGTTTGGTAATTTTTCATTGAATTTGGTAGCATTTTTGGGAATTTTGGTAACAAAACCATTGGGGCAACAGTGATTTATACATATATATGCATGTATTTAGATCCTCTCGAAGAGTTTATTGTAGTCGAATTCATTGTTCGGAATGTGTAGCATTGCTTTGTTTCCCAATTTTCTATTTTCAATTCCGGTTGCCTTTGTTTGGTGTCAACATATGTATGTGTGCTCAATTTTTAAAGGATAAACTCTATTCAATTCCGGAAATGAAATTGCGATACAATAATTTTTGGGCAGTGGAATTTGTGATGTTTATTGCAGGTACACAGACTATAGGAGAGTGAATTCATTGCCTCGTGTTATGTCTTTTGTGAATTTTAAGAGTGGTTTTGTTAGCTTGAAATAAAAGATACGCTCATGTTTAAATTGACTTATGGCTGGTTTTCACTATGTCATATTTTGACGTCCTTTATTCATACCTTTACCGATAATATTATGTGCCTAAAACAGACAGATCGCCGATTTATCTGCACTCGTATACGACTAAAGACCTATCCTGATCGAAATCCATAAATATAGCGCGTTCATTTATTTGACGACAAATGCCTTTGAATTTGACATAGTGAAAATAAGCTGTATTCTGAAGTAACCTTTAACTTTAAAGCTCACTTTATATTTAAAGGGTGGATTAAAAATAATGCTATGTCTAAAGTTAAGCATTTCTATTATCAGTTTTTAACGTATGTATGTATCTTGGTTGTAAACCAATTTAAAGCCGATAATAAAATGCTTTATTTTAGACGCAATCATAAATTGTAATGCAACCTTTAATTATAAAGTGAGCTTTAAAGTTACAGGATAAAAGGAGAAAAGGGCCCTACAGCTCGAATATATTTATTAATATAATATTCAGAGCATTTGACTTATATTTTCTTATTCTAGGTTGTCGCTGTAAGCGGCTAAGGAAATTTAAATCAAAATGGTGTGATTTAAAATCATTTTTTAATCAAATGCGTCCAAGAAATGTAGTTTTTAATGCAATTATTTATATAAAATTTTGATTTATCTGTCGCTAGTATGTTAATTTTTTGACCAAAGTATTCTCTGCTAAGCGTTCATTGTAGCAAGCATGGCCCTTACTCGCGCTGCTGTCATAGCGACGCCAGCGTCAACGCAGCGCCAAAGTTGTAGTGGACGGGCCTTTAGAATTTTTTTACTAGAAAGCGATCCCGTTCATTTCAGTGTTACTCTCTCGTTCTGAGCGAATTTTTATTTTGTGACAGTTTTATTAGTTTTACAGGCCAATCTAATATTTACGCACGCCGGTCAATTTCGGTTGGTCCCATACAAGTTGTATGTGCATGAGAAATTTTTGACATTAAACTGCCGGCGTGCGTGAAAAGCTTACTCAAATTCCAAGATTTGTGTGGCGTGACATTTCGATTTGACGTTTGTGTTCATTTGGCATTTTGGCGCGACTATGAATTAAAATTTTGGAACAAATGCAGAATAGCTTCGATTCTCAAATAAAAAAAAAAATATGGGGATCGATAGAGATCATTGAGGTGAGTATAACGGTATATTTCTTTTCTTGCGGAAACAACAACTACAAAAGTTATTAAGACTCAAAGTTCAAATTAAACAATTCTTTAAATCAAAATTTTTTGAAAACGAATGCATGGATTTTAAAAACTTTGATCCCATTTGATAGGAAATTTGATTCCCTTTAATTTGATATAAATATTATCCTCCCTAAGTAGAATTTTCCTTTCTGTGTTGCCGCAGAAGTGAAGCGGAATTCCTTTCTGCGTACATGAATTAGATTTTTGTGAAAACTAAACAAGGCATATATAAAGTATGTATATCAAATTAAAGGGAACTAGATTTCCTATCGAATGAGACCAAAACTTTTAAAATCCATACATTCGTTTTTAAGAAATTTTGATTTAAAAATTGTTTAATTTGAACTTTGACCCTTAATAACTTTGGTATTTGTTGTTTCCGCAAGAAGAGGAATATACCGTTATACTTACCTCAATGATCTCTATCGATCCCCATATGTTTTTTTTTAATTTGAGGATCGAAGTTGGAATATGTATCACAATATGGGTGTCAAGCGAGGTTGGTTGTAGTCTGAAAATGTGTACAGGAAGGCGTCAAAAAAAAAAGGTTTAAGAAAGTTTGACTTCGAAAATTTTTTGATGTGGGTTGCCAACTATTTAATTATTTAATAACTTTAATGAGTTATTACAATATGGATATCCATCGAAAGAGTTTTGAAATGCTTCATCTCTAAACTACATGCAGTATGGTCGCCATCTGTTTAAAAAGTCAAACTGAGCTTGAATTAAGGGAATTTGGTAATATAGATATGTATCACAATCGGCATCAGACGAAAGAGCTGGAAGCTCTTAGTTTGAAAGTAATATTTTGATGCGGGTTGCCAATTATTTGAAAAGTCTATTTTAATTTAAATATACACAAGTTATTAGATATATTAAAATATGGATGTCAAACGTATCATTACCTTTGATTCTGTGTATATTAGGCCGGGTCGATTTGTGGGGAGGCAAAAAAATCGCCCATTGCTCTGTTAAAATCATATTCTAGGGATCAAAATAAGAAACTTTGCCGAAGGAACCATACCTCTAAAACGAATTCTGATGTCCCTCAATTTGGGTCGAACTTTTGGGTAGGGGCAAATTTTGAAAAATCCCACTTTGACCCATTTAGAGTGCTCCAATCGAGTCCAAATGTATGACCGACCCCCACTAACTTTGGAGGCCCGACCCACCGATGCTAGTGGCACACCCCCTGGAACCCCCCTGGGGGTTCACCATACAAACATTTCAAAAAATCGCCGGTTTTGCACTTTACATGAAAAAATCAGCGAAATGCCTATGTTTTTTCTTTTTGGAGTTTATTTTTCTCTTTAGAAATTTATTTAGTCAGAACATATGTAAATGAAAAAATTAATTTAACTTAGTAATAGAAAAGAAATTAAAAAAAAATTATTAGAAATTAGCGTTTTTACAACCCTTTTAAAACCAAGGCATCACTGTGATGCATTTGCATGTCGTAAACATAGTTGTGTGGGTTTTTTATTCAACCGTTTTAAAAAATGAAGGTATCACTGTGACACAATTGCAAATCGGAAAATTGCTTGTGTGCGTTTTTTTAAGACACAGCTGCATGTCGTAAACTTACTTGTGTAGTTTTTTATAGCACCTACTTAAGAAATGAAGGTTGTTTTTACAACCCTTTTTGTGGGTATTTTAAGGCACCTTCTTAAGAAATGCGCGTTTTTTTGCAACCATTTTAACAATTAAGGTATCACTGGAATGCACCGCAACCCTTTTAAACAATGAAGGTATCACTGTGACACAATTGCAGATCGTAAAATTGCTTGTGTTGTTTTTTTAAGCCACCACAAGACACAGCAGGTTACCTCGTCTCGTAGACCATATATAACGCAACAGTTTTTGTGAATGCATTAAGTCGTTGTGAAGAACTCAAAGTGTGAAGTGCTAATTTCAGATAAAAAAAAATATTTCAAAAAAAATAATAAGTGAAGTGACCATTCCAAATCAAAAAGTTTACAATGAATCCACCATCCTCTACACCGCAAGATGAAGCAACTACATCAACAACTATCGAAAACCCAATGAGTCATATACCCAAGCATGATGTTACTGTTTTTGGTGTGTCTACTGATATAACTGATCTTAATTTACCAACCCATCTGGATATCTTGAGATATTATTTTTACTTAAGCGAACGTGCTAAAACAGAACAAAAAAAGTTTTCCCATAAATCATTCACTATTCAAGTACAAGATAAGTTGATTGGAATTTGGGAAAAACTTGGTATGGAAATAATGCTGAAAAAAAGTGTATTTAATAAATTGAATAAATTGCTTGACAAGTATCAAGAGCAAATCAAGAGAAGAAACAACACCCAACAATTTACAGAGTATGTAAAATCTCTGGAAACAATTTTTTACATTGGAACATGTAAATGCGATTTGAAGGCAGCTCCATGTGCATGCGGCTGGGTTCCCGAACGCCTCAAAGAGTTCATGCACGATCAAGATAATCAGAGAAGACTAACAATGGATGCATTTGTGATGGAAACTGAAGAGCAAGGAGCAACGTCTATGTCATCAATGCCACAACGCAAAATTGTCAATCAAGTAATCAAAGATAATTCATATTATGCGCATTCGGAAAATATCTTGTTATCAATGTTGTTTGATGATAGCAAAGAAAAGCGCGACTGTGCCATCAAGAAAATTCTACGCTATCGAACCGATGTTGACGAGCCAATGGAACTTAGATTTTATAAAAAACCAGATATAAACTTTAATTGCACAAGTTATACGGAAATGATCAATTTGAATGATATAAATATCGTATTTGAACCACCATTCACGCGAAGCATTCCGTACGATACATTGAAAGAATATTTAAATCAAGATGATCCACCGTTTAATGATCCAAAAATTCCATCACACATACAAGGAACGGAACGACATGTTCAATTGCCAGCTAGCGTTTCCAAACGGGTTATACCGGAAAATGTAGAGGCTGTTATGGCGACGACATTAGAGAGCCGTGCGAAATTGCCCAGACTTGAAAGTAAAAAAGACTTCAAACAATCATTGTTTTTAGTTTCTTTTCTATAACTCACTTAAATTAATTTTTTCATTTACATATGTTCTGACTAAATAAATTTCTTAAGAGAAAAAATAGAAATTATTATAAATAAATAATAAATATTATTATAAATAAATAAAGAAAAAACATAGCCATTTAGCTGATTTTTTCATGTAAAGGCCAAAAATGGTGATTTTTTGAAATGATTGTATGGGGAACCCCCCATGGGAGTTCCAGGGGGTGTGCCACTGGCATGGGTGGATCGGCCGTCCAAAGTTAGTGGGGGTCGGTCATACATTTGGACTCGATTGGAGCACTCTAAATGGGTCAAAGTGGGATTTAAGGAAAGAAATACAAAACAATATTTTCAGATTTATTTTTAAATTAATGCAAATTAATTTTTGCATTTCAAAGGAATGATAACAATTATACATATATATATAACTACATATATTACATTTATTAAAAACAACAAACCCCAAAAAAAAATTCGAATTTTCAAGAGACGACTGACCAGCAGTTTGACATCATAAATATCGCTAGCTTTGTGAAAAGTTGCTAAGTCTACATTTTATGAAACATTATATTTTGATATAGGAAGCAAGAGAAAATAAGGATTACGGCACTAGTTTCATTTTTTCTCGTTTATATTCAATAAGAGACAAATTTTCTAAGTCAAAAAGAAGCCCCGAATATCCGATAAGGCCAAAATAATGCGAAATCTTTTAATAAAAATCGAATACTACTGATACGTATGGAGTTTTGCTTTGCTTTAAACACGCAAAATCTTGTATTCAAAGTTCCTGTAAAATTTGTAAAAATGGACTTAGCAACTTTTTACAGCGACATGTTAAATATAGATATGGAAACATAGAATCATTTTTATTGAACTTTGAATTACTTTTATTATACATATATATTTTTTTAATTACGTAAGCAAATTTTTGTTCAGCGGTTTGTTTGAATTTATTTAGAACGGGAACATACCTTTTTGTCAAAAGCCTACAAAACGCTTTCAAATAAAGCGTTTGCTTATTTGAAACTTTAAGGCGCTTAAAGCAAGTGAAGCAAAGCTGCCATTTCGCCACCCTTCATATGTTTTAGTATATCCCAAATAACTTTTGACAGTTCTCAAAGCGAAGCAAGCAAAGCAAGCCTGCATTGGGCCAGTACCTTTATACGGTGGTATAGATATCATGAGATAGACATTATTATTGAACTTCTCATCAGCCACAGCGACGGCATATGTATATACATCCATATACTATTTTAGAACTATTACCACTACAAACTTCAGCACTTTTAAAATTAAAAGATCCTTCAGGTACTTTATTCATAAATAAAATAAATACTAAAAAGTAATCCATTCAGTCTTGAGATTAAAAATAAATTATCAATTCTATTTGATTGATAACGGTATTGAGAATATTTATACATAGTTGACAATTGCAATAGGGGTTAATGGTGCATATTCATAGTCGAAATAAAATTGACGCTAAGTTAGTAGCAGATTCACAATATACGCAACAATTTTTATTCTAATAATTCGCGAAAATTTAATAATTTTTTATGGAAATTTTCAACTTTTTAATTAGATTAGAATTATTTATTGAAGGTGTTATGCTATTTTTCCATACAAAGTATTTTCGAAATTTGTTTTTATGGAATCAACGATAAATCCTAGCTACTCCAATTTATTACAATAAAATTTATATTATATTTATAAGACTATTAAAAAGTTGAAAATTTGCATGAAAATGTATTGAATTTTCAGGGGTTTCCCACAAAGGCTAGAAATTATATTTTCACGTTTTTTTGTTGTAGAATGAACCATAGTTTTATAAAAAATTAGCGGAAAAATATTAGAATAAAATTTTTTTGCAAATATTGTGAAAAATTGGCTGTGACAATATTTTTTTCCGGCAGTGTAAATAAAAGTTTCAAAAATTTACAAATTACACAAATATTCATCAAACCTCAAAAACTGTCATAAAAATTTCAAACTTTTCAATCAGAATTTTTGGAAAAATTTTCAATTCTGATGAAAACTTTTTTAAGTTTGATTATTTTTTTTTTGTAATTTGTGCAATTTTTGAAACTTGTATTTATCTGGATTCTTTTATAGATTGAATTATATTTTAAGTGAGTATTATTAAAAATAAAGAAACATAAGCTGCAAAATATCATTTTTATTTCTCGTGCTGCATCTTTGAGTAGAGCTGTATGTCAAAAAACGGCTACTAACTTAGCGTAAATTTTATTTCGACTATGAATATGCCCCATTTATTTTAAAAAATTTACTTAAAAAAATGTTTTTTTTTTTTGTTTCAAGTAAAGGCCTCAGTAATTACACTGGTCGCCCGATAATTAGAAAATCGACCTCCTTACAAGTTCTGACAAATTGAGTTTTTCTTTATTTTTAATTCATTTAAAAGAAAAACAGGTCATATTATAACGAAAGCCATATAAAACAAAGTTGTAAACCTTGTACAGGATTTATAAAAATTCGGTAAATTTAAATTTTCATAAATACTGTACTGTACTGTTTTATATGGATTTCGTTATAATGACAGAGTTTTTCTTTTAAATAAATTAAAACTAATAAAGAAAAAATGAATTTGTCAGAACTCGTAAAGAAGTCCCATTTCTAATTTTCGGGCAAGCAAAGTACATAATATAACAAACTATGTGTTATATAATAATAATATAATAGATTGGCGCGTACACATATGTAAGTGTTTGGCCGAGTTTCTCCTCTTGATGTTGACACACAAAGCGGAGGGACCTACAGTTTTACGCCGACTCCGAATGGCGATTGTATTTTTATGAGAAACTGTTTTTCATGGCAGAAATACACTCGGAGGTTTGCCATTGCCTGCCGAGGGACGACCGCTATTAAGAAAAATCCTTTTTTCTATATTTTTGCGATGTTGCTTTGACCTGGGTTTGAACCAAGGCGTTGTGGAGTGGAAGCGCGCACTGCTTATTAAATAAATGGGACAAATTTATTTTCTTAGCCTAATTTTTAACCTAAAGCCCAATCAAAAGATGGTATTTCCAATTCCAGCAATGATGGAATATCTGTATCAAGGAAATACTATCTTTTAAGTAGATTTAAAAAAATTATTGGGGACCGAGTGCTAGTGATGGGCGAAATAGTGATTTTTCAGTATCAGTGAAAAGAGTGAAAAAACACAATATACATACGAGCAAAATCACCATTCGCAACTTCTGTTGACTAGCCGTATGTGATTTTCTTTTACAGTGAAATATCATGCGAGTAGAAAAATCACCAATCACTGATATTGTGGCCTAGCAGTAGCAATCACTATAAGCGATTTTTAAATCACAGTGATAAAATCACCGGTAGTGAAATATCGCTCATCACTACCGAGTGCCCTTGCCAAATTATTTATGGCATCGGCGCAGGCTTTCAGTCCTTCTCCATATATCCGGAGTTTCCCCACCAGCTGGAATGGTGTCTCCACCAGTCTAGAAAAGTTTTCCGCCAGCATCTACGTATTTATCAAAAATAGTAAAAATTGAAAAATCTCCTAATGACAAATTAAATATCTTCAATGAATCGGCTTGCGTTTGTGCAACTTCCAAAAACTTCTTTTCGGTTTCGCTCTGCTCCTCTTCTCTTTTCCTCTGCAATCCCCTGCGCGGAGTTCTCATTGTAGGCGTTTTTAGAGTCTCCGGCCGCACTTCAGTTTTTATTTGGTCTTCGGACTCCACTGCTTCACCCTGAAAGACTATCTCCTCACCGTCTTCCAGGGCCAATTGGAGCTCCTAATAACAAAAAAGTGGTTAACAATAGGTCACAAATAAATAATCCATTTAAAACTTACCAAGTCAAATGGTACTTTTTCTGCTACTGACTCATGCCCCCAATATAGTGGCTTCCAATAATAGCTACTCCAGCTCCGTTAAAGGAGGCTGTTTCACGGGCCTGTTGCCGGTTGACGCCTGCTGCCTTTTCCGGTCACGCACTCGAACACTAGTCCTACTTTTAAAATCGCGCCACACCTACATATTTATGAAAGAATGCAAAAAAAGGATTATTAACAAGTAAGAAAGTCTAAGTTCGGGTGGAGCGGAACATTAAATACCCGGCGCAAGTATTAAATATATGTTTTTTCACCTTTCCGAAACCTTCCGCTAGATGTTAAGCCGAGGTGTATCAATTTTGAGTAAATTAGCGTCCTTAAATTTCAATATATATTGCAGTTTCAAGCATTTCTGAAATGTACCGTTAAAGGAAAAGCGACCGTAATTTTAGTCCGATTTCAATAATTTTCAACGTTTTGCTTTTATGTAGCAAGCACAATAAAAATACCGAGTTTGGTACAAATTGGTAGAACGGTTACCGATATACATATATGTGATCATAAGTGGGCGGTGCCACGCCCATTTTCCAAAATTTTACCATAAACGTATTTCTTGCTAAAGAATTGTTGCAAGCATCAATTTTGAATAAATTAGCTTCAATATTTACTGATTTATCGAAGATTTTGTATTGTTGTTTTTTTTGGAGGTAGGCGTCGTTATTGTCCGATTTTAAAAATTTTGGGCCATTTGGTATGCTGTGCGAAGGCCAACAACTGTGCCAAGTTTGGAAGAAATTGGAGCAGCGGTTACCAAGATATACACATGTAACCATAAGTGGGCGTGGCTACGCCCATTTTCCAAAAATTTATAATATTCTTATTTTTCGTCTAAAACTTATTATAAATATCAATTTTGAGTGAATAATCTCCAGTAGTTACTAAAATATCGCAGTTTTCGTATTTCTGAAAATTACCGTTATATGGGAAGTAGACGTGGTTATTGAGCGATTTTAAAAATTTTCGGCCGTTTGGTATGTTATGCGAAGGCCAACAACTGTGCCAAGTTTGGAAGAAATTGGTGCAGCGGTTACCAAGATATACACATGTAACCATAAGTGGGCGTGGCTACGCCCATTTTCCAAAAATTTATAATATTCTTATTTTTCGTCTAAAACTTATTATAAATATCAATTTTGAGTGAATAATCTCCAGTAGTTACTAAAATATCGCGGTTTTCGTATTTCTGGAAATTACCGTTATATGGGAAGTGGGCGTGGTTAAAGTCCGATTTAGCCCATTTTCAATACCAACCTACCTTGGATTAAGGGAAACCTACATACCAAATTTCGTTGAGATATCTCAATTTTTGCTCGAGTTATCGTGTACACGGACAGACGGACAGACGGACAGACGGACAGACGGACAGACGGACGGACAGACAGACATGGCTTAATCGATTTCTTTTTTCATCCTGATCATTTATGTATACATTTGTCTATATCTATCTCGATTCGTTTTGGCTGTTACAAACAACCGTTATGTGAACAAAATTAATATACCCTTGTGCACAAGTGCGCTCGGGTATAAAAATAAACAGATAGAATATTCCATAGAATGAATGAGCATACATGTATGTACACTCAAAGAACGAGACTGTGCGCAGTAGCAATGCATGGGATAGACTCCACTGTTGTACACCACTTGTATTTACATACACACATATATATGTTTGCAATAAAAACGATATTTTTAAGTTAACAACAATACTTAACAAAACATATTATTTTTTCACAAATCACAGTTTTCCCGCACAGCACCGGTCTTTTCTGGTACGTTCCAACTTAGTGGGCTTATAACTTACCGTACGCCATTGGTCGACAGACTTTTCAGCTCCTCGGACGGCATTTAGCTTGGAAGCCATCTCCTCCAATTTCTTTTCATGTTACAGCTTGCCATGCAGCCGATGAAACTTACCTCCGGCCAGCCCCGGAATTTCTTGGAAGAAGTCTATCATCGTGGCTGCTTGGCTAGTTGAGGCCGCCCTAAAATAAAAGAAGAAAAGTAAAAGTAATTAAATTATAAAGCACGATTATTTTTCATTGAATTCATTACAATACTTACCACGATACAAAAAAGAAGGTAGTTTCATTGTCACTTTTCGGACGCCATGTTAACTACCTGACAATTAAGCAGATTGTGACATTTCGTGCTGCCATACCCAGTCCTCAATAATCATTTATTTATTGTAAAAAAAAAAATATTTACAAAATTATAAGGAAATTTGTCTTCGATATGCGCAATAACGCAAATTGGATTTCATGATATGATAAATATTATAGTTATGAACGAGAGGAGGTACTCCCGACTTAACTGGCACTCAAAATCTGGAAGTAAGTAGTGTGTTAAGTGCAGCTTGGTCGTCCCGTAAACTCCTTCCGCTCCACCTATTTTCCACCACGTAGTCCATATCCTCGAGGATTGCAAATACTCCAGCCTGCAAGACCGAAGCATACTTGCCAAGAGAAAAGTTAATCTTGTCCCCATTAACTCCGATAAAGACCTCAGATCATGACCCAGAGTCAGTTTTGGAGCCATAAGTGAATATTCGATTATGTGTGAGTCCGGGCTCAGTGCTGGTATTAAACCAGCATTCGGCTTCAGGGAATCTCTTGAACAAGGGTAAAGGTGGCGTACTATCCTGTGACATTGCAAAGACACAAGTGCTCAGATCTCTGCCGCCAGCAATTTCCGCCTGGCCCCACTCAGTGTTATACCAGCATCCGTTTTTTTTTAGTTTGCAGGGGGTCTTTAAGGCTTTCCCACGTATGAAAACACAAAGTGACGGTAAGTGCAGCAGTGCATCAAGAGGTTTCTCGTGTTGTAGAGGTCCACGTGTTGTAGAGAAATCTTTCGTACCGCACACGGCAGTAGTTCTTTGAAGTTTTGCAAGCAGACTTCCCAAGCTCTTGATTGAGAATCTGCTCCACCATACCACTGACGCATAGCTAATTATGGGTCTGATCATAGAGGTATAAATCCAGAGGATTCCCTATGGTGACCAGTTTACATTGCCAAAATGCTGCCCATTCTTGAGAGGTTTTGTATTCCTCGTTAGATTTCCACGATAGTTTTGTATCCAGAGTTAGATACTTCACTTCCGGAGAATTCTGAATTGTGACTCCTTTCATTGTGAGGGCAATTATACCAGTCAACCTTCTCCGAATTCTAGTTTCGGACTATGCTTTAATGACGAAATATCTAACAATACATCTTCGGACTATTTAACAAAAAAAAAGAGTTTTGTTATGTAAATTAATTTATTTTGTTTCAAATAAAATGAAAAACAGCTTTTTAATAAATAAATGTTTCAAAACTAGATATTATTTTATTTCTTCATCTTTGCACATCGACATTATTCAAAGGATCTTTTAAACGCTTGAGAAAAGAGTTCAAATTTGGTTATCGAACACATCTAATTACTAATGTTTGTATGTAAATTTTACTCCCAAATATTTAAAAGAAAATCTCTCCTATCAAAAAATTTCAATGTGACAAAGCTATGCTTAATGTTTACATCTGGAGAAATGTCAAAAATCTGCTTTATAATCAAAAAATAGTAGTAATGAAACTACCATCTTTTTTATATCATGATACTTACCTTTTCAAGAACAAACGTTTTTTTCGTTTGATTTTTTCCAATTTCCTTTTGTGCTTTTCGCAGATTTGACATTTCGAATAACAGAAGTGCCACTTTTTATCAATTTAAATAAATAGCGAAAGTCAGCAGTTTAGTGTCGTTAAAGGTAAATTAGTGAATCGAACAATTGTTACTGCAAACAACACAAATATTTAACTAACAACAAATCACGTCGTTAAAAGTTAGTGAATCCCACTACAGGTTCATGTGACATATGGTTCCCAATTTATTGCTGGTTAAAAATTCCACGCATATGGGAAGTGACACCCTCCTTTTACAAACCCATTTATATATTTATATATTTTTATAAGCGCCCACCATACTATACCTGCATACCAAATTTCAATCTCGTGTAGCTTATGGTTCCGAAGTTATAGCTGATAAAAAATGCCACGCCTATAGGATGTGCAACGCCCCCTTTTACAAACTCATTTAATTATAGCGTACTATAAGCATCTACCATAGCTATGCCTGCATACCAAATTTCAAGTCTACGAAAAATGTCTACGAAAACAAGAAAACACAATGCAAACTTTATGCTCCTTTAGCTTTAAACTGAACTTGTTTTGACGATTTCATTATTTCCTTTAAGCTTATTGTGAGCTTCGACTGTTTTGCCCTGAAATCATTTTACGCTGAAAGCTTAATGGTGTATTTGTTTTTAACTGACTTCACAAAAAGAGAAGGTTATCAATTCGTCCGAATATTTTATAATAATTTTTTTATGTATGTTACCGAATAACTTTGGACCACGTTAACTGATTACTATAATTATTCTTTTGAAGGAAAGGTGTTACCTCAAAGGTGGTCTCATTCCAATTTGGTTTAAATCCGATTATTGGATCAAGAAGAGATTAACTATAGTTTTAAATTTTTATATGGGAATTGAAGTCGGTTTTTCTTTTTGCTTAAAAATCACTTGTTTATGTAAGCATTTGTTGAAAATGCAGTCTCACATAGAAATGTAAAAGTAAAAGTCATTAGTATTTTTCATGCAATCTTGCCAACACCAGTGCATACACTTGCATCCAGAACTCTCTTGGCTCCCTTCGTAGTATTTAATATTCAAAGTGCTGTCTTCACTGATATCCAGAAGGCTTTCAAAAGCTCAATATGTCATCTCAGTAGGTTTGCTTTTCGGGTCACATGAAAACGGATTTGTTATCCAGCTGTAGACATCCTCATAGTCAATGTTGGCAAAATATTCGACAATGTTTTTTTTTAACGCTTCCAAGTTAACGCTGGTAATGGCATAACGCTAACAAAATAACATTTATCAATTTTTCTTAGCGTTAACTTCGAAGTTACATACGTTTTTCTGATTTACTTTGTTTATCTATGGGGTTTTCATGCAAATTTCTAGAAATTCTAAAATATACATGTCACCAATAAAAAAATCTCGACGTTATATAATAAAACCAAATATGTATTTTAATTTCGCAGGCTTCTGTTACATACATTCGTAGCGTCATCCAATACGGGTTTTAAATCTAGTGGCGGCATCTTTCTAGTCGCCAGGTTATATCGACGGATCATACAGTGACCTCTCGTGGCGTTTTCTGCCTCTAGCTTCATCCTAGACATCGCTCCTTTCGTTTTTCCAACCACTACAAGTAACCGCACACTTGCTCCATTTCAAACCATTTTTCTGTACAAATTTGGCGATAGCTGTAAAAATTTCGTCGCTAGTGGTTTAAGTCTCAAGTACTTCGCTCATCAAAAGTTCTTCTTCGATTTGAATTGCGAATGGTTACCTCAATAACACGAGAAGACTGCTTCTAAAATCGTGTTGGTGCGCTCTTTCACAGTGTGATTGTGAAGTTCCAAAGAATAAGTAAAATATACAGGTGCGCGAAGCTGCCGCGCTTGTTACGAGAACAGCCTAGCCAGCAAAAAATCCGAAAATTCATCCGAAAACAAGAAGAAAAGTGGATGAAATGCAGGTTAGGTCTAAAAAATTGCCGAAAGTGGTTGTGAAAAGGGTACGTTTTCGGCAATTTTTCTAAATTTTCTGATTCAATTTTTCGTTGACAAGCGGTTTAAAAATGAAGCGAAATACATATTCCTTTGCTGCGAGTCATTTGTGTTGTGTACGGGGTTTGACGAGCCGCTGAAGGTCATTTTAATAAAAATCAAAATTTTTTGGTTTTCTGGCCGCCATGTTGAAGTTTGATCAAACCGCTTGCGTTGTGTATGGAAAGTTTAAAGAATTTGCCCGCACCACTAGTATACTCTAGCCACTAGCGGCACCCCAGGCATACGCTCGCGGCACCCACTTTGGGAAAGCCTGCCGTAGAGAACTCTGTGAGGTTCAGCGAAATTAATTTTGGTATGAATAAGCACGGCGGTCGGTTTGAGTTGCACCCGGAAACAAAAGTTCTGTAAAAGTGTACATATCGACGCTCCCAGCGAAGAGTAGCACATCTAAAATTACCGTGGAAGATTAGCACGTTGCACAATTCGCGTCGAAGACTAGCACATTTCATTATTCGCGTCGAAAAGTGGCACTTTTCAGATTCTCGCGTGGAAGAGTAGCGAATTTCTATAAAGTGGTACTAGCAGTCGTACAAAAACCAAACATACAGGTATTTTATAATTATTTCTCCACGACTAAGCCGAAAGTTTAATGTTTTGTATGGAGCTTTTCGGTCTTTTATTACAAATAAAATAATCGTTTATTTTCCTCCAAATTTTTTCGATGCATATTTGCGTCTTCCGCAGGGAATCTATTTATAGCATGCAGTCATATCAAGAGCACCTCATTTCAAACTGATATTGTTTTCCACTATGTTTATTTATTTATTTTTAAGAATTTTCATTAAAATAGAAAAGTGGATGATCTTCGGCAAATACCGTTTGAATTTCATGAATTTTATAATACAATTATAGAAATATAAAATAAGCACTTGGATTTCCAATATAAATTGTGCTTCTATGATTTACTTTAAACCTTAAATATGCTACTCTTCCACGCAAAAATCTTAAATGTGCTACTTTTCGACGCGAATAATGAAATGTGCTAGTCTTCCACGCTAATAGTGAAATGTGCTAGTCTTCGTAGGGACCGACGATATGTAGACGTAGTTAGTATGATCGCCGTACTGAGTGACATACCTGCATAAGAGCGTTGAGCTTGCGCTTGATAGTTTTTTTTTCTAATGAACGCGATGAAATGCTAAATGAAATATGAAATGACATAACTGGGCACTTAGTCAATAAGCTGAAATCTCTGGCAGATTATTTTTCTGATGCTAGTAGTAATATCGGTTTGGTACAAAACCCATTTACGAAGCATTGATACACTGAGGAAATAATGCATAGTAAAAATGAATATTTTATATTTGATTATCGTTTAAAAATGTTCGTATTCAAAAATTATATTTTCATACAAAATTTATTACGCACGTATTTGACCGTTCACATCTGAGTATGAATATGTAAGTGTATCAGCGTTGCCATTTTAGCCGTTTTCCGGCTAGATTTAGCCGGTTTTGATAGCAACTAGCCAGAGAAAATTCGATCTAGCCGGCAGCCGGTTTGTTAGCCGGTTTGTAAAAAAAAGTTAGCCGTTTTTAGCCCTAGTGGTTTTTATTATAACTTTAATAAAGGAATTACGCCAACGCCTCCCTACAAATATTGCCACACTAAAAAAATTTACTTTTTTCGGTTGGAAATGCATTAGGAGTAATTAAACCAAAAGTATTTGTTCAACTACAGCAACAAAACCACAAATATAATGCCGACGAAATAACATCCATAGAGATGCAATGGCAACGGTTAACGTTACATACCTGGAGTAGTTTAGACTCAACTGTAAAATTTTGGGCCGAAGTTTATCAATTTCGAAATGCCCTAGGAGAAAACCCTTTTGCTGACCTTTGCAACCTAGTTTTTAGTTTTCTTGTTTTGCCTATAAGTAATGCAGAAGTAGAGCGAATATTTAGTTCAATGAATATAATAAAAACTAAGCAAAGAAATCCAATGTGCGTTAAAACGTTAAACGCTATTTTATATATAAGATACGGTTTAAAACGTGAAGAAAAATGCTGCCATAATTTTACTGTAGATGACGAGCTCTTAAAATTAATGAATTCAGGTGATATATACAATAGTGATTCATTTGATGATGAGGAATATACACTCGATATAAATTAATGGTGTTAACTAGTCTTTCGTTTCTTGCGATTTATTTAAATAAAGCATGTGAATTTTCACTAAAACATTTTAGCCGTTTTTTGCCAGAGTCTATGTGAAATTTCACTAAAACATTTTAGCCGTTTTTAGCCGCTTTTTTTTGCCAATCTAGCCGGTCGGCCCAAAAAGTTCTGGCAACACTGAAGTGTATATACGCACCCCAAGCATGCAGAGCGCCGCTCTGACAGCGGTGACATCACACACATACATACATAGTACATACATGTTTATCCGTACAAATCGCGTGCTGTGGTGTTGATGGATATAGTCACGTTGCGAAATTAAACCACCTTCTTCGATGTTTCTTTACAACTGAACTCTTTATTTCTTACATAATATATTTGTAATAAATATTAAAGCTGAAATTAGTCAAGAACGTAAACCTACCGGTACGTAAACCCGAGTCAGCTGACACGATCTGTCTTACCAAAGCGCCATGTAAATGAAAACTCAACACCGCAGAATTTTTCTGTAGTTGTAGCCCGTGCGGAATTTAGATTTTTCCGTGTCAGCTGATTTCTCCTTCTTTAGGTGGTTGCCACTTCGTCAGTTATACAGATGGTAAAAAAGTTATAAGTTCCTATTCAAAATATGTTTAAAATATTTGAAATTTACTATTGAATAAGGTTTTTGTTGAAAACTAAGTAGTTTATATTTAGCTAAAATCTATTATAGCACGTAAAATTGTAGTTGAAAGGGTAAGTTTATGAAAAGGCATTGATGAGTGGCAACAGTGTTGTAAGCGACACTGAGGGCTCCAGTAATCGACAAAATTCTGCGTATACAGACTGCGTTTAAGTATACGTTCTGCGTTCTCGACTAATTTCAGCTAAACGTCAGCTTACTTAATATATGTATGTAACAGTAAAACAATGCAGAGAGTGTTAACTCTCCTGAAGTCTTAACGTAATTATGCTATCTTAATGTTAATAAGTAGTGTATGTTAATTGAGTATGTTAATATGTTTATTGAAATATGTGTGTAAGTACATATGTATGTTATATATATGTGCTTACATATGTATGAATACATGTATGTACTTAACAACATGACAATATTCAACATTTGAAAGCAAATTTATACGTGTGGGTGTGGCTGAGTGCGCACAGATGCTTGCCACAAGTTGTTGATATCCAGAGATGTTCGGGTTCGAATTCCACTGCAAGCAAAACATGCAAGTTAAATTTTTTTTTTAGTTTTTGTCTTGATTATTCACTTCACGGATGCTCTTTCAGTACGAACGCGGTCATTTTAAAATGCGCGTAGTTGAATTGAATATTTACCAATATACAGTACTTTCGTTGACGTGTATAGTACGATCAATTACGTTTCTATTTGATTTTAATATTTTTTTCCCTCAGTGTAGATTTTTAGAGTACTTGGACATTGAAACACACATTTGAATCTGTGTCTCTGAAAGAGTCTTGGGATAGTATTAAGAGTAAATATCATGAAGTCGCTAAAAAAGGCCATCTTAATTTTGCTTCCTGCTGCCACAACGTCAGTGGCGGATTTAAATATTTGCCGCCCCTAGGCAATTCATAACTTGCCGCCCTTTTTTTCACGAAAAAAAAAAAATATATATATATCAAATATGATTGTTATTGTCAGTGCTTTATTACAATATAGTTCGTTAATAATGAAATACATAACGGAATCAACAAATTCGACATCAGCATGGATAAGGTATTCAACAAAAACCCTCTTTCAAACACTTCTTTTTCACAGTTCTTTACGTCTTGATTTTTCAGCTGCGAATTCGCGGATAATATCTTCACAATCGATAGATAAAAACAAATCTGACTCTATAGTCAGCAACGCAAGAGCATTCAGTTTGTTTTCGCTCAATGAAGATCTGAGATAGTTTTTCACGCGTTTTAAAACAGAAAACGATCTTTCTGCGCTACAATTGGAAATAGGAATTGAAAGAAACATCCGCAACGCAATTTCAAGATTAGGGTAAGAGATCTGCAGATTATCCTGTCTCAGCATTTTCAACAGTTCCAGAGGAGAATAATTTAAAATCTTCTTTTCGGTGCAGTATGCCTTGAAAAAGACCATTTCATTTCCCAAATTTTCCTTAAGATCTTGGGTGTAGTATTGGCTCAATATGATGGATTTTTCACGTAATTCTTCGTTGCTCAGATGTTTCATATCAGTGATGAGAGAAAATTTCGAATAGATTTTTTGATACGCCTCACGTCTCCGTGTCAATTCTGTCAAAGTACGGTCCAAGATAACGTTGAATGTGTTGACACGAAAGTTGTCTCGGCCACTCAATTGGATACTATTGTCCCTATTTTCACCAGGTTGTAGATTCTGATTCCTTCGACGCTGCCTGAGTGTTTTGTATTCCTGAATTGTAGAAATAGAGAGAGCTTTCTCTTCATATTGATCGAATTCTTCGCGAGTGTCAGACACAACTTTAACGAGTCCGTTGAACAAAGAGATCACTTCAGAAATAGTCGTATTCACATTTTGCAATTTCTTGCTGACTGCATTGAATGATGTCAATAAGAAGCTCCATAAACCTTGCATAAATGCAGTCTCCAAAAGTTCTAGTTGAATACGTATTCCTGTAGCTTCGTTCCTTGTAATTGCTTTTTCATGTGGGTCTTCTTCAATTGCTACTAATGCTGCAATAGTCTCTGTGTAAAATAATTCAAGCGTTCGAGTTGCATGTCCTTCATCTTGTTCTAATGCTCTTTTTCGATAGCCAGCTCCACTAAGTCTCATGCATCCGTCAGCCATAATTAGTAAATAAACGTTGCAATATCGCTTATTCTCATTTCGATCTAGAAAAATTCAAATATTGAATAATTGAGCTCACTTCATGCATGCTGCAAAGTTTTGTAGAGAAATATCAAACGAATTAGAGAGTTTGGTGATGTCCGCTTAACCTTGCTGAATGTTTGTTTACATTTCAGGTAGTTATAAGAAAAATACTTCTATGAAATCACGCAAGCATACCTTATTTCGTAACATTCATCGGGTACATGCATCTGTAAAACACGATGTATTCTGCACTGAAATGCTTTAGAGGTTTGGACAAGTAGAATCCAATTATCAGGACATTGAAGTAGCGCTATGCGAGTATACAAAATAAAATCGCTCATCCGGAAGATTTTTTGACCTCGCGCAAGACAAACAGAAGACCATACACAGATACACTGCCTAATTTGACATACGACGGAAGCTGACCTTCAGATTATTCACGTTATGATACACTTATGAAAAACTGGTGGGCTTGGAATCAAGAATTTTCTCGAAAATGCACGCTCGTTTTTCGGCAGTGTTGTCAAGTGTGGTAACCTTTTAGATGATTCTCGTTCTCGGGGCAGCGTGTCGGCTGTTTCTTTGCGTCACGCGCAGGCGCGCCGTCAGGTTTCTAAGCCGCGTGAATGAAAGTTAAATGGAAATTTCAACGACTGCTATACTAAGGAAAAATTTGCAGCGTAATTCTAATTTTGAATTGTATTGAATGAGATGAATCATTAATAATATTTTACAGACACAAACACAATTTCAAGTGCAGCTGAATCCAAATAAATTTTTTTCTTTTAATTTAGCTGTCTTAAATTTTGCCGCCCCTTAATTCTACCGCCCTAGGCTTCAGCCTATGTTGCCTGTACGATAAATCCGCCACTGCACAACGTACTCTGTCAACAGAATTTTCAGCTTACACTTATACAAAAAACCAATTCAGGTCGAAATTAGATGCTACCCCAGAAATGCGCACACAGCTTTCAGACATTATACCGAAATACTATTTTATATAATAATTAAGTAATAACAGTGAAAGAATTTCCTTCTTTACATGAAAATTTAAAGTATGTATACTATTTCTAGTAAAAGTTTTTATTCATATATAAATTGCACTGCCTTTGATTTTTAGTAATTTGATGTGGGGTTCCTTAAAATGAATGGTGTTTAGTAAGGGTTCCATCATCTTAAAAGTTTAAGAACGCCTATGCTAGGGAACAAGGCGAGAACAAAAGTTTTGAAAACTTTACTTTAAGAATGAGAGGGGCGCCTGCGTATTCGGTGGAAAAGTCTTTCAGTGAGAATCACGGATATTAATTCTAAGCCAGAGGAAAGCTGGATCATTTCAACTTCTAGATCGCTTATCATTATAGTTAACTGTCCATGTATGGAACAATTTTTCATTTTCTGTGAAAGAAAAGTTCGTTCCTTAAGTCTTTCGTTAACTTTATTTGCATAACTATCTTTCAGTTCTTTTTTGATTAACTCTAATATTCAAACATTTCAAAGTCATAGTTCAGAGAAGTTTTGTTCCTTTTTCCTTCTCTGTAAGAAAGTTTCTGGGACTTTAGCTCCCAAATTGTTCTTCGAGAGAAAGTTCCTTAGAATTTTGCTCCCGTTTTTTTGTTAGCATTTTGTTCTCCTAGAAATGTTCCCGAAAGTATTGTTCGCATTTAGTTCTCTCTGGGAACGTTCCATAGGGTTTTGTTCTTATATAATTGCCAGTGAGAACGTTCTCGTCAGTTTTGTTATCCTTTTGGTTTTGGGAACAAAACTTCGAGAACGACATTTAGTTTCGATCATACATTTTGCTCTTGGTCCCTGTTTTAAGATATTAATATTTAATATTCTTTAAAATATACATTCATACATACGTATATATACCCTGCAAACCATTTTTTCAGAGTATTCTGCATTGTAAAGAAATTTTAAAGAATTCGTTAAGATTTAATTCGATTTTTTGCCGAATTTTCTAAAATGAAATAAATTACGCACCTTTCCATTCTTTTACGAAATTTCGGAAGAAAATCTGTGAAGCAACGAAAATAATGCTGCTATGTGAAGAATATCTTTCAGAATTTTTCCAGAATTTTCTTTATTTTTCGTACAGAAATTTCTTTACGAGTTCGTGTCAACCCCTTCATATAATTTTCTTTGAAGATTCGTAAAAAAATCGTTACAGAAATGAGATACTCCTAACGATTTCCTTAAGATTTCGGGAACTTTGGTTTGCAGGGTATATGCATTTACGAAAATTAGTAGTTTGACTTTAAGTACAGAAACTAATGTTTTAATTTACTTTTTTGTCTGCGTCTACTCAGGCTAGCGGATAGGTTTACATAGTCGCGTACATTCTAGACATAAAAAAAAAATTATTAAAACAAATTTTCTTACTGAAAAAATATTTATCCTCACCAAAAAGATCATACAGAAACTTTATTTACACCATTGTATGCTCTGAACTTGAGCAATTCTTGCGGCTGTTTGATATTTTAGACATCTACAGAACTCGTATTTCTTGAAAATATTTTTACGATTATTTTACAATTAATTGATTAATGAAACACAAAACTACTAATTGGACAAAAATAATCGATTATTTATTCAAATGATTAATCGCTGCCATCCCTATTTTTCACTACTCTGTAAAAAAAAACAAAAATGTTAGATAGGGTATTTCTTTATTAATGTAGAAATATGTACATGCATACCTATGTCTGCATGTAATATAAATTTTACTAAGAGTTCCAAGAAACAATTGCTTGGAGAATCCAAATTGACCAACTTCCCCGGCTTTAGAATATTAGTAAATGATTTGCTTGCTAATGCAGACAAATAGTATATATAAAATAGAACCCAACTGTTATCACTCCGCTGCGTAAACAATTTTGGCAGGTGTTTACCAATTTCATCTACATTACTTATTTTCTCCATTATTATCAATTCATTGCAAAGTCAACACTGCCACCAAACGAAACCCCATATTCTCCAACTAAATGCATAAATACAGCACTCATCTAAACCCCGAGTTTACTTCCTTTATTCTCTTCTCTCTTCAAGTGTCGACGATGACTGTAATAAAGAAATTTTAGCTGAAATGAGCGAATCTGTGGCTCAATGGTGCCAACAACGGCGCCGCAACAAACCAGAGAAACAAGAAAAAATAAAAAAAAAAACCTAATAATGCCGCAAAGGACTAGATACGGCAAAAATTACAACATTCACACATACTGCAAGGATATCTGGATATCTAAGCATGTACATGACGGAGCACATAGGCTCGTTTTCGACCTGACAAGAAATGACATACCGCACAGGTTCTTCAAAAGTGTATTAACTCAAAATTTGCCATTTCTATTATTATGCGCTAAATATGTTAACATAGATAAGTTAAATCAGTTTTTGTAACTTGTTGAAAAATAAACCATCTTTCCCATGTAATTAACATAAGTTCATAAATAATGTTTGCGTTTACTGATAAACGGGAAGTTTGAGTTAAAACACTTTTAAAGAACGTTTGCCATACGAAAGTAAACTGGGCTTAACTGCGAGGGCTAAACTTAATATTCTCAAATACATACTCTACTTGCCCACACAGACGTACCAATGTGTACTGCACAAAATGCCCACGACAAGGACAGCCGACAAGAAAATAAGAAAGTAATATACTCGAAACAAATTACATCAAACTTTTTTATGGCAATAGTAAAAACAACAACAAATAAGTGTATTAAACATAAGTAAGTAAACATATGACAGGTCTTAAGTAGGTATTCAGTGAGATACTCGCACTACTTAAACAAATTGAGGTTGCATGCAAACATAAAGCACGCAGTGCAAAATGCATGTATAGGGGTGTATTAGGGATGTTGCGAATGTGGAATTTTAGACATCCGCGGATGCGAATGCGGATGTCGAGTATTTTTATGAACCAATTAGAATCTAGCATAATGGCTAGATCGTGGTTTAAACAGCGCTTACAAGCCAAACCAGATGTGCCAGGTTTTTCTAAAGCGTTTTAAAAAGGATTCATCATTCTTATTCCTTTGGCTGTTTCTGAATTTGGGGAATTCATCAGCGTTTTTTGATTTTAGTTTTTGTAATTCATGTTTAATACTTTCTTCTGCGACTGGTTTGAAAAATTTGTGCTTATAGCCAGCTAAATAGGTGGGTATGGAACGCAAATCTTGAACAAAATTCTGTTTTAAAAGTCGTGGCTGCCAGCCGAATCGGATCAGAATATTGTTATTTTTTTTAAAGCACCCCGTTTTTTTATAAGCATTTGAATAAGCATTGGAATAACGGATGATGAGGGTCTCAGATAGTTACGTAATTCTTACCTTATTAAAGGTCAGACCTATAGCGATTCTCTTTATAGCCAGACGTTGATCATTTCTGCTGGATATCCATATAGAAGGAGCTTACTCTTTGAATTTAAATAGCAAAGAAGGGAGACGTAGGGGGACTAGGGGGATTTTTAACACACAAGTTTTTTGCCAAGGATCCAATGTAAAGAAAGAAACCAATGCAGGTATTTAGAGCACAGGAAACAAAAAAATATATATTGTTAAGAGGACTACATATCGAGCCCTAACCGCCAAAATAACGTAAGCGCCATTTTTTTCAAAATCTTCTTTTTGATGCAGAAATGCATCTAAATCCTCATTTTGAAAAAAATGTCGCGTACGTTAATTTGGCGGTTAGGGCTCGATATGTTCTCTTTGACGTACGTCAAAGGTCAAGTAGAAGTGGGAACTTGTATGACTGCCCATTGATAGCTCGGTTATATAGCTTAAGACATAATAGGGCAATTCATATAAACGCGTAAATGCCTCGTAACCATGTAAACCTCGTAAGCTTCCTTAATTTTTTTATCAAAGTTGGTAAATATGACATTTGACCAGTTTTGTTACACAAATACTCCTACCACCACAGGCAAAAATATTGGCTACAAGTTGTCATTTTTGGTTTGTTTACGTTTTATCGGTGCATTTGCACAACATTCGCTTCCGCAAAAGGTCCGCATTGATTATTGCGAATGCGGAAGCGAATGCGAATCTTAAAATTAATGCGGGAGCTCCGCAGTTGCGAATGCGAATAATCGCAACAACCCTAGTATGTATGTACATAAAAACATCTATAAGGATGTGGGTGAGTTGTTTAAGAAAATTTTTTGCGCTTTAAGTATTAGGCATACGTTCATGAAAATACATATCGATGGCTGAGTGGCATGAGAAAATACTAAATGTTGAGCTGTTGCCGGCTAAGGAAAAGTCCGTCCTATTCGGTTTATTCCAAAAAAAACAACTTAACCACAAATCTAGGTGAAAATCAGCAAGCAAGAAAGCAAATTCGAATTTACTTTCACAACGTCTCTGGTAAGAGAACGAAACCAAACGATGTTTTTACAATTACTTAGTTCGCTTGAAATCTATGATGTATTTATGTTAATTGAAACCTGGCTTAATCCTATCTTCTTCATTTCAGAGTATTTTGGCTATAAATTGTATGATGGTTTCCGAAAAGATAGAGTTCTATGAATTATATAACTGCCTCTTCCGGAAGTGGTACTGTAAAGTTTTATTTTAATTTTTTTAACTTCGAGACTCTTAACAACCGAGCTTGATTCGGATGGTCTTTTCGCTAACGTAGATGTGGTCCATAGTTTCGAACTTTTTTAAACAAAAGTCTATGACTATTGTTTGCATCATGTTCCAATTTTAATTCAATTTTAACAGACAGGACCGCATTAAGGATGTGGGGGCCCTTTTTGTGTTAGTAACTACATACAATTAATTGGAAAAAAATTATATTTTAATTTTAACAGTATCGTAAATTATTGACTTTTTACCACCTGTTTTCTTTTGAAATGCTCGTCTGAATTCTTTTGTACTTGCTGCTTATATTGCATGCAGTATTAAACGACTGCCCCCGGCAGACTCGTTTATGAACAGAGATGGACTAGTACGAATATTTTGTCTTTTTGATCCGGTTTATTATTTCTGCCTGCACTTTCTCACCCCTCAATGTTATTATTTCCTGGCAGGTTGTTGATAAGTAATTCACGTGCCCTCGTCTCTTATTTCCGTATTCTTTGATATGCCCGGGGGTCGTTCTGAGCTATTAATTCCAGCGTACCACGAAAATTTCCATTATTGGGTGAGTCGAGAATCTCATCAGAGCCATAAGAAGCTAAACTACGCAAGATATATTGATGGTTCTGTCAAATCTTCTAAAAGACATCTTTTCCGTAATCTCTGAAAAAAAAATTTTTGTTCTATCGTTATCACATGTGAGGGCTCCAAATGTGGTGGCCGTGGGTCTCGGCCCTGCCGTTAATCCGAAACTACTAACAGAATATATAAGTCACCTTGGTACACCAAGCAACTGAAGCATTTAAAAAATCTCTGCAATGCACAGTGGCCAATTTTTCGAAAAAGCTGGCCAAAGGTCGAAGCGTGGTACAATTGTAATCAAACCTTGTGTATTCGTCTTTATTTTGGTTGCTGGTTTTAAGTTTCACCAAATAATTTCGAAATTCAAAATGGCGGATCGATAATGGCAGCTGTGTACGCTTAAAATAATCAGATTTTTAGCCAAACTAAGGTAGTTAAGTATAAAAGGTCATGTTTTCTGCTTTTTTGTTATATAATGTGATGTAGCGGTTAGCAATATACGTTATCATTCCGCAGGGCCTGGGTTCAAGCCCAGTTTCCGACCAACATGAAAAAATAAGAAACAAACATGTTTTTTGTTATAAAGTCCCCCTTCGGCAGGCAATGGAAAACCCCCGAGTGTATTCACTTATGAGAACAGCTTCTCATAAAAATAAAACCCCCGTTCGGATTCGGCGTAAAACTGTTGGTCCCTCCCCTTTGTGCGCCAACATCAAGACGCACGCCACAAATCGGAAGAGAAGCTCGGACAAATACTAACGTGGTCTTAATGTTTGTTTCTAAAAATCTTGATGTTCAAATTTACACGGGAACTGCGGGATACTGAATGAATGAATAAACAAGACATACATATTTGTTGGTACAGGAATATATTTTTAAGATAACAATTTTATACACCGTCAGACTCGCAGTCATCTGAAGTATCCAAGCTCATATCTATATTTTCTGATGGCAATTCCGCATCCGCATTTACAACAGTTGATAATAATTTAATGGCATCTGACGACAGTTTATGATATTGTTTTGGTGGGTTTAAACGTAAACTTCAAATGACAGGGTCCGAAGATACAAGCGGCGATATTTTTTAATATCCTTATTCCTTGACTCTTCGGCTTCGGAAAGTTGCCCAATTGGCATTCAATAATGAGAGGCCCATAGATGAGCACTCTAATATAGTAGTACTTTCTGACATCATTTAAATTCTACAAACATCCAATCTTTAAAACATCAAAATCTTGACAGAAATAATTTTTTACATAATTTAAATCTTTTAAACACAAAAAAAATAAGAATCACGGGAAAAACTTCAGTATATATGAAAAAGAAAATTAGACCGCCCATCTCGACCACTCTCGTAACTATTTTCCTAATCCATCATAGTGAGTAAACAAAAAGAAATCAATCCGTGAATATCTACGTCTTACGTCAGTTTTTAGATGGCGTGACAATGAAAAAACATGTTTTACATACTCTAGATTACAATGTCCATGAGCGGATGCTTGAAAACTGTTATTTTTTTTTTAAATAATACCACGATTTTAACAACGACAAAAACTCTAATTTACGAAAAGTTTAGAGCGAATTTCTAGCAACAGTCACTTCGATCTCCTGTAACACTAAATGTCTTAAGAGAATCGATTTGTTGTCTCATAACGATACGCAGTAGAGCCCTCCTAACAATATAAGGTGGTTATGCATACGAATGCACCAATTTTTTTTGGACTTTTGGCCAGAGTTTTCCAAAAATTGGCCACTGTGCAATGTACAAATAATATCAAAAACATACTTAAAATACGCATTTAAAAAATAAAGAGCTAAATTTTTCTTATGTAAAAATCTATTGGATTTTATTCAAAAAATATTACACATTCAGAGCGTATTCACTTATATATGTATAGAAATAAAAATGCAAATTTTATTTAAATATTTGTGTTGCAATAAATAACAAAATAGTCATATGAAGGATGAAGTGGAAACGTGTATATTTGAATTTTAAGAAAATTAGGCAACTAGCAAAATAGGCTAAAAACGGCTAATTTTGTTTGCAAAGCGGCTAACAAATCGGCTGCAAGGTAAACCGAATTTTCTCCGGCTATTTGCGATCGCAACCGGCTAAATCTAGCCGGAAAACTAAACTGGCGACACTGCTCGGCAGGCAATCGCAAATTTTTTCCATGAAAAGGCCTCATAAGAGCCATTTGCCGTTTTTTAGGCGGCGTGAATTGGAGGACCCTCTATTTGTAATATTGTACATACATTTGTATATGTTAATGAATTTTTTACCCTACTTCCTTATAGGGAGGGTCATAGTTGATAGTATTTTTTCCGTTTATACTAAAAGTTATTTAACACTATGAATCACTATTGATTTCAGCCCTTATATTTAATTTGGAGTTTTTTATATTATTTTATTGATCTTAGTACATATTACTTGTTTGGGTCAAAAATTACCCTTTATATATTAGCACGTTTTGCTATTGAGAGCGTATTTTTACAACGATTTTGAGCTCTTTGCTAAGTTGGTTTTCTTCTTCAAAGTAATATCGTTATCTAAGCTTGAAAAGGTGTAAAGTCAATTTTTTGAAATCGTTCAGGAGAAGAAGCTCGGCCAAACACTAACATATGTGTGCGCCAATTTATTATTATTACTACATCGACGAAAATAATAAAAAAAAAAAACTCCAAATTAGATATAAGGCCTGAAATTAACTGTGATTCGTAGTGTTGAACAACTATCTACCATATAGTTACTAATGCTCCCACAGCCAAAGATAACGGTACGTTTTTTTTCACTTCACTTTTATTGCCACAATTTCACTATCAGTTTAATTTTTGTACATAGATAGATAAAATAGATAATTAATAGTGGTAGCACTGCGACCAACAGGTCTATTGTGCCCTCAACCGTTTACAGTACCTCATCTAATCCTAGAGAGCCCAAAAATTTGAGGAGATCCCCAGCGACATAGTTGCCAACTTGGTGCTTTAAGCACTAGATTTAGTGCTTTTTGAAAATTAAAACGCCAAAAAAAAATTACTTAGTGCCTGGTGCCATTTTAGTGCTTTTTTGTACCCGAGCGTACTTGTGCACAAGGGTATTATAACTTTGTTCACATAACGGTTGTTTGTAACAGACAAAACGAATCGAGATAGATATAGACAAATGTATACATAAATGATCAGAATGAAAAGAGAAATCGATTAAGCGGTGACTGTCTGTCCGTCCGTCCGTCTCTGCACATGATAACTCGAGTAAAAATTGAGATATCTTAACGAAACTTGGTACGTGGACTTCTTTTGGGCGTAGGACGGATGGTATTGAAAATGGGCGAAATCGGACAATAACCACGCCTACCTGCGATATTTTAGTAACTACTAAAGATAATTCACTCAAAATTGATACTTACAATGAGTTTTAGACGAACAAGTAAGAAAGTCTAAGTTCGGGCGGAGCCGAACATTAAATACCCGGCGCAAGTATTAAATATATGATTTTCTCCTTTCCGAAACCTACCGCTAGATGGTAAGCGGGGGTGTATCAATTTTGAGTAAATTAGCGTCCTTAAATTTCGAAATATTGCAGCTTCAAACATTTTTGAAATTTACCGTTATATGGAAAGCGGCCGTAATTTTAGTTCGATTTCAATAAATTTTAAAGTTTTGCTTTTATGTGGCAAGCACAATAACCATACCGAGTTTGGTACAAATTGCTAGAACGGTTAGCGAGATACATATATGTGATCACAAGTGGGCGGTGCCACGCCCATTTTCCAAAATTTTATCATAAACATATTTCTTGGTAAATAATTGTTGCAACCACCAATCTTGAATAAATTACCTTTAATATTTACTGATTTATTGAAGATTTTGTATTTCTCGAAATTACCGTTATATGGGATGTGTCCGATTTTAAAAATTTTCAGCCATTTGGTATGCTGTACCAGGACTAACAACTATGCCAAGTCTGGAAGAAATCGGTGGAGAGGTTGCCAAGATATACACATGTAACCATAAGTGGGCGTGGCTGCGCCCATTTTTCAAAAATTTATAATATTCTTATTTTTGTCTAAAAGCTATTGTAAATATCAATTTTGAGTGAATAATCTTCAGTAGTTACTAAAATATCGCAGTTTTCGTATTTCTGAAAATTACCGTTATATGGGAGGTAGGCGTGGTTATTGTCCGATTTCGCCCGTTTTCAATGCCATCCGTCCTACGCCCAAAAGAAGTTCACGTACCAAGTTTCGTTAAGATATCTCAATTTTTACTCGAGTTAGCGTGTGCACAGACGGACGGACGGAAGGACGGACGGACAGACAGTCACCGCTTAATCGATTTCTCTTTTCATCCTGATCATTTATGTATACATTTGTCTATATCTATCTCGATTCGTTTTGTCTGTTACAAACAACCGTTATGTGAACAAAGTTATAATACCCTTGTGCACAAGTGCGCTCGGGTATAAAAATAAGAATATTAAAACATTTTGGCAAATGGGCGCTCCTTGGCAGGAACACCGTGATGTTATGTACTGGAGGGATGTCATTCCCCCTCTTCGTGCACATCTCGGGTCCCTTCAAGCCCTCAAGTTCCGGTGCTTTCTTCACCAGCCAGGTTGCTGTTCTCTCGTCCCTGCAGTCAACCAGGAGCATACCGGATCTTAAGTACACCCCACAGAACACCAGCGGGTGCGACCATCCTTTGAAAACCTCTTCCATGATGGCATCCTGGAGTCTGGTTAGGTCTTCCGAGCTCAGGGCAGTAGCAGGGTACTCACAAGGCAGCACCGCTACCCGAATGCTTTTGAGGGCTTCCGAATAGCTGGGTTGCTGAGTGGCACCCCCCTATGCCTGTCCTTGCTCGATCGCCCCGGCCAGGCTCCTAGACCATGAGTTCGGAGGGGGTGGCTGCTCCCGCTGCCGTTTGGTGCCCGGTGTCTCTGGCGGAGTGACCTGGTTGCTACCTCTTTTGTTGGAGCCTGGTGGTTCATCGCTTCTCCGCTTTTCAGCGGGTGCGGGTCGGTGCTGCTGTTGTCGCTGTGGCCCGCTCTTCTGCTTTTCAGCAGGTGCGGGTAAGTGTGCCTGTTTGTTGGGCCCGCTCTTCCACCTATCGGCGGGTGCGGCTTTGTCGCCTTTTCTGTGTCTCTCACGTCCCTCATTCCTCTGCCATAGCTCTGGCTTCAACTGAGGGCTTGCCTTGCCCGAGGTACCATTTAACCCCGGAACTGCTTAAGCCCTCGCGAAGCCGCACATCGGAGGAGGCTTTGCCCTGCGGTGTTTCCTACTACTCTGCTTCTGCCACTCGGAGTCGTCGAACGTTGCTGAGGCGCTACTGCTGTGCGACCTATGGAGTCTCTCCTTCTCCGCCCGGTGACCGCTTTCGGAGCGGCGTCGGCTCTTGGAGCGCTGCCGGCTTTTTGAGCAGTGTCGACTCGTAGAGGGACGCCGACTACCCGAGCGATACCGGTTCTTGGAGCGGTGACTACCATCGGTGCGGTGGCTTCTGTCTGACCTTGCTGTCTCTCTGTACCTGCAAAGAGAACTGCCGGACCGGTGTTGCGGCCGATCTAGTTCGGCAGGTAAATTGTGATTTCCTGTCAAATGTCTGTTATTAAAACTACCTGTTTTGCTCTGGCCCATGCAACGTAGCGCATCTGCACTGGTTCCTGGTTGGTCATCGTCCCTTACATGTTCGATGAACAGCGCTGCCTCCTCGGCGGTTAGCTGGTCTAGGAAACTGCCTTTCCGCCCAGAACTTCTTGGGCCTTCCCGCACGCTGCTCTCTCTTGGCGTCTCCAGTGCCTCTGTTGTGCGTGTTGCTGTTGCACCCACCGCATTTGAAACCGCGGTTGTTATTGTTACTGTACTTGCTGTAGTTGTGGCTGTTGTGGTCAAATATTTTTTTTTATTTTTATTTTGGTAGTTGTTTTTTGTTGTTTTCGTCATCATCTAGTTCGTACGACCACCTTCTCGACAAGGCGAGCTCAGTGGTCTAAATTTTCATAGGGGATCTCCAAAAGTCCGCCGCACCAGCGCCCCTTGTCGCGGTAAGGCCACCGTTACTCGCCGATGCGGCCCGGTGTCGGAAAGCCGCCGTTCAAATACAGCCGGCCTCCTGGCTGCAAATCGTCCAATAGGCGCGGTGTCGCTTAACACCCTGGATTAGGAGGTGATAGTTCTTAGTCACTGTTCTCCAGCAGCCCAAGTCTAGAGAGAAGGTAGCGCGGAGGTCTGCACATCCGCGTTACCTCAAACCAGAAGAGGGCTGGTTGGTGATGCAGCTAAGCCCCCGCACCAACGACAAGGTGCCTGCCCTAGCGAAGGATTTTTGTACATACGTACTTACCGTATGCTCAAAAGGTATCATCGACAAGGGCTTGAGATAATATTCAAGGTCACTGGCAAAGTCTTGGTCAAGGGCATAATTTTAGGTAAAGGTGTTCCCTTTTTCCAAATGTTCGAAGGATAAAGAAATTCCCATGAAAATAATGACCATGGAAAAGATTTTATTCGAGCTTGAAATGACCTACAAGATAATAGTTAGGACCATATTTCAAGAATATTGTCCAGTCTTTATGAAGCTGCAGTTAAAATCTCCATGTTCAGTTCATTATACATATTTCTGGTTTGGACCATGCGAATAAGACGGAACTTACGTCAATATATTGGAAATTAAGTTTTGTTCAAAAAATATTTTCTTTCTTTTTGCGATTTTTTGTAAACCAACAAAGTTATTGAGCACATATCCCTTTGAAAACACTTTGGTTTCTCATTTTTCAAAGTTCTAAATGTCATATCTTCTGACATACACAAAAACGGCTTGGATACTACTTTTACATGGATTTTCACAAGCTTAAGAGAGTATGTTGACTCATCGCAGAAAATAGCTAAAAACATGGGTATTCGCGGTTTTTGCTAATTTTAAAGCTCAAGAAAACTACTTTTGCACTACAGTAAAATGAATATTCAGCCCTTTTATGGTTCTTGACGTCGAGGTAATTTTTTCGTCAAAAACAGCTCTCGCAAGTCCAACGCTGACCACAGCGTTTTTGCAGTAAGGTGCTCCTCCCGAAACTACTGTGATTAGCGAAACCGGATTTAGACTGATAAGGGCTATTTTTTGACGTCGAAAACCATAATAGGGCCGATTATTTGCGATGGAAAGACGAAGATTTTTAGCTTAGTTAGCTCAAATCATACCAAGTGATGACAGAATGAGATTTTGGAGAAAAATTGGATGGTTTAAACCTTATCCAAGCGCACTGTGATATTTGGAAAAATTCCCTCCTTTCAAGCCGGCCTGCCAAGGACTTCTGCTAGGATAAGAGGACAAGTCCTATCTATAGGAATCAGTATGTTCAATGCTTTCTTAATTTGAAAGTTTTATTTCAGGACATGATGGAACATACTTTTTCGATGTTAATACTTTTCATCAATCAATTACTGTGATCCTGCCAGGCAACTATTGAATTTTGGTTATTTGACTTCAGAACAACATGCAACACACTGAATATTAGCGAAGTAAATTTTAATTCAAACAATTGTAATATTTTCTTTACCTGCGTAGAACATGCGTAAGGGTGAACGTAGTAATTAAAAAAAATTTAAACGCCATTGATATATTTATAGTTTCGTTCTCTAAGTTGCAGGCTTATGCCAGATCTTATCAGAAGTGCGATTAACTAACTTTTAACGACGCGATTTTACGAGTTGTTAGTTAAATATTCTTGTTGCTTGCAGTAACAATTGATCGGTTCACTAATTTGTCTTTAACGACACTAAACAGCTGACATTCGCTATTTATTTAAATTAACAAAAAGTGGCACCTCTGTTCGAGATGTCAAATCTTGAAAAAAATCAAACGAATTTACAGTTTGTTCTTGAATAGGTAAGTATTTTAATGAATTCAAGAATTCAAAAGCAAACTGAAACGCATGGCGGTGTTTTTTTAAATATTTGCAAGATTTTTAAGTTTGATGAAAATTTGTTGAATTTTTCTAAGCTCTGTACAAATACTAAAAGTTTGATTTTCATGGAGAATGAACCACGTTTCTATACAGAAATAACATTATTTAAAAACCTTGCAAATATTTAGAAAAATCGCCATGCACTCAGTTTTGCTTCCCACTTTATGTACATATCTTTCAATTCGTTAATACCTATTATAGATGTCAAGGGCTCAAAAAATGCACCCATATCTTTAGCGGTTTCAGAAATAATTTCAGTCTCATTGTCGACTACACAGCTTGGATGAATCGATGCCTTTTCTTTAAAAAGGCCGTCCAGATCACTGCAATTATACCCAAAGATTCGATTGATTATAATAAAAATGTCAAAATAGAATTTTGCAAGCCTTACGCTTGAAAAGGGCAAGTTTGCCTTGCTCTGCCGGTTTTAGTATTATTAATTTGGGTGTTTTTGTAGCGGCGCTCCAACCCGAAAAATTTCGATTCCAATTGTGCAGCACTGAAAACGTAGCCCTTAGCACAAAGTTCATTGCTAATGCTTTTTTCTCCGAAGGCTGGCACTCCTCCCAACTTCACCAATGAAATAAGTAGTTTTGTGGGTGCATCAAGCCACTGAGCCTTGTTCTCCTGGTTGATAATAATAATAGATTGGCACTTACACATATGTTAGTGTTTGACCGAGTTCGCCTGGTTACTATTTGGAATAAAGTGTACTTCATCACACTTTCTTGAACAACCTCCGGTTCATCCTGGCTACAACTCGGAAGAATATCCCCTACATCCCCTCCTTGAACAACCTGTGGCTCATCAGCCACTCCGTCGGAAATAATTTGGGAAAGAACAATTTCCCCAAACATTTCGTCGCCGGCAAGCTCACTTGCCATTTTTGCTCGGTAGTCCACATCTATAGTTTTAACCAATGAATGAAACCGAAACCCAAACCGAAACCGTAACCGTTTAAAACCGTTTCGTTCTTCAAAACCGAAACCGAAACCGTAACCGTTATCTTGACCTGAAAAGGAACGATACCGAAACCATTTCAATCACAGGTTTCAATCGGTTTCCAGAAATTTACAAAAATAATAAATACAAATTTCTTAGAAATAAATGATTTATTTAACCAAAATCAGCAACATTTTGCTAAAATTCTTGTTAAGTAGTAAATAAGTATGGCAAGGTAACTTTTCGCAAAAATCTGCTGATGACTTTGTTGTTGTGAATCGATAATCGATTAATTATATTTAAGTAGCTTCTTTCCCGTACGCAATGCGAGATCCCGCGTGTGCCCAAAATAGCCCAGAAATCATGCCTGTACTCAACAAAATGGGTAATAGAGAGCGAAAATTCGAGCGTATTCGATCGTAAGTGTATTCTTCTTCCTGCCCGAAATAGCCCGAAATTTTCTCCGAGTAAAAATGGATAAAGTGTCAAAGTGCATATCAGCTGTATTGTGTTTACATGTTGCCTGCATTTACCTGGTGCTTTTAAGGAAAAGTGAATGGCCTGTTGATGTATTTTCAATCTATGTACTTAAAATAAAACTTGTGAAACCAAAATTCAATTTCCAAGTGTTTGCATTTAATACCATGTTCTGACCGACAACCAAAACATTTTTCCTTCATTTTCTTTTCATTTACAACCTTTAACTTTCATTCTTATTTTGCTTTGGCCAGGCAATTAACAATAAATCCAAAATGGCGTATTAAAGATGATAAAATATGACTTCCACTTCGATAAATAATCGAAAAAAAAAAGTTTTAGCAACGAAAACATGTTTCCGATGTCGGTCAGAACATGGCATAAGTGACAAAAACAAGAACAACGTGAATCACTGTTTCTCGACTTGTGGGCACGAAATGTGGGTTTTTGCGTTTCCGTACTTCTGAACTTTGTTCCATTTTTGAAAGAAAATGTTTCTCTTATTCTCTAATTACCAAATCCGGTCCGGATTGTTAGGGAAAGAACCTAGTGTTGATATTATCAGTGAACTGTAATTTTCGATTTTATTTCCTCAACGTTTAAGACATTGTGATTTAAATAATATCAACAAAATTTCTGTGAAAAACCGAAACCGGAACGAAACCGAAACCAAAACCCAAATAAATTTTGAAGAACGAAACCAAAACCGAAACACTTGGCAAAACCGAAACCCAAACCGGAACGTTATTTTGAATCGGTTTCATTCCTTGGTTTTAACAAATAAAGGCAATAGCCAATACGTTTCAAATACAAATTTTTGAGTACTTACCATTTTGGACTCTACGGAATGTGCCTGGAGAACACACTATGCCCAGCTTTTTAAAATCTCGCATGTTCCTTATTGCACTTTTGATTTTGAATTTAAACAAGCTGCCAACTGAAACTTACAGGTTTTTGATAGTTTTCTGTTCGTTTACTATTTTGAATATTTTTCTATTTGTGAGAGATCAGACGGTAATTCACCAGAATCTATCTGCTGGAGAATTATTGCTGGAAAAATAAACGAATGCAACTATTATAATCCGCGTAACTAATATTTTTTAATTGCTACTCTAACTAAACCATATTTTCAAAATTGTTTTCTATCAGCCCGGCCAAGTTAGATTTTCAAGGTTGAAGTAACTCGCATACATATATCTCCATACCAAGTTCCAGTACTCTACCGCAAATACTTCCAGAGGTATGTGGTATGAAAATTTCGTTTTGTATGGCAGGTGCCAAACCCCTTTTTTTAATCGAGATAAAAGAGACCCTATCTTTTATGTTGGGCTGAGGTAGTTAATGCGTGAAAGCGTAACAAACAAACCATTCGCATTTATATCAGCAAGGATTATCCAGTACTGACCACTCAAATAATCTTTAGAGGTGAGCATTTTTTACACAGACCCAAATACACAAACATAAAATATTACACCAGGGCTTATGATTTGTTTTGCCCTTAATTGGTGGTGCTCAACGAAAAAACCAATATTAAGTAAAAAATTACGCACTGATTACGCGTTTTCTCAAGAAGATTTTTCAGTAATGATAAGTAGCACGTTGTCCTTTAACCTAGGATTCTTCTTCTGAATGTTAAATAAGTACCGCTCAATGACTACCACAAGAAAATTCACGTTTTTTTTTTTTAAATACGCGAAATTCAGTTACAGCAGCCTTTTTTGCTCACATTTGGTAACTGGCACAATATTTTAATACCTGACCTTATTTTCCTCAGAACCCACAAATAAATCTCTTAAAACCCCGAGGTCTGACCGCTCAAGAACTTATACCTTAATAAAAAGTAGATTTTGTACGAGTTTCCTCATTTTCTCGATTTTAGCAAGTGAACTGGTCATGGTGGCGACCGCCAAAGCGCCCTATTCGTTTTAAGAATTAACCGGCCGGCGCCAATTGATCGGGCAACAACAACACCAGCACTGAGGCCCGATGGTTTTGTGGACCGGCACGTAGGTAGCGGCCCAACTTTTAGCTGCGCGCCGGGGCAGAACTAAGTGAGCATTGATCAGGGAAACATCCCTATTGTGTGCGGATTTGTTTATTCTAAAGTGTATTATTTATCGAGTGATCTAGTACCACACGCGGTACCGAGGTTGTTTACGTGGTTTTGTATAAGTGCCAGGAGAGGCGCTTAGACTGCGGGCGAGCAGGCAAAACAAGAAGTGGCGCCAGTCGAGGCGCTAGATAAAGTAGTCGGCAGTGTCGGTGGCGGATTTGGGCGGCGTAGCACCGCAGAAGCACCCAGTGGTCGACGCACACCCCGACCATGCAGAATTATCATTTGTGTTGCTGCCTGTAGTTGGCTAGTAGAGTTGTCGGTAGTTTTTCCCTATTGTGTTCCCTATCCCTTCCCTTTAGCATCCCGCACCCAGAGCCGAGTCACTTGGCGGGTTAAAGTTACCCCCGGCAGATTAGGTGGTATTGCGAGTGGGTTCGTAACCTTCTAGTCGGTAGATTGATACATATTAATAGTTGGTGCCGTTCCATATATGGTTGTTGTTGTTACATATCATAATTTCGGTCCTCTGATTGTAACACCTAGTTTTGTTGTGTTCCCCACCAGCAACCCCGCCGTCTCCACTGAGTCAGCCGGTTGCAATTTTTTTGTCACTTCCTTTTTGTGCTTATATTTGTTTATTTGGTTGGCCCTTGTGTATTGTTGTTGTTGGGCACTGGTAATGGCACTTGTTTTGGTACATTAGGTAGGTCGACTTTTGGTAGCAAAAAGTAAGGTGACAATATGTATAAGTAGTATTAACGAGGGTATAGAAACCGCATTTGACAGGGGAGCTGCCTTGTGGCGGTAACAATATGCCAGTACGCAAAATGTCCATCTCAAAAGTCGGAATTTTTATGCTCTCACGCCCTAGGATTGTTCTATACCGAAAAAATATACCCTTATTTTTTATTTTGAAATCAAAAAATATTAAGAGGTCGCTCAAAATGCCTAAAGTTTTCCATGTATGTATTTTATATGGGGAAAAAAACAACTTTTCGTAGAAATGGTATAGAATAGTTAAAAATTAATATTTTTCTACCAGAAAACTCAGTTTATCTGCAGGAGATTCCCAGTAATAATACCCAATTGTTTACTTAACCATTTTTTCATTGCAACTATAATTTATAGGTCCGCCAAAAACGCAAAAAAACCTCGAAAAATGCAATGGGGCGACCAATAAAAAATCGTTAGTATTAATAAATGGTTAAATAAACAATTGGGTATTATTATTGAAAGTCTCCTGAAGAGAACCAAGATCGAATAATATTGAATTTCAATAATTGTATACCATTTCTACGAAAAAATTTATTTTTTCCATATAAAAGTACATGGAAAACTTTGAGCGCTTTGAGCGATTTTTTGATTTCAAAATAAAACAAGTAAGAAAGTCTAAGTTCGGGCGGAGCCGAACATTAAATACCCGGCGCAAGTATTACATACATGTTTTTCACCTTTCCGAAAGCTACCGCTACATGGTAAGCCGGGGTGTATCAATTTTGAGTAAATTAGCGTCCTTAAATTTCAAGATATTGAATATTCAAGCATTTCTGAAATTTACCGTTATATGAAAAGCGGCCGTTATTTTGATCCGATTTCAATAATTTTCAGTGCTTGGCTTTAATGTGGCAATCACAATAAAAATACCGAGTTTGGTAAAAATTGGTAGAACGGTTACCGAGATACATATGTGTGATCATAAGTGGGCGGTGCCACTCCCATTTTCCAAAATTTTATCATAAACGGATTTCTTGGTAAAGAATTTTTGCAAGCATCAATTTTGAATAAATTAGCACTAATATTTACTGATTTATCGAAGATTTCGTATTTATCTAAATTACCGTTATATGCGATGTGGGCGTGGTTATTGTCCGATTTTAACAATTTTCGGCCATTTGGTATGCTTTACCAAGGCCAACGACCGTGCGAAGTGTGGAAGAAATTGGTGCAGCGGTTACCAAGATATGCACATGTAACCATAAGTGGGCGTGGCTACGCCCATTTTCAAAAAATTTATAGTATTCTTATTTTTCGTCTAAAAATTGTTGTAAATATCAATTTTGAGTGAATAATCTTATGTAGTTACTAAAATATCGCAGTGTTCGTATTTCTGAAAATTACCGTTATATCGGAGGTGGGCGTGGTTATTGCTCCGAACACACCACAAAGTACCACCAGGACAAAAATCACCGACTTTTACCTACAGGCAAAAACTATACAGAGACAACGTAACGGATGTTACTATCGTGACAGCGAAGATTAACCTATTACCTGCTTCTAAAATAAAAAAAGGACACCATGGCATTTCTAATAATTAATCATCGACGAAAATCAAATTACCTAAGATAAATAAACATAAATTAAGGAAAAAAAACTCGAACCAGACAGAACGAAAAATGATACTGAAGATGGCACAATGCCGAAACCGGTTTGTCTGCAAACCAAACTTGACAAGGGATGACGGAAATTCGTTCCAAAATAAATCATCTTACCACCCTGTCGGAAAAATCAACCGACTCCAACACACAAATAAGGCTAGTCAGGCTTATTATCTCAGAACCAACATACTTTTGACCACATATGAACGACGTCTATTAAAAATACACAATACAAAGGCTTATGGTTTAATGAACAATGTCGCGCAATGAATGTCACTCCAAAGTTTGCCCAAATGAAGCTAAGATCAAATACAGAGGCATGCAGTAAAACAATTAAGAAGGCAGAGAGAATATACTTAAAATACGAATTGAAAAGTCTTTACGCCAAAAAGGAACAAACAAACGCAGAGGTGCTATCAATTCATTTAGAGTCAGCGGAGCTTTTTGATCAAACAAAAACGCGCATAAGGAAATACATGGAGAAGAAGTACAACAAATTGAAAGGAAATCTCGAAAAGTTACAAACAAATCAAAAAGAAATGAATAAATAAGAGATAGAGAAACCTGAATTCCATGCCAGGTTCGTAAATCTTACAGAAGTTCCCATCAGCAAAGAAGAAGCGCGAATTTTATAATAGGGACTCAAACATAATATCCAGAATTATAATAAGAAAAAGGAGATCGAGCAGACAATTGTAGATGCGGAGATAGCCATATCTATGCTGCTGAAAGAGGAACAGGAACACACTAGACACATGTGCAAACAGTTAATTGAAAAGGAAATCAAAGCCAATAGAAACAAAAAACAGAGCAACGAAAATAATATAATCAAAGGTCTCAAACAGAAACTAAAAAATACGTAATCACAACCAAAGCTGACAAAGGAAACACAACTGTACTAATGAATAAAGAAGAGTACATACAAAAAACGAAACAACTTATCAAAGAAACCAATTGTAAGAAATTAGTAAAGGATCCTACTGAAGAATACCATGCCGCAATAAAAGAGACTATAAAGAAATCTACAAAAATAATAAAGGCGAACCAAATACATACTTTGACAACTATGAATCCATCAGCTCCTCCGATGAATGCACTACCTAAAATCCACAAATCAGGCACACCTATGAGACCAATCATAAACCACAAATCGGCCCCAAGCTACAAACTATCAAACTATTTAAAAACTATACTAAAGGATAACCTTGGATTGCCCAATAAGTACACAATATCTAGTACAACGGATTTGATTGACAAATTAAAAGACTCAGTTATCACGATGGATACTAAACTGGTATCATTCGACATAAAAAATCTATACCCATCGATACCCATAACGGAAACAATAGATATCCTATCCAAAATACTGACAGAAAAAGCAGGAAACAGAGAAATCGCCGTGGAGATAACTGCAAACCAAACTTGACAAGGGATGACGGAAATTCGTTCCAAAATAAATCATCTGACCACCCTGTCGGAAAAATCAACCAACACCAACACACAAAATCCATTCATTAGTGTTTGGAGAAAAATTAGAAGTTTTTGGTATCTTTAATTTTAATTTAAGTTTGATCTCAAAAATGTCTGATTTTCAACGAATTTGTTCAACATTATTTTTTGAGCAGCCATTTCCAACGCGAATAAAACTATCAGATTAAAAGCCGGTACTACGAAATTTAAACCTCATCTATTGTCTAACGATCTGCATTGAATTTTTTTAATACAATTCAACAATTGCTGTACAGGAATTGCTGGAACTTGTACCGATTTGCAGTGAACCATGCTTAGTTAGAATACTCGGCAAAAATATGCAAGGTAAATTTTTACATTATGGTGTTCTTACGCACCCACATTTTCGCACTCTCATTCTCTCCCGCACCAAATATTTTGTTGTTCGTTTTCGAGCGTTCACTTCACACAACTTTTTTTTGGTGATGCCGTAAATACTTGTACTATGCGCTGTTACTACCGTCTTAGTACATTATCGAACATAATTCTTTGTTAAAAACAATACTCTTACAATACGGAACATGACGCTTACGACGTATACATCGCAAATGACATTTTGGAAGTCAGCCATAATATGCCCCTTTTGAAATTTGACGACTTCATTAAAACACTGTATAGGTTAAGCACTCATTCAATGTTCTAGTAATTTACACAATTTTTAAGTAATAAATATGACTAAGTTGATTATAGCTTTTTTAATTTTATTCCTAACATTCGCATTCGCGAATGTGAAAAATATGGCATTCGAAACATCCCTAGTATGTTTGTATGTGGGTATATGAATAACGACCGTTTAAAATCGATCTAAAATTTGTACATTAGTTGTAGCAATTTTAGGTCTATGCTATGCAGTTTAACTATTGTCAGTTAAATCTAGTGCTTTGTATTGCATGCGCTCCACTTTTTTCGCTTTCAATCTCATAAATTGTTTATAATGACTTTTGCTAAAATTACAAAATCAAAAGTTATCAAAACAAATTCTATTATTTTCTACTTTTTAGTCCATTTATAAAAACGTGGTATATTAAAAAGTTTTTAATTTATTTATTATTTTTTTTTTTTAATAAAGACTTAAATATATTCGGAAATTTTGAATTTTACTTAATAAATTCACAAAATGCACGCTTTTCATAAAAATATAATCTTACGATGGAATTTTTTTAATTTCAAACTTACATTTAAGTTAACTGTGTAACGGACTTTCCTGAGTGCTGGGCGTAGCTCTCGGTTGTCCAGAGTCCTGTAAGGAGTAAACACCCTATCTCCTCGTGAAATTAGAACACACTCGCTTCTCGTTTATAGCCTCTTTATTTGCTGTACTCTCGCTATATCCACTCTCTAAAGTATAGAACTAGAGTAGGTTTAAACCCTACAGCTAGCACCAGTCTCAGTGGTTAAAACCCACTTCGAATATACAATAATAGTCTCGGAGGTTGATCCCTCTTCCACTACCCGTGTGACCCACGTTGCGACGCGTGCCACGTATGCCTAGCTAATGCCCAATGCTTGTTAGCACTGCTCCTTTTATACCATGTTTGTCCATCCGCAGACAGTTATCCTCATTACAATTGTTTGTGCTTTATACATTTTATGTAGGTATTGTATGTTGTAGGTATTTCTTATACTGTGCATACAAAGTAATAATTCAAAATATATTAGTGGATACATACATACGTACTAGTATAATCCGAATAGATGCAATTCAATAAGCTTATGTACATACATACGCATATATATAATAATTCAAAACATAAGTGTACATATATATATATTTGTACATGTGTGTATACAATTTCAAATCAACAATTCAGGGTAAATAGTACAAAGGATATATATGTATGTGTATATAAAGTTGTTGTGGGGCCCAGGGCCACAGGATCCGGGGTCCTCACAACTGCTTTCAGTGCTATAATTACGATTTGAGTTTGCCAGTTTATAGAAACACAAGCGCTAATTATGTACTTAACTATTGATAGTATTCTTAATTAAGCATTGATATAATGCATTTTGTTCATAAATATCACATAGTTACATATATTTTATCCTCGAAAAGAAATTTCTCTAATAATGAGGCGAAATTCCCCACAGTAAGTGTTGCCGTGCGCGCAAAACGAAAACGCTGCACACAACCCAAAAGTACTCATCGGCGACCAATTGGTGAAAAACTGCGAAAAGGTTTATTACTGTATATACTGTTTACAGATACTTGACACATTCATTTTGGTAAAAAAAAAATGGATTTAAATCGTAAAACCAACAGCAGTGTGCCGATTAACACACTTCGAATCTTGAACAACCGTGTCTTGCTGGTTTTCCAAATTCAGTCGTGGTCGGACTTGACTATAGGACGTATTCGGCTTTTGTGCCAGAAAATATGCATGAACTGTTATTACAATAACTTTGTGGGGCATACCCGAATCGATGCATGCTTGGGCATTGGTTTCACATCCACACATTCAATATTTCATTAACTTTTAACGTCAAACAGATTAGTTAGATTGGATACCGAATAATTTGACAATCGATGAAAATAATTTTGTCGATAGGTGCAAAGAAATCTTCATGAAATTTAATCGCAGTGCTTCAAAACCTTCTATAAAACCTTGCCAAGCGACGAATCATGGATCTATGCATATGAACCCTAAGCTAAATTAAAATATTTTGCATTGGTCTTTCAAGGCGAGCCAAATGAAAAAAAAAAATTGTACGCGGACAAAGCAGACTTCGATTTGCTGTAGCTTGTTTTTTCGGAATAACTGGACATGTTGACACCAGCAATTTCTTGCCAGAAGTGCTCGGAAAGACAAAGGAAACAAATTGCCAAACAATCTCAACGTCGACAATGCAAGCTCTCATACAACACCTCAAATAAAAGCGTTTTTGAGAACTCAAAACATCGAATTGATGGGTCATAAAGTTTCGATTTAGCAGCAAATGATTCAAAAACAAATTGCGGGCTCATGGTTTTTTTTTTACACCTATTTCACATTAGTGTTGCAATATTTCAACACTTGAGTAGCAACCCTCGTATTAGAGTTTGTGATCAGTGTTGCCGCGAATCATTTTTAGTGGTAGCCTTCCTTTAAAAAAAGGGCTAAAAAAAGTCGTTGTGGCTAAAAGTGGTATCTAAAATTGTTTACTTACATATACATATATAAGTATAGACGCAAACATTATTAATAAGTAATGGTATAGAAAAACAATGACCTCTGGAAAAAAGCTAATATTTTATCCAACCAAAAACCTTTATATATAAAAAGGGAAATATACGACACCAGCTTGCTGGCTCCATGAAGTGATTGTACCAGCAGGCTCGAAGCATGCTGGTAAAATATTTATTTCTTTACAAATGAGGTCGAGGAAAGATCGACATGATTAGAGCTGAAATTTTATAATTTTTCCACCATTTTGATAAACTTTGTTTTTTTTGTTAATTCACAACTGCAATATCGTGAACTTAATCTTCCACAAACACTTCTTTGACTCATATAGTGCAAGAAATTTCCGGCAAAATACTTTTTACTTATAAAATTGAGCTAAATTCACCAATTTCATCACGACACCAACATGCTGGTACAATCATACGATTTTCAAATAGTTTTTGAAGTCGCACCAGCAGCTGGTACAATCACACCACAAGAACATACACGGTCAATCGACTTGATGGGCAATTAAACAAATTATGCATGTGTGAACTTATCTATTTTAAACTATAGCTAAATCGTTAATAAGTTAACAGCCCTAACACTTCTGCAGTATGTATAAAAACGTAAAGAACATACAATACATATATGTATATATATCAGTGTTTCTTAGTTGGAATTAAGCAAATATACAACTTGTTCATGCCAAGTATGAATAAATTCTCCAAAGGACTAAAAAAGGGCCGGGGCAGTGATAGAAAAGTAGGCTCAATAGTGCCATTTTGGGCACTGTCATTCTCAGTTGCACTTTGGGCACAATTCATCCTGATTTGGCACAATCTTAAAATATAGAAATTTAGCATAAAATGGCAATATATATGAAAAAATCACAAACCACATTAAAGATTAAAAAATTACAAAAAGTGAAAATTAAAAGCAATAAAATATTAAAATAAGGGCCGTGAGAAATTTTTACAAACCGCTGAAGTCTATTGTGAATACGCAGTACGAAAAGTAAGTTTTTGTAACAACAAGCTTTTAAGTTTGCAGTTTTATAGGTCATTAAATAAAAGTGCAAAATTCTGCAATATCCTGATGATTTTTGATTTTTTTTCTGACTGTGTCATACATTTTCATTCATTTAAAAATTTTGGAACACATTTTATACGGGAAAAAATGTATAGAATTAAAAACTTGGATTATCCCTAAAAATTTTGAATTCAAAGCTTGTTGTTGCGAAAACCTGCTGAGTTTTTAAAATTTTTGTACAAAGTATGAAATGCCGGTTTGTTTACATATATTGTGTTTACTAAATTATGAGCTAGACTTTTATATAAAATAAATCAAAAAATAATCAATGAAAAGAATAGGCGAAACTTGTCAAAATGCCTCATTGCCATTTTTTCGCATATACGTACATACATATGTGTGTAATAATGTCATAATAGCTATATTTCGGTGTATTTCCTGTCCGTAATTGGAATTCTGTGTAATTTTACTATGAATTTATGTATATGTCTAAGGAATCCTTCATAAAAGTGGTTTACTGTAATAATTTAGTTAATTAATAATTATTATATTACTTCAATGTATTTTAAAAATATTATCTCCAAATATATATTGCTTTTAGAACGCCTTAAAATAAATTTAATTTTGTGGCACTTTTAACTTCTTTTCGCCACTATTTTTGAAGACCATTAGTCACATTTTAAAAATTTGAAATTCCATCCCTGGCCGAGGGCATTTTTAAATTTATGTGGCCAAAATAAATATGTAGTAGCTAAATCTAGACATCAAAGGGCTAAAACGGCAACACTGTTTGTGATCTGTTATTGGAGACATTAGCTCTGATCCAATACTTTTCGTGAAAAATCCTGTAAAACTGTCAAGCAGCAAAATTACTCTCTGAAGTGAGAGTAAAAAGTGAGTAACAACAAAAAGTACGGGCACAAAAATCATTTTCCTGTAAAAACGTCAACCAGTGATTCGAAATCAAGCGTTCGTCAAGTGGCAAGAGCCAAGCGGACAGAGTACACCTATATACATACGCAAAATACCAACGGTGTATCCCTTAGGAGCCTACTCAACCCGCCGAATACATAGTTACCAGTTTTGACACTTTTACACGCGAGCGATACATGGATAGTTAAACAGTACAAGGTATATTAAACCGCAACAATAAACGAAAAGTGGCATGGCGGAAAGGACGGCTGCGAATTAACGTTGGGTGGCAGTGGTTGTCACTTTCTACCATAACACTTTAATTGCGCACTATAATTGGAAAACTTTTTCAATTTTAATTAGGGAAATTTGTCGTAATCTAAAATGGCGAATTTTCTTCAGTTCGCATTTGAAGTATTCCAGGCGAACGGAGGCGACATTCAGTGGGAGATAGTGGCCAATAACACAGGCCAACAAGGTTTTCTAACCAAGAATCGGACTATACTTTTCCGAAGGTCTTTGACGTGCTGAATTCGAATCTGACCCCAGAATAGCCCAAGCACGTCAGGTTTTCGAGATATTTTAACCTGAAAGTACAAAAATCACGGGTTTGGGCACATTTGAGCTCCTGTAACACGATGAAAAAATTGGTTTCAGAAAGATCATCTCGTTATCTAAAAGTACTACTCCTCCCCTCCAAAATTCATTTTAAAGCTTTAAAAAATCTTTATTTGTCACCGAGAAGTCGTCTGTTGAATTTACTGAGTTTAGTAAATTCGTTGATATTCGGAAAATGAGGAGTATTGGATAAAATTGGATTATAATCCAACAGTAATTAAAGTGTGAGTAAATCCGTTCGTTTTCGTAATAAGAAACATATAAAAAGCTTTTAAAATTTTCTCTCGTTTAGCGGAACAGTGTACCCAAACTTAAGTCAAAATTCTGCCATTATATTCCTGAAATGTATGCCCTGTTATGAAGAGCCCTCACTAATTTATTTAATTACAAAGGAGCCGAACCTCTAATCCAGAAACCAGAGTACACTTTTCCGAAGATTTTTGATGCGCTGAATGATGAGAGATATCCTAACCTAAAAGAGCAAAAAATGCAATTTCGTTCTATTTTTGAGGTAATGTAGCATTATGGTACAATTATTAAAGGTATTGTCTTCCCAGAGAGTTTTGCTTCACATCGAAATTCGTGCTCCCTTATTTTCATATTTTCATTTTGACGCATTTCAATGTTGATTCTCTTTTAGGTGGCTTGCTTTTGGTTGTCGCTCAATGAAATTTTTATAATTTTTCAAAAAAAAGAAACAACGTTTGAAATAAATTAAGCAATAACAATTTTTGTTGTTTACTAAGCAAATGTTTATTTTTCGGCTTTTGCAAATTAAATAAGTTCTCTGCAAGAAGGTTTGTTAAAAAAAAATATCTGAAAGTCAATTCCCGTTCTGCGTTATCGTGAAGTGATACAAATATCACCTTCACACCGCATTTATGTATTTCGGGGCTAATTTTATACTTTACACTTCATTTCACGATAACACAGAACGGGGATTGACCCTCTGGACATATATGGTATATGGTGAATAGAAATATCCCTTTCCCTTACAGCAAACCTATTAGTGTGGGCAACAATGATATTTTTCAAATAAGGCAGATCAGAATATGCGCTCTCTGGGAAGACAATACCTGTAATTATTGTACCATGATTAAGCTGACCAACCGTCCTCCTTTGAGGAGGATTGTCCTCCTTAAACGTGACTTGTCTTCCTCCAAAATATTGTCCTTCTCTGTCCTTTTTTGCAAAAATGTCCTCCATGTCCTCCTTTTCAAGTTTTATAGCAGTGAAGAAATTAAAAAAAAAAAAATCTTTCAGAATGTTATTACATATTTCCTAATCGTACACAATCTTCTATATATATAATACACGAAGGCATTTTTTGTGCAGCATAAAAGATCTGCACCGTTCGCTCGATTTTTAAAGCGATTGGCCTGTAGATGTTGAATAAGGTTTTATTTTTTCAATTTCGATTTTTTCGCACCGTCCGTTCCAATTTCAAAAGTGAGGCACCAAATTAAAGGGCTTAGGGTGTCGATGTTCAAGAAGGTGGTTACCTGTTACCACCTGTTAAGAAATTAAGCTCAAATTAATTAAAAAGTTGAATCAATTGTAACAGTATGGGTATCAACCCAAATGGCTTTGAAAAGGCTTTATAACTTAACTACGTCAGAGTTCCCACATGTTACAAAAAATGTCATTCAATTTTAATTGAAGGAATTTGGTAAGTGAATAAGGTATCGCTATGTGGGTGTGATACAAAAGAGGTTTAAGAAGGTAGTAGTTTGGAAACATTTTGAATAGGGTTGCCACCTATTTTAGAAGTCTAATCGAACTATTTTATACCCAACTTATATGAAATATTAACGATTGATGTCAATTGAAAGAGCTTCAAGAAATACTTAGTTTGACAATTTAGGAGGGTTGCCACGTGTTTAAAAAATGAATTTCCACTTAATTCATCACTTACTTAAAATATTTATAACAATGTCATACGAAAAATATTTAAGGAAATTTTAGTTCGAAAATAATTTTTAAGAGGGTTGCCGCCTGTTTTGGAAGTGTATTTAAGTATACATAAGTTACATGAAATTTTAAAATATGGTTATCAAAAGAACGAGTGTTAAGAAATCTTTACATTGAACATTTGGTTTATTTTTGTTGAAAAAATTAAGCTTAAATCATTTAATAAGTTAAATGGATTGTCAAAAAATAGGTATCAATCGAAATGGGTTTGAAAATAGTTTATTTCTGCTTGAAAAGTCGAATTTGTTTTACTTATACGAAAGATACATAAACGAATTATCGAAATATTAGTGTCAAACGAAAGAGTTTTAAGTAAACTGTAGGCTGATAATATTTTCATTTAGAGTAGCCATCTATTTTTTTTTGAAGGTCATCACATCTGCAACGTTGTTTCGAATTTCCAAAATGAGAAGTCAATTTAAAGAACTGGGATTCTACATAGATGTGCACAGGCTTTAGTTTTTGAAGTTAGAGGGAGATTTGAAATTTGATGAAATGAAAACAGACACCATGCGAGACTTCTCATCACTGAGAAATGGTTTAGGTTAATCATTAGGAATATTTTTTGAGTGTTTTGAATAGGGTTTCACCTGTTTAAAAAATTTAAATAAATGTTGGCGTTTTGGCGCCATGCGGGTTCACTAGTTGTATTTAAAAGGCGTTTACATTGTTCAACTTTCAGTTAAATGATGTAAACTTTTGATTCAACTAACTGCCTGTGAATGTTGAACAGTGTATACGCCTTTTAGCCTTAATCAATAATATTTAATACGGCTTTCCCACGGCACCCCAATTACGGAGTTCGCTCGTTCATAATTCCCACTCCAATTATCCTTCGAATGACGTAATTCGCCATACAAAATTTTGAGAGCAAATTACCTCATTTCATAGTAATTCAGATCCAATTACCATGCGAAATACCGACAAATCACTGTCGTCTTTAATTTTTACCGGAAATTTATCGAAGCCAGCCCACAAATCAAAACTAGCATTTTTTTCTGAGTACGAAAAGTAAAGTTTTTATATGTGTGCATCACCAATTTAATACGGAAACTCATAAATTTTTAGCAATAACATTTTGCATAACTTTTGTAGCGAAGAAAAAAAAACAAAACACATAAATAAAGGACTTTCGAATCGAATTTAAAATGTACTCGTGGGAATGGGGTAATTCGCGATCGTAATTGGAGGAGCGAACACAGTAATTAACGGTGCCGTGGGAAAGCCGTATTACGCTTTACAACACTGAAAGACTAGCTAACGACGTGTCTTCACAGGCGAAAATTATTGCCTACCATATGTCATCTTGTTTGCCAAATATGCATAAGTTTTATCAGTGGCAATATTTGTGTATGGGAATTTTTCATCTTGATAAACGCATTTGTAAGATGGCTTAAAACAAATATGTTCGCTGCATTGGAGCGCAAATATGCTTAAAAAATTTTAGAAAATGTGTTATTTCACGTCCAAGCACATAATCAAAAATAACGCAGGCCCAGCGGCGGATACAGATTTTTTTGGGGTTGGGTTTTCCGGGAAATTTGGCCACTGATTCTAATTACTTTAAACGAGTAATTCTTTTATATATATATAGTTATATATTATAGTGATCCAAAATAACTAACCTAGCGAGTTTATGGCCTCAACATGACCTATTTACTGAGAAGGAAATTCTCCCATTTGGACAAATTTTTATTCAACCATTAAAAAATGTTATAAAAAAGGGATACACATTTTTTCTGGGCATATTCTTGTAGAGCATTAAATTTTCTAAAAGATCATCCAGAAGTTCGTTGTCGTAGAGACGATTAAGAGTAATAAATATGTCAATGATATTGCTGAACGAGGTATAGCGTTGATACAAAATTATAATTGCACTTTGACCTAGAAAAAAAAAACTTTTGCAATAAAAACAATGACAATTAAATAATTTTAAAATAAATAGTCAAAACTTCTTAATATGAGACGGTCTTATAATTATGCAACGCGGTGTACTATTAACTTGATTGACTTGTGTTTAGAGAAACTTCGACTTGTTAATTTATTCGTTATTTATGTGTTAAAATAAATATAAAAAAAATTGTTTATGTTTTAATGTAGAGAATTTGTTATCCTGGAATGTTAAAAAATTCTGGTCACCTTAACCATTATCAGTGTTGCCAGAACTTTTTGGACCAACCGGCTCAATTGGCAAAAAAAACGGCTAAAAACGGCTAAACTGTTTCAGCTAAAATTCACATGTTTTATTTAAAAAAAATGACAAATAGAAAGACTAGTTCTTAGAGAGAAGTTGCAAGTTCAAGCTAGAAAAAATTTTGACAGCAAAAATGTGCAATTAGGAAAAACATATGACTGTAGCACATGGTTGGACGATAATTTGAATAAACAAGTTCGTTAAATTTAAAAATTTACAAACTTGAGCGATTTTGAAATGAAAAATGTAAGTAAATACTTGTTTACTTAATTAACTTAGTTAATTCCAATGATTTGAAAGGTACTCGGCTGAAAAAAGTGTAGTCGTAATCGCAATACAATCTCAACCAGAGTCGATATAGGAAACCCGAAAGAAGAAGAAGAGAAATTTGTGCTCTTTTATTTTCATTTTGACGCGTTTCAGTGTGGGTTCTTTTAATTCAACTTGGCCTTCGGTTTTTGAAATTTAAATAAGTTCTCAGCAAAAAAAAGTTGGTTTAAGAAAGAAGAAAATAAAGCAAATAACAAAATCGGCTAAAAACGGCTAATTTTTTTACAAAGCGGCTAACAAATCGGCTGCCGGCTAAACCGAAATTTCTGCAGCTGTTTGCTATCGGAACCGGCTAAATCTAGCCGGAAACGGCTAAAATGGCAACACTGACCATGATGTAGCATCAACATTTTTCTTTCAGTCAAAAAATTATGAGTATTATCTTAAATTATGAGTTTTACCCTTTCAAATGCCATTGAGTTTGCTAAAATATCTTTTTTTCACTGAGATATCGCATATTGAGCAGTGCTTTTTTGTGATTTTACCCGTACCTTAATCCCTATGAAGCAAACATTTTTCAATTCGGAAAAGAATAATGAAAAAACAAAAGGAACAAAAATTAGTCTACACCGCCACGTCCCCCTATCGTGACGCTGTGTTCGGCTGAGAGCGGTATCATCCGCCATTTTGAAGCCGCCATCTTGAAAACGAAATCCTGATGGCACATTTGTATTTCTTCTTCTTATTTGGTGCTGTAACCGCCTAAGCGATTTTGGCAGAGTCCACCAAAGCATGCCAGCCTTTCCTTTCTCTGCCTATTGACTCCAGTTGGAAATGCCAAGTGAAGCCAAGTCCTTCCCCACTTTTATCGCAGGGGGGTCTTCTCTCTTCCTGATACCACCAGCGGGTTTCGAGTTGAATACTTTCAGATCTGCAGCGTCGGTGTCCATTCGAACAACATGGCCAAGCCGCTGTATTTTAATTTGCTGCACAATGTCCATGTCGCTGTAAAGCTCATACAGCTCATCGTTCCACCGTCTGCGGTACCCGTCATCACCAATGCATAAAAAGACGTAAATCTTCCGCTAAATCTTTCTCTCCAAGATCCGCCTCATCGGATGTTTTCATTGTCCAGGCTTCTGCGCTATATAGAATTGGCTTTCGTACGTCGAGCGTGGACTTTACTCCTGAATTGCCTACTCAGTCCAAAGTAGCACTTGTTGCCAAGAGTGATTTTGCGTTGGATTTTGATGCTGACATTATTGTCGGTGCCAATGCTGGTTGCCAAGTAAACAAAATTCTCCACCTTCCCGCAATTATAATTAGCAACACTGACGTGAGCACCAAGGCGCCAACGCGCTGACTGTTTGTTTGATGACAGGAGATACTTGTCCTCGTTTACCACCAGACCCAATCGCTTTGATTCCTTATCTAACTTGGAAAAGGAAGAACAGACTTCGCGGTGTTCATTACCATCGGCATACGCCAGCATTTGCACGCTCCTGTAAAAAAATTTTCCTGAACGGTTCAGTTCGGCAGCTCTTATCGTCTTCTCCAACATCTGATTAAAGAAATCACACTAAAAGGAGTTCGTTTGGTAGCAAACGGCTCTGAGGTTCTTTTCCAATTCTGAGGGAACTGATGGTATTGCTTTTGGCTAAGTTGAAGTATCTTTGTACGAAATCTTGACTTGGGTGGGGATTCATATTTAAAATACGATTCTAAGTTGACAAAGTCTTTTGTTTTAATTAGATACCTAAATTTCAGTTCTAATATATTGCCTGTCTTAAATTTATGATTTTTTTTTTAATGAACTGTGTTCTACTTGTCAAGCTATTTCAAAGTGTGGCATTTCAAAGATAAAATTCCAAACCTATCGACAGATTCATTTCGAATTATTTTTATTACCAAAATGCTCGAAAACCGCTCCAATGATTTTCTTTTTGTTTTCTATATTAAAAAATTTTTCAAGTTTTTTTGTTTCGTTTGGTATATGGAAAATATTGGATGATGTTTTCTAATAGCGCTCTTACACGATGTGTTTTTGCATATGTAAATGCTAGTTTTTTGTATCTACTCGTATGTACCATATATTACAATGAACTAGAAAACTAGCATTTACATATGGGTGTTTCCATCGGAAGGTCCACCACCACAAAAAAAATAAAAGTCTTATATCTAACGTATTTACGGGGCGGTTTGTCTGATTTTTAAAATATATATAGTGGCTATGTAAGTAGAATCATGTTTGCGTAAAATGGTCTTCCTAGGTGGCGCCAAGGTTGAGATATTTCGAAAAACCGTATTTATGGTCCGATTTGGTTCGAATTTGGCGTATGTAGTTGAAACATAATAAGTCATAGATTTCCAACAAATTTACCCTGAATTGGCGTTGAAGTCAAAATATAAAGTATATTCTACATAAAATACATGTTTTATTTGCGTTAAAAATTCATTTAAAAGCAATATTAACAAATATATAACGATGGAAATTTATGTCACGTGACGCTACGTAACGATATTCTCTTTAAATGCTTATATTTCAGGACCAAGCAGTTCGATTGTTTTCATTTTTCGGTTAAATATAGAGCTAATTATGTGCTATACAATGACCCAAAAAAGTTAAAGAAAACAAATGGTATTCCTTGTTTGTATCACATTGAAACGTACGAATGTCACGTATGCCACGTATGGAAATACCCATATGCAAAAACACATCGTGTAAGAGCACTATAAGCAGGGTTGGACACGCTGTACTAAATTTTCAATGCACTGAGCATTTCATTACCAGTATTCGTGTAGGGGCAGTGAAATTGGAAATGCATTATAAATAAGTGCAAAGTGGTAGTGAAAACAATTTGTCACTACCACTAACCATGTAGAAATGCACTACACTACTAAGTGCATAGTGCTAGTGAAAAAAATTCACTTCCACTATTTATATGGTTAGTGGTAGTGACAAATTAGTGGTAATACAATATTGACACCTCAATATTTTTTTTGGGGTGAGATATATTTCTTTACATTCTTTATCGAAAAAAAGAAAACATCTATTATTTTATTTCGCCATGATATTCGAAAATCTCGAAGAAAAAATCCCGAAATCTGTATCTTTTTTCAATTGTTTGCAGTTAATAAACTATGTATTTGTCGGAGAAAATCAGTTAAGGTATCAAAATGTGCGTAATTACCTCGGCTTTCCATGAGAGTGTGAGATAGATTAAAATAAAAAATTGTTTGCATTAGTTTAGTTTTTAGTCTTGTTGTTTAGTGTCATAAAATTTTGCAGTAGGTATTAAAATAATTCAGCTTGCAGTGAGAATAGAACAGAAGACTATGCAAGCAAAATGTTGTTTGCTCACGTTTAGTATAAACATAAGGTGCAATCCGTATTCAGTGTTGCCAACTTTTATTTTCAAAAAGCACCAAAAACTTGGAAAAAAAAGCGTTTTACCACACCAAAAGCACCAAATGGTTTTGAATCAATTGATGATTTTTTCATAACAGTTTGTATGTATTTAACAAAAACAAAAAATTTTAAATACTTACAAGAATGCATACATAAATCAATAAACAAAACTTTTTCGCTCATAACGATTGAAAAGCCACATGCTATAATGACTCATGCTAACGACGTAATACCGAAGTACTGCACATTAAAACTGATATAACTCAAGGAAGGCAAAACGAATCCCAACAAACGTAAATCATGCCCTAATTAGAAATGAGCAAAACAAAATTTGTTTTCATTATATAACCTCAAATATCGCCAAAACCGTGTTTTTGGCACTTTGAGTTTAGGATATCTCAAAATTCTAATTCTAGAGCAATTGTGCGGCCAGATTTGGATTCAGCACCAAGAAACGCTGTGTATGGTACAAAAATAAAAATTTTTACAATTAATTAGAAAAGAAAAAAAAAACTTAACTAACTCGCATATCTACTAGCATTTTTAACGCGAATAGATTTGAACAAGGTGAATTTGCAAGTTCAGCTTTTTATCAATCATGGTTGTATTTAAGTGCATTTAAATTTGTAGATTTTTGTAAATTCAGTGCTGCCACAGCTTAAAATATTTAAAATTTTTTTCAGGTTTTAACTATATCGGAGTAGTTTTAGTTCAGAAAAAAGCACTAAAAAAGGCACTAGGCACTAAATAATTTTTTTTGGCGTTTTAGTTTTCAAAAAGCACTAAATCTAGTGCTTAAAGCACCAAGTTGGCAACTATGTCCGTATTCCTCGGACTCGGACTAGTAAAACTGTCAAAAAATAAAAATTCGCTCAGAGCGAGAGAGTAACATTAAAAAGTACGGGATCGCTTTCTAGTAAAAAATGGTAACTTCTGTCAACTTCAACATAACCTCCAAATTTTGGTTGTAAATTTTTGTTTATTTTGTATGTAAACACACTCAGCTCACACATGTAAATAACCGAAAATACTTTCAAATTCATTAGAATCCATTTAAACAAGTAATTAAATACTTTTCAACATAAATTAGCAGAGTGTACTTTTCTTTTGTTTACAATTTGGTTGCCAAACACACTACAGCTGATCGTTTGACACATTTACCAGAATTTACCAGCAAACAATTCTCGGACTAAAACTGGTAACTTCTGACAGAGAGCGAACCGTATTTACTCTCTTTATTGTCCTCTCAATAGTCAGAGAACCGAGTACGGGATCAATTTCCAGTACAATCTGACTGATTCTGACTAGTCCGGACTCATACGGGATCGCAACTATAGATATGTACATACATACATATAGCAGCAATTAATTTCATTTAAAGAAATTGCGGGTCGTCCATTTCCGATGTAGCGTATGTAGTGCATACTTTTAAGCGCAATATTTAACTTCTTCTGGCGGGTCGACAACTACCATTAGAGTTTTTCGAATTGTATGTCTTTGATATGATACATACGACGAGGTTGATATCTAGACTAGGTTTGCCATAAATACCTTTGCTATATTTACAGTATAAATGGTGGACTGGACACACATTATTGCAAGTTGATAAAAGCGTTGTAATAATAATAAAATAGCCGCTAATCTTTATTTTATTTATTTATTTAGCTATATAACTTTCGTACAAAGTAAGACTGAGTCTTTTAGTAGTCTTCTTTTACAATATTCCTTCTGAACAAGCAAATTACAAACTAATTGAACTTAAACCTATTATTAGATACAAATATTATTAAACAAAAGACTTCGAGTACATTATAAACAACAGTAAGTACTTAACTTAGTTGAATGTCAAAGAGAAGCTGAGAAGTTAAACGCGGAGACTGCAATTTTAAAACACCTTGCTTGCTTTATATCAGGGACATAACAGTTATAAGCAGGGAACGGATATTATGGAAAGATATTTGCCTTTTTTTTTGTCTTTTTTAAGATATTTGCCTTTTTTTGCCTTTTCTACCTTTAAAAAAGTGATTATAGCATTTACAATTTTGTTTTTAAGATTAAAAAATATTCACATGCCCATGCGGCTTATAGAAGCACAGGGACCTCTTGCCAAATTGGTGTTGAAAAAATTCAAAAATAATAAAATAAAATTGTAAAGGGCGAGGAAAGCGCTATTATTTCTTCGCTGTTATTGTACATTTAGTACAAAAATCTAATGAAAATGCTGCCAGAAAACTTCAAAATGCATCTTGTGGTTCAATGTTACTACAACTATACAGATTAAAGTTTTATGAGTTAGAAACTCGAAAGGATAAAATAGTCAAAGATTCAAAGTACAAATTTTTCATATAATGAAACTAGTTCATAATTTTTCTCTTTTTACTTGTAATATAAGCATTTCTAAAATAAATATATTTTTTTAATGTTCTTCGTATTTTCTGTCTTTTTTTAGTGTCTTATTTTGCTTATTTTTGCAATACCTTTTTTTTGCCTTTTCCTGCCTTTTTCGCTATGTTGTTTTGCCTTTTTTTGCCTTTTTTGCAATACCTAGTGCCTTTTCCTGCCTTTTTCGCTATTTTATTTTGCCTTTTCCAGCCTATTTGGTTACTTTATTTTGCCTTTTTTATAGGTTTTTAGGTCCTAAAAATCCGTTCCCTGGTTATAAGTTTTATCGCAAAAACGTTGATCTATAACAGTTAGTAGATGAGAAATATTTTTTCCGTTGCCGATAAGAGTTATTTCCCAACGTTTATTTTTTATTCCCAACGTTTATTTTTTACGTTGCCTCATAACAGTTACTGCCCAACGTTTATTTTTTACGTTGCCCATAAGAGTTATTTCCCACCATTTATTTTTTACGTTGCCTGATAAGAGTTACTCCCCAACGTTTATTTTTTACGTTGCCAATAAGAGTTATTTCCCAACGCTTATTTTTTACGTTGCCTGATAGCACTTGCCCAACGTTTTTTTTATGTTACTGATAACTATTATGCAATAGAAATATTTTTTCCGTTGCCAGTCTATATAAGTATATAATTTGAATGCCATCAGATCTGCACCGTTCGTTCGATTTTCAAAAGTGAGGTGTCAAATTACAGGGGTTGCCACCTGTTAAAAATCTAGCTTAAAATTAATTTATAAGTTAAATGAATTACTTCATCATGGGTATAAACCGAAATAGTTTTGACAGGGGTTTTCGAAATTGCATGAAGGAGGGTTGCCGCCTGTTTGAAAAGCTACATTGAAATTTACACGTACCGAATATGTATATATCGTAATTCACAAAGGCCCTAACCAATAGATCGGTCCCTGGTCCACTTCCCGGAAAAAAAAGGATTCTATATGGTAATCTACGCAAAAAGCTACCTAAGTACCAAAATTTTAAGCAAATCGGACCATAAATACGATTTTTTCCAATAGATCGGTCCCTGGTCCACTTCTCGGAAAAAAAGATCCTATATGCTAATCCAGGCAAAAAGCTACCCACAATCCAAATTTTAAGCGAATCGGGCCATAAATACGATTTTTCGAATAGATCGGTCCCTGGTCCACTTCCCAGAAAAAAAAGGATTCTTTATGGTAATCTAGGCAAAAAGCTACCTATGTACCAAATTTTAAGCAAATCGGGCCATAAATACGATTTTTTTGAATAGATCGGTCCCTGGTCCACTTCCCGGAAAAATAGATCCTATACGCTAATCTAGGCAAAAAGCTATCTGCGTACCAAATATCAAGCAAATCGGACCATAAATAAGATTTTTTCGAAACGATCAGTCCCTGGTCCACTTCCCGGAAAAAAAGGATTCTGTATGGTAATCTAGGCAAAAAGCTACCTACAAACCAAATTTTAAGCAAATCGGGCCATAAATACGATTTTTTTCGAAGAGATTGGTCCCTGGTCCACTTCGTGGAAAAAGAGGATTCTGTATGGTAATCTAGGCAAAAAGCTACCTATGTACCAAATTTTAAACAAATCGGACCATAAATACGATTTTTTCCAATAGATCGGTCCCTGGTCCATTTCCGGAAAAAGGGATCCTGTATGCTAATCTAGGCAAAAAGATACCTTCATACCAAATTTTAAGCAAGTCGGACAATAATAAATTTTTTTCGAATAGATCGGTCCCTGGTCCACCTACCGGAAAAAAGTAAATTTTTTTTTTGCCTAAAACATGGTGGTCTCTGAAAGCTATTTATACACAAAATTTCATCAAAATCGTATCAGCCGTTGGCGAGATTACCTGTTACAAAAAAAATGGACTTCTCTTTATATAATAGTATAGAAGATAGTACAGACTGGCAACGGAAAAAATATTTCTATTGCATAATAGTTATCAGGCAACGTAAAAAATAAGAGTTGGGAAATAACTCTAATCGGCAACGTAAAAAATAAACGTTGGGAAATAACTCTTATGGGCAACGTAAATAATAAACGTTGGGCAATAACAGTTATTGGCAACGTAAAAAATAAACGTTGGGAAATAACTATTATCGGCATCGGAAAACATATTTCTCACCTAATAACTGTTATGAAACAACGTTTTCGTTAAATTTCAGAATTCGGGCAACGTTTACATTTTGTAAATTCGAGATAACCGTTATTTTTGGTCCCTGCTTTATATTTTTAATGTCAGACGGTAGGGAGTTCCATAATTTTATGGCGCTAACAAAGAACATGCGTTCCGAAACTAAGTAAGAGTGTTTTGGAACAACGAGATTAAGAGTTCGGGGACATTGACCCAATTTAATATTTTACGGGGAAAGCGCGATTGCTTTCGTTTTTGACGGATGTAATTTTAAATTGTTTACAGCTGCCCAGTTAGAAATCCGAGACAGATCTTCGTTAAGCCTGGAAATCAAGTCTTCAACAAGACCAATGGGCCTTGACAGATACAGCTGCGTATCATCAGCGTAGAGATGGATTGATGAGTTTTTACAACACTTCACTATGGGCGCGTTCAGAAATGCATCAAGCCAAAGTATCAGTCTCTTTTATTTCTAAACTATAACTGATGGAAATGTCAAATATGCGCAACGACGGTTAAAAGCCATCAATTATAGTTTAGAAATAAAAGACTCTGATGCTTTGGCTTGATGCATTTCTGAACGCACCCTATATCGTTAATGAAGACACAGAACAATATGGGGCCCAAAATGGAACCTTGCGGCCCACCTAATGTATTTTTATCTGGTTTCTGTTATGAATCAAATTACATAATTTGTGTGGAAATCATTAAAAATAAATAAATAAACCTAAGTTTGACGCCATTATTTTGACCATAACTGTATACACATAAGTATTGTACATACATGTGTACTATAGAAAATTGGTGGTAAGTATGCACTTGTCTTCTGACTCGATTGCTAGTAAAAAGTGCGGTCGATGCGTAATGTCCGCACATGCTGCCACAATTACTTCATCGGGTGCATTAAACTGCAGCTAACTGTAGTTTTTGGCATCGATTCATATTCTATCACGGACTTATTCGCCGAAAACAGCTGCAACAACAGTGTCTCGTAAAAAGTTATTTATTTGCTTATTTAGGTTTTCTGAGCAGTTAGTAGGCTACTTTACTTCCCTCGTACAAGGGGTTTTTGTTCCTTATCCACTTTACTCTCAAACGCCCTTCACCTTTAGCCGCTCCTCTCTCAACTGGTGAAGTGATTGCTGGTAAAGTAGTTGTGGTTATGGCTATGGTTGTGGTACAATGCTGGTGGCAGATTGGTGTTGCAGCCACGGGTGACGAGAATTCAGCATGGTGCGCCGCAAAGCGAGCAACGACTTCAGAATATTTCCAACTTTCCACCTCTGAAAAGTTTTCCCTTCGTTTTGCAGTTTTTTACAAAACACTGCTGCCACCATTGTTTCCTTTTCCTTCATTCGTATCGTATATTACTCGTACTCTGGCACGTACATATGTATATACGTATGCATTTAGTTCAAAATATGTATATATTATATATGTGCATACAAGTATTTATGTAGGTGTTTTCCTTATCTCAAACAATTGCAGGAAATTGATTTTGAAGAAAACTTCAAATGCATTTTCTAATAGAATAGCAGCACCAGAGTACGGTAATATTCATCCTGCAACAATAAATTACGAAGGTTTGTATGAATATATGTATGTACACTAGGGTGGTCGAAAAAAGACGGAATTTTAATGTTCTTACTCCCTAGGATTGTTCTATACCGGAAAAAATTATAACTCTGTTTTTTTGTATCAAAAAATATTTAGAGGTCGCTTAAAGTGCTCAAAGTTTTCCATGCATTTGTGTGTGGAATTCTTGAAAATCAATATTTTTCGATGGGAAAACTTTGTTTCTCTTCAGGAGACTTCCAGTAACAATACCCAATTGTTTATTTAACCATTTTCTATTATTAACTATTTTTAAAGGACCCCTAAAAACCGCAAATGGGTTCCCATTGCATTTTTTTCGATTTTTAGAGGAATAGTTGAATATTGGGTATTGTATTTGGAAGTCTTCTGAAGACAAAATAAGTTTTCCGATCGAAAAATATTGGTTTTCAAGATTTCTGTACAATTCCTACGATAAGTTTTTTCCCCATATAAAATACATGGAAAACTTTGAGCGCTTTGAAAGGGGTAGCGTTTTTCTTCGATATGGAACAGTCCTAGGGGCTCAGAGCATTAAAATTCCGACTTTACTTCTTCAAATGTATATTTGGATCTACACTCAGGCCCTAGTAGTGGGTGGGAGGTTGGGGATGTTTCCCCCCGGGCCCGTATTTTCAAAGGGCTTCCGATTTTTCCTAAAATTTAGTTGCAAGATAGAAATTATAATATTTTTTCAAGTTGATTAATTTGATTATTAAATTTTAATAAATGCGAAAGTACTTGTTTAGGTACACATGCAACCGCCAATCTGGCCTTGTGTGAAACATAGGAAGGTTTCCCCACACTCCGAAGTCAACAAATGTTTGCTAGCAGGGTTGCCACTTTGATAAATTGTTACCAATAGAAAAAATGTGGGTTAGTAAAGAGGTAAATTTTTTCTCATTTTAGTATATTTTTGTTGAACTTTTCGTCCCGTTGTATTATTCGTAGTTATCTTTATATTATAAATTTCTTTCCAAAAGTGTAGACTATTTTATTGCATTGATTTTCGCTTTACGCACATCTTTTATATTCTTATCTACATATGCATAAATATATATCGATATAAGGCGAACGTATCGTGTTCCTTTCGAAACTCATTTTACTGGAATGTCGAGGAGATTTTGATTGCCTAAATATTTTAAATTATTACACTGCCCAACAAAATTCTTTTGCGTAAAATATTGTAGCTGATTCTTATAGATTTTTTTCAGTAGAATCCGAATCAAGGGACAGTATTTAGGCTTTCATATCGTCCTACACAGACAGATATATTGCATCAATTTATTGTTTTACAGAGGGTCGGATTCGCATTCTACGAAAAATTCTAAAGAATCGGCTGTAATATTTTCGTCAACATAACATTGTTTAAATTTTGTTAACCTGTGTTATTTAAATAAAAAGAAAAAATTTACAGGTATGTAATTAGGCACTATAATTGTTTGCACAAAAAAATTAAATGAACGCCATTTTTTTCAATGGTAATTATTAAATGAAAACCCCACAAAAGATTGGCAGCAAAAAAATTAAAAAAAAAATCAACGGGAATTTTTAGCTGCACATTGTTGGTTATATTCAAATATTGTGGGCTATAAAACTCTATATCTTATGGCGATTTCGTTTCTAGAAAAAATATTGCGTAAGTGCGAAGATGGCAAACAGAAGGTTGCATTTTTCAGTATAATTGTTTTATCTCTTGAATCCTTTATTTTTATTGATTTGGCCAAAGCGCAAACAATATTCTTGAGTCACTGTATTTGCCTATTATAACTCTGGTTGAAGTTTTTTCAAATTATCAAGTTTCGTTGTTGCCTCTAGTTAAGGGCTGCCAGATGTCCTGGTTTTCCAGGATTTGTCCTGATTTAGACAAATTGTTCTGGTGTCCTGGTCCACACTTAAATTGTCTTGGTTTTTTAATGAAGGTGAATGCAGACACTCCTCTAATTTATAACAGATTTGGAAAAAAGGGTTAAGCTTTCTGTCAAATTGATAACGAAACATGTTGAATATCTGGCGCGCCTACTTTCTTTCTTTACGTTTAGTTTATTTGGTTAAAACCTCTTTTTTCAGGCAAATGCCAAAAAAGTGCAAGTTTCTGATCAGGTACACGACTGAAGGGTCATACATAAGTATTACTCAGAAGGTAATTTCAGGAGCTAAAATCTCATCAAAAAGGCCTCTCTTTCCTTTCTCCTTAATCTTTTGTATGGAGTGGGACAAATTGAAGGGCTTCTGCTTTCGCTACTCGAGCTTTCAGAAGGGCTTTTGTAGTACGCCTTCTGAAGAAGTTCTTTTAAAGTTTTTCTTCATTCATAAAAATCATTCTTCTTTAAGGAATTTATTTAAGGTTCATATCAAAAAGTTATATAAGACTTTAAATGCTATTTGTAATGCTAAGTAATATAAACATTTACTTAAGTACATTCGCGTAAATTGTAAATAGAAAACAGCTTTCTAGGAAGTATGCATGGAAGCCCTTTTTTCAGTCCTTGTTGGGTAAGCCTTTTAAGCTAAGCGTATACGGTAGAGAAATCTCTCTAGAGTTTCACTGAAATAAAAATCTCCTCTCTCAATTAAGTTAACACGGTAGAGCAACTCTAGGAGATATTCACTCTAGCTAGAGACAAAATAGAGAAATCTCAACTTTTATCTACCACGTACTCTACAAGCTGACAAGACAATAGGTACCTCTCGCCTAGAGTTAGTTTTCTATCTCGAATTGTTGTCAACGTTTATTGTATGTTATACATATGTATTTATATCAAAGTTACGATGAAGAAAATATAGTTGGCGCCATCAGCGGAGCGCTAACCCTTCGTCGATTTGACAGCATTCATCCATTTTCTGAGGTCATAAAATAAATTTTCGCAATATGGACAAGAATTAAACTTTCAAATTGTACTTTTTTGCCGAAAAAAATTTTACCTAAAAGTAGACAAATGTACCTAAAAATTAAACATGGCAACCTCTCTCTTCGGTACCATGAGTACTTTTGGACTCACACTAAACAATCTTTAATATTTACAAGTAATTTTTAGCAAAAAAAAACCGACTTAAAAAAAAAAAATATATATCTATATATTTCATGATCCAATGGTCGGATCTAAACCAAATTAGTATGGGACCACCTCTGAGACACTACCTTTCCGTTGCAAATTATCGAAATCGGTTGACGTGGTCCAAAGTTATGCGGTAACATACAAAAAAAAAAAAAAAAAAAAAAAAAAGATTCCGACGAACTGATAACCTCCTCCTTTTTTGGAAATCGGTTTAAAATTCCATTGAAGGGAGTTTCTCCGAGCAGTTCCAGCCAAACTACTATATATATGTAGGTATTCACTAAGTTGAGCAAGAGGCCTGGCACTCTGACAAAACAGCAGATAACTCAAGCAACGACTGTTGCCAGAGTGCAAGACCACCTGCTCAATTTGTGAAAACCCCTTATGTTTTAACCAATAATTATGCCCCTTTGGAAAGGACGGAGGCTATTGGAAAAGCCATTGAAATGCCAATGAAAATAAGAGGATGATTCCCGGTACATTATTTGGCTACGTTCTTAATGTACTTAAAATGGTGTGCTTGTATCGAATATACGAATTAATGTCGTAGCCATTTCAAACTTTAACAATCTGTAATGTCGTGCATTGTCAAGACTTTACTATATGTCTCCGTAGAGCAAAAAGTCTATTTAGCTTGCTACATAAAGCGTTGAGTTGTCGTAGAGTTTTCGATCTAGCTTCGCTGGACTGTATACACGACGAAAAAGTCTCGCTAAATAACTCTCACATAGACTTTGTAGGTGAGTCTCTCGTAGAGCTCTATTGAGTGTTTACACGTCTCTAGCGAGATTTTTGCCTAAATCTCGCCTTTTTCTCTACCGTTTTCTTCTACCGTGTTCACTTAGCTTTAGAATGGCTTCACTTAAAACAGCATTCCTAAATTATCTTCAGGTTATGCATATGTAAAATGGCAAAAATGGATCATGCAGTGCGTTGTTGGATATGCAGAAATTTGCTAATGGTGGTACGTCACCGTCAAGAGAAATTTGTTCTTTTATGATTAAAAAAATTCAGTACTTGCGCATTTCATTACCATCAATCATTGAACTCTAAGGATTATGCCACAAAACTACATTGCTTATAATATCTGAATCAAAGCAACTGTACTTATAGGGAATATATTGGCACCATATTCACTTGTATCTTCGTTTTTGATTTGGATGATAAGTGTCCTGGTCGAAGCGTTCAGGATTATGGCAGTCCTAATTTAGTTTCATCACTTTCGCTTTTGGTTGAAGGAAACTTAGAATATGCCATTAATATGATCTCAAATATCAATTCACTTGTATCTTCGTTTTTGATTTGGATGATAAGTGTCCTGGTCGAAGCGTTCAGGATTATGGCCAGTTTTGGTAGATTTTTTTCAAATGGATGGTAAGTATTTTTTTAAGTCAGTAGTAACCCTGTTTGCTAGTCTTCAGATACGTTCCAGGCGTGACCGTCAAAGAATCTATGTGTTGTCTAAATGTTGCGATCGTAATGATTTGTCCATCGTTCATGAAACATTGGGTGCATCATTCTCTCTTATTTCTAAACTATAACACAAGGGAACAAAAATGGTAAATCATTTTGTTGCGGAAAATGTAAAGCTGATTTTGATTGACTTTTCTGTGCTGATTACGAATTCGTGAGTACAAAGTTTCCATCAGCTCATAAATTTGAGAAAACCGAGGTCAAGGTCTAGCAAAGAAATGATATTAGGCTTGAATTAAATTAAAGCTAGAAGTCTCGACTACTATCCTGAAAATACCATCCCTGCACCTTGACTTGATGGTTACTTATAGTCATTTATTGAACAGCAAAACCTGATTTTATGCGAAGTTTGAGTACCCACCGCAATTAAACAAAAGGCCTTATAATTGTTCGTAACTTAATTTCCGATGAAAAATATATACAGTGCGTACACGGTAACCGCAACCCACAATACGTGCAATTCCTTGATTAATGCAAGCCTCTAAAACAAAACATTGTAACTTTCTTTGTTTATGCATGCCACGCACACAAGCTTTGAATTTTTTGGGATTAAATATGTGATACCTTCCACGTTAAACTCGTTGGAAATTATGTCAAAATATATTATATCGATGGCTGAGTGGAAGATCGACCTATCTCGGCAGCCAGTTCGAAAACATTCTATCTCAAAAACTTTTCAAGAACGCTCTATTTCAGAATTCGTTTGAAAAACGCCCTATCTCAGCTGCCGATTCAAAAACGCCCTATAACAGCATATTTTCAATACATTTTGAAGTGAGATAGGGCATTTTTGAGCCGAATTTTGAGATAGGGTGTTTTTCAATAAAATTCTGAAATAGGGCGTTCTTGAAAAGTTTTTTGAGATAGAGCGTTTTCGAACTGGCAGCCGAGATAGGTCGATCTTCCACTCAGCCATCGATATTCTCAACATTTTGTAATTAAAGTCTATTTCTCTTTTACACTGATTAATTTTAAAATTGCAGTCGCAGAGCTATATGTATAGGAGGCAAGCAAAGTAATTTAAAAAATGAATGCAGTCAGTTCATTATACATAGTTCATTTAAAGCACTTTTAAAAGCTGCCACCGCAAACATATGTTTATATTTTCTCTTTGTTATGTATCAAAATTTGTACTACGAGGAAAATTTAAGTATCTCGCGAAATGAGCGAAAAAATAAGGTAACTTGCGAAAATTTCCACAAACACGTATCACTTTTGAAGTAAATGGATCAAAACGACAACACTGTTAGTGACTATCAGGTAAAGGTGCAGGGATGGTATTTTCAGGGAAAGTAGCCGAGAGTTGTAGCTTTATTTTAAGCCTAAGTGGAAGGTTCTATCATCTTTTACTTTTTTGCTGGACCTTCTAAAATATTGCAAAAAACGCGAATTTTTGACAATTTGACATCGTTTTTCTCAAAATCTGGAGCTGATGGAGACTTTATAGTTACGGATACGTAATCAGCACAAAAAAGTCTATCAAAAACAGCTTTAACATTTTCCGCTACAAAATCACTGTTGCCTTGATGGAAATGTCCAATATGCGCAACCACGGTTAAATGCCGAATTGGAACTTATTTGTGTAAATAAGGCAGTTCCATCAATTATAGTAGAGATGGGCAAACTCAGAACATTTGCACTGTGCTGGCAGCGTGCTCTTCTGTGAGCTACAGGGGCTAGATGAAATTGGGTTGCTAAAGCTCGGGAGAAAGGGAGAAAATTTGAGTGAGTTGCATCTGTGTGTGTAACCGGAATACCAGGGCAAGTATGCGTGAGTACTTACCAGGGATGCCAACTCTAACAAAGCCGATTCCCCAAAATTGTTTGAAAATTACCTAATTTAGGGTTGCCAGATTTTTTATGCAGGAAATCATTACGTTAGACTTTTTCATGCTAAAAAATTCAGTACATTTTGTACGTAATGTACGTAACAGACAATACTTTAAAACGCCAGAGTACTTGTTTTTAACAATATTTTGGTATATAAATAAAACATAGTTTATAACAAGTAATTTTTAGCAAAAAAAAACCGACTTAAAAAAAATATATATATGTCTATATATTTCATGATCCAACGATCGGATCTAAACCAAATTAGTATGAGACCACCTCTGAGACACTACCTTTCCGTTGCAAATTATTCAAATTGGTTGACGTGGTGCAAAGTTATGCGGTAACATACATAAAAAAAAAAAAAAAATATTCCGACGAACTGATAACCTCCTCCTTTTTTGAAGTCGGTTAAAAATGAACGTGTCATTCATTTTAACATGAGTGTATACATCATTGTACACAGAAGTCAATAAATTGTTTTATATTTATGACTTTGTGGAATGGCAATAATGAGATCATTTCCATTTTCACCCTTTAAATAGTCAAAGAATTCTATACATTTCATTTTAAAATTTCTTTTAATTTAAATTTTACTTCAAAAATTTTTATTAGAAGCCGGTTTCTCTCCTTGCCCCAGGAAGCAAACTTTATACTCTCAGTTGCTTCGTGATATTACCAAAAAAAAACAAAACTACATATTTCAAACTGTGGATAAGTACCACTATTTAAGGACTACAACTATATTTCCTCATGGCTTAAATGAATTTTTTCAGCTACGCAAAAACTTTGAAAGACTGAGGATTCGCTGAAAAGAGTATCTAACTCTATGTCTTGTATGCAAAACTCTTTTACAAGGTCAGTAAATTATGAAAAAAGAATTGTAAGTTATAGGCAAAAGCCATTCGAATATTTAAATTTGTTGCTATTAAACTGAAAGTTATTTTCGAGATAACTAACACCAATCGACAAACAAACGTCAGCCTTACCTTTAAATAAGTTAAGGTCCTTCATATTATCGCAACTGGAATGTAACGATCCGGCGATATGCCCATAAAAGGATTGATCATTTTGTTGTATTAATTTATTGGACATATCAAACATTATCTGAAATATGTCAACTGTCAACTATAATTAAATTATTTTCTTCTTACTTTTTACAGTACAGTTTAAGGAAGTTCCTACGTTATGTAAAAACCTTAAGAAAATACTGAAGTATTTTGTTTGAATAGAAAATTCAGTACAAATCAGTACAAATTTGGAAAAATCAGGACATTAGCGTACTTATTGAACAAATGAATAAAATCAGTACAAGAGTTGAAAAATCAGTACTGTACTGATAAAATCAGTATCAGTATTTTTTAATTAAAAGAAGCAATAAATATACATATATATAAATATACCTACGATGCACTGTTTAGATTACTTTTCACGCCGCATATTCCAAAAAAAAAAAATTACAACTAATAGGGATTAGTTTATTATAAATACTCATTACAAAGAGTGACACGGACTCTTCTACGATTAAAACTATCAACAAATGTCTCCAACAAAGACGTATACTTCAAAAGATGACATTTTATGGACCAAAAATTATAGCTAAACTATCGCATTGGAATTAAAAACAATTTCTTTATTGCATAAAAATTAAATAGTCTCAAATTCCCTGATAAAAGCGGCTCATTCCCCTATTCCCAATATAGAGACAAATTCCCTGCGAAACGGAAAATACCTTAAGTTGGCACCGCTTGTGGGTACTCTACCACAAGCCAGCGTAACAGTGTGACAAGGTTGCCCTTTCTGAGGCTAGATTTAGAATTTAATTTTAAGCCTAAGACTATGTTCAAACAGGCACCTAATTGGCAATTAAGAACCTTTTCACCAATTTAAGCCTTAATTGTTACCCAATTTATCATACGAAAATTCAAATTATTAATTGCCAATTAATTCATTAATTAATTATGTCAGTTTCTCTATGCAACCTTGCTAGGTATGTTTAATTTTGACTTGAAGGTTTGTTCATTGAACAAAGAGCAATCAGCTGTTTGTTTCTGGTCCTCTTTTACAGCTGATATTCCATCAGGGATGGAAAATTGAATTATAAAATTGTACCTAATTTACGGAAAACTTTACCTAAATGTAGATGATGTACTTAAAAAGTAAATATGTATTTCTATATAAAAATAATAGGAGGATAACAATTCTCATTGATACCATGTCAACTTCTGTGCTCACATTAAACAAATGTTGGCTCTGAAAAGAATCTCTTGTAGCAGCGCGAGACAAAACTATGTTGTAGAAAAGGTGAATCACTTTCCTCCCAGTTCTTCGATGTGAGGTTTTAAAAAGAAATATTTTCCGTCTACCTGGCGAAATCACGTTACTTTGACCACCCTTCTGTATCATTTGTATGACCCTCCACAAACAATGGAAACTATTCCACACAGCGCTGCCAACTTGGCTCAACCATGCCAATTTTGGCCCTATTTTACTTCAAATGGCGCTTAATTTTTCAATTTGGCACAAAGTGCCAAAATGGCACTTTTGTAAAATAGTAATATTTCAATACATTTTTGTGAAATCCTCTGCGAGAAATCCTTTTGCTCAACTAAAGTGTGCGCTCAGAAACGTATTTACAGAGAAGTACCGAAAATTGTCTGGTTGAATTTTTTCGTTCAATACGCTTTCCTTCTGCACTTCACGGATACTTTTTCATGGTTCAAAAGAAATAAAATAAAATTAGGATGCGCCTGACGGAATTCGAACCCGGCACCTTCTGAAAGCTAACAAATAGCGGCACACTCCTCTGCACGCCCAGCCTCTGCCGACTACGCATGCATGCTTTCAAATGTTTAGCATGAGGAAATAAAATACAATTATTGCTTTCAAATGACATCGTTTTTTTCGAACGTTTTCCGGATGCGAAAATTGAACTAAACTGCACTGTTGGCAAAATTTACGTTTCTTTGCGGGCTGGGTATTGCTTTCCAGTGATGGAAGTGCTAATGCAATTATATTTTTCCATCCGTTTTTTAATTTGAAAATATATTCGGTACAAGCACACCATTTAAGGTACATCTGCAACGTAACAAATAATTTTTAATGAAACCCTTGTTAGTTTCAGTTAAAAAGTAAAGTGATTAACATTTTTTAAAACATTGTTTTGTCTCGAGCTGCTCGAAGATGTTTCTCCCAACGTAATTTTTTATAGCCAAATTTATTTAATGTTATTCCAAAAGTTGATATGGCACTGAAGAAAAAAGTTTCCTCCTACTATGAAAAAATTCACACTTATAAACACAGGTGCCACACGACAAACAATTTGCTGCCCAGAATTTACAAAAAAAATGTACCTAAAAGTTACCAAGTAAAAAACAACGTTTTATTATACAATAAACCGTAAAAACAAACCTCGTTTATTTGCCATATACAAAACATGGCTACAATTAATAGTTTTATTAAAAGAAACCTAAACACATTCATTTTAAGTACATATGAGGCTATGAGGCACAGAGGAGCATATCTACAACAAAATTTTTAGTAATATGAGAAAGAAGGATCTATAAAAAATGAATGCGGTCTTTACTAAAAAATTTGCACCTGTGTGGTGCTACATATTACAGTAAAAGAAAACTAAAGGGCGCGCCTCGGGCTATTACCGTTTCGATTCTGGTAATGCAGTTTAAGGTGCACCTCAACTTTTTTTGAAATGTCAGTTAAGCTACTCTGGCACTCAAGGCCTCATAAAATAACTAGATATATTTGCATACTTATATAAATACATTTTTATTCAATCTCTGTATACGTACGTGTATAAAGAATATAACAAAAATTTGTGAAACAAAAAACAACACATAAATATTTTTGCAATGTACACGTTTAAAAATATACTTTTCATAAAAACGCACTTTAAGTTCTTGGCTTTTTAACGGGACCTTAAGCCTCAGAACAAAAATTTATTTAAAAAATAGACTTAAGTGCATATACGGAAGCGCTAAAGATCCCTAATACACCGCAAAAACTGCTGTTCAAACCTCCTTTTTTCATTTCCTCTATATATGGATCAACGATCTGTCAATAAATATTGAACGTGTGATATCAATTCACAGCTCGGCATTTCGCGTTGTATTTCGAACAAATTAAAAGTGGTATCACCATACATATAATAAAACGTATAGAGGATTTTCAATAAAATAACGTTAAGATAAGATTTCCAGGCTTCATCTATAGGACTTTAAACCTCTCAACACAAAAACATGTAAATACTGGCGCGATAAATATTGAACATGTACCCTGCAAGAAGCCTGACCTATGATTTTCGGTTAAATTAGTGGGAAAACTGACTAAAGCTTTTCGTCAGTTTGGCGGTTAGTTTCGTATGTGCCTGGGGAAAAAAGTGACCATTTCTCCTGGGGTGTGATAGTGCATCCCTTTCTTGCACACACATGTGCACATTTGCCTTACAGTATGTTCACTAGCTCATACATATCTTCTAGTTGGTGATGTACAAGCAATGAAACTATTGGGAAAATATCACGATAATTTGTGATTTTTATGACCACTATTCTAACTCTAAGATGGCAGCGAAATATCCAAAAATCCATGAAACCAAATTAAAAATACAATTCAATTTTGTTTATATGTTTTTTTTTTATTTGTAAAAATATGTTGCCGAATATTAACTGAGTTTCGCAAGGTTTTTCAGAGCTACTGAGCTCAGACGATTCTTTCGTCGCTAAAAACATATTCCTCGGCGCCGTTTGCTTCTGGTTGGCGTTGCATTGTACTTCAGCACTGCAGTCATTGACTCCACAGTCATCCTAAGCGCACTGGCCTCCAATTTTTTCTTCTCTATACACATAGTGTTAAAAAAGGTTTTTTTTGTTAATTGTTTTTAAATACACTGATTTTTATTAAATGCTTTTTTTAATTCATCCACTTCTTCCATAGTTTGCACCACAGCTAACAATGAAGTAACATTTTCTTTAATGTATGTATGTATGTACATATGTATGCGAGCATACAATCAATAGTTTCTTTTCGATATCGTCAGCCGCTTTTTGCAGGGTAGCATTCCCGCGCGATCCATCACTATTTTGAAATCCATCAATATGGATCGTGATTCAAATATCACAATAAATATTGAACGTGTGACAGTCGCCTCCCCCTGTGATAAATTAACAAGTAGATCAGCGTTGCCACAGACCAATTTTTTTTCCTACCAAAATTTCCTACCATAACCAACCAAACCTACCAAAAATTTGATTGAGTTTTAATACAGTTTTCTCGCTCCCTCTTGACAAAATTGGCTTCCTTAGCAAGGCACTGTGTGTGGGTTCGTGTGTGTGTGCAAAGCTTTTGTAAGGGAGCTAAGGGAGTGTCAAAACTCTAATGTCACTAAGCAAACCTTTAATTTTTGAATCATGTCCGAATGTATGTCTCTTTACACATGCATACATATCGTCACTAGATACCAATAAAGACGCGAGCTGAAAAGTTGACAACGAAAAAAGATGCGTAAAAAAATGTCGGCGAAGAAAGACTCTTAACATAGGTGACGGCAAAAAAGCCGGTTAACCTCTTTATTTATATATTTCATAAAGTCAATGAACAAAGTCAATGAACAAAGTTCTTACTGACTATTTAAAACTAGAAATTAGAAACTACAAACAGAAAAGATTTTGAAAACTTAAACCTAAACAAATTAACAAATATCAAAAAAGCATAATACAATAATGTATTAATGAACAGAATAGAAAAAAGAAATAAAAGACTTTTTGGATAAAGAGAAATCAAGGCCGACAGAATTCGATATCTCGTTGAATTCACAGAGAGCACGCGACAGAGGAGCATTCCTTGCATAATTAGTTTTGACTTTATCTGGATAGAAGGGATTAAAGTTGCGTAGAGTTCTCAGTGGAAAAAAATTGATATTATGCAACAAGGACGGGCAGTCAACAGTCCCATTAATTATATCAAAAACAAAGGAAAGCGAAAGAATAGTTCTTCTCATTTCTAGGGGCTGGAGATTAATAAGAAGCAAACGTGAATTGTAAGAAGGTATAGGATCATCGAATTTCAGAGAACGAAGAGCAAATTTCAGGAAAACCTTTTGCACACGTTCAAGTCTGTCAATAGAGAATTGTGAAAATGGTCTTCAAATAAACGCAGCGTGTTCCAGTCTAGATCGAACAAAAGATGAAAAAAGCAGCTTTAGGGTGTAAGGGTCCGCAAAAGTTGAACTGTTTCGACGAATAAAACCTTAAGTCGAATAAGACTTCGAAACAATGAAATTGATATGACTATTGAAAGAAAAATTAGAATCAAATATAACTCCAAGGTCCCTAATTTGCTGAACAGACTTTAGCATTGTATTCGCTATAGAGTAAGAGGTATGCATAATGTTACGAACTTCTGAAAAAGTAATATGAAAGCATTTATTTATATTTAGTGGGAGGTGAGACTTTTGACACCAAAAAATCAGTTTATCTGGAGAATATTTTTAAGTCGTCAGCATATAATAAAAATCTGGCAACAGAAAAGCAGTCACTTATGTCATTTATAAATCAAACGAAAAGAAGAGGGCCCAAAATACTTCCTTGCGGAACACCTGAAGAAGCAGTGGAAGGTTCCGAGGAAACGCCATCAACAGTTACCACGCAATGTCTGTTGCTTAATCAAGATTTTAACCATCGTAGGAAAACGGAATGAACGTCCAATTTAGAAAGTTTATTTAATAATATATTATGCGAACTTTATCGAATGCTTTCGAAAAATACGTATAAATACAATCTACTTGAGACCCAGCTGAAAATGATTTTATGCAATATTCGCTGAACACTGCTAGATTGGAAATTGTAGAACGACCAGGAACAAAACCATGCTGGTTAGACGAGATTAGCCTCTTAGTTGCAAAATATATATTTTCCTTTATTATGCTTTCGAAAAGTTTGGAGACAGACGAGAGTTTTGAGATGGGTCTGCAGTTACAAACATTATTCTTTTTTCGACTTTTGAATATTGGTGTGAAGGTTGTAAATTTCCAATCATCTAAGAATATGCCCGAAGATAATGATTTACTAAACATCAGTTTAAGACGGCTAATAACTGCTGGACAGCTTTTCAAAAAAATTACTGAGAGTCCATCGATATCAGTTTGACTGGATGGCTTTAGCCTTAAGATTCTATTAGATATATCATCTGAAGAGAGTCTCAAGCTGCCAAAATTTATCGAGGAAGAATGTTTGAAAGAACAGGGATTACCAGAAGCTTGGGAGGAAACATCATCAGGAACAAAATTGGACTTGAAAAATTTGGCAAACAAATTGGCTACCTCACCGGGCGTACTTACGAAATCCTCATCAAGACATACAGAGGAAAGAACCACAGAGCAAGACTTCTTAGTTATGATGCCAAAAGTTCTTGGGATTTGACTTGATATTCGACTCAACTCTAAACATATAATTTTTATGTAGAAATTTTTCTAAGCAGTTAAACTGTTTTTGATAAAATTGATGCTTTAAAAAGAAGAATTGCTTTTTGGTTTGTTGAAAGTTCTTATAATATTTATTACGCTTATTTTTGAGTGATTTTAATTCACTAGTATACCATGGGAGTTTATACGGCTTATTTTTAATAAGAGGGATATTGTTATGAAAGATTTCAAGTAGCCGACGTTTAAAAACTCCATAGCACAATTCTGCCAAGCTCATTTACACAACTGTTAACTTGCGCTTAATTAAGGCTCAAAATGTTATCAACAACATAAGACGCAAGCGCAGTGGAGATATTAGTTGGAACAAGACTAGATTTAGACAAACTATTTGACCAATTTACATCCGGAATATTAAAGTCCCCAAAAACACAGATTTGGTTGTCAGCTACCTTGTTATGAACTAGGAAAGCAATATTGTCTGTATGCGCTTTATAAAGATCAAAATTACTGCATGGTGGTATGTATATACGAGACAACTAAAAACAGAGAACCAAATCCCAATGATCCTTTAACGCACACGCACAGTTGATCCAGAATGGGGTCATCGTCCTGGAGCCTAAGTTGGTATGCGCGTAGTTTGCGGTGAACAGCTATTAATACATCTCCACCCAGAAAACTGCCAGTTCTTTCAGTATCGCGATCCTTCCGGAACACAACAAATACGTTGGAGTCAAAGAATTCCTCATCATAAAAATTAGCATTCAGCCATGTTTCCACGAAAATAAAAACGTCAAAGTCCATACGAGCGATATTCGATTTTGTGCGAATACCACCCATGTTCTGAAAATAAATCTTCAAGCCCTTGAAATGTGTGTCTACATTTTTAAGCGTTGCTAAGTAAGATTATTGTTTTGGTTTCCCTTTTGAAAAAAAACTAAAAGGCTGAACTTTTACATTTGCAGGCCACAACAAAGGATTTAACACCTGGTCAAACAGAGTTTCAGCAACACCGAGTTTAAAGTTGATTTTCTTTAAAGAATGAATATCCACGTCTTTTTAATCAGTTTAAAGCAGGCCATTTGATCACGTGGTATATTCGAATTCTTGGACACATAAGACATAATATGAACATCAGTAATTGTGTTTTTAAAAGAAGACAGATGAATCCATTTCTTTGATGGAACAACGTCTAATTCAGTGCTTGAGCCGCGACCGATTACTACATCTTTAAGTCTTTTTTCACTTTTACGCTTAATTCTTTCAACAACGTCCCACGGGACCAATACGTTGCGTTCTGTCACTACGCAGCACTAGCGTGAGAATCCGAAAAAGAGTGCATGGCAGCATTTGCAGTTGATGAGTTCGGGCCGTTTGCACCATGTCTAGTTAATTCTAACTCCCAGTTAAACATCTTTGTCGACGTTATCGACACCCATCATATAACATGTGATCGATAAAGCAGTTAACGTGCTTAACTGAAGGATGTACCTCCAGTTAGCGTTAACTAGACATGGTGCAAACGGCCCTTAGTGTTAGTTGACGGAGAAGCACAAGTAAAAGAGCCCTTGGTGGAGGCGGAGGGTGTTAAGGAAGTGATGGCAGCAGTCGACAACGAACGAGAAGCAGCAGACGTTGATGGGATTGAGTTACTGTTAGCGGCAGCAGCGGCATAAAGGCCGGTCCACATAGAACTTTGGCGTTGGCGTTGGTTTGACAGAACGCACGTTAAAAGTGTGCTTGGTACAATGAACGCTTTGACATCTATTGTTTTCATTGTCATCACCAAAGCGAAAATTTTGCAGTGAATATATAATTTAAAGTGTGTTTGTTTTGTTAAAGCTATCGCAATTAAAATGTTGTCTAGAGAAGCTGTTGAAGTCATTTTAATTGCACTAATGATGTACGAGACTCGCGAATGTTTGCGAAAAATAAATTCCCGCCGGGAGTCTTGGGTGAGACCATTTTACTTAAGTCGGGATATCAATGGACTATTTGCATCAAGTTTTGAAGAAATGTATAATAAGGACACTGAGCAGTTCAATAAAACGGTTAGAATGAGCAGAACGATGTTTGACCACCTCCTCGGACTTGTAGGCGAGCGTCTTACTAAGCATTCCAATAGGCCATCAATACCTGCCGCATTAACAACTTCCCTGTCCAATGAGTCATATGTGGCTCACGAGAGCGTGTTGAAATAAGTTAATGAGTCACATGTGACTCATTTTTATGTACAATTTCGGACAAATTTTTTAGTGTGAACGGTATGCGATATTTTTTTAAATGATACGTTGACGTACGGCAAAAAACCTAACGTAAAACAAGTAAGAAAGTCTAAGTTCGGGCGGAGCCGAACATTAAATACCCGGCGCACGTATTAAATATATGTTTTTCACCTTACCGAAAGCTACCGCTACATGGTAAACCGGGGCGTATCAATTTTGAGTAAATTAGAGTCCTTAGATTTCGAAATTTTGTAGTTTCAAGCAGTTCTGAAATTTACCGTTATATGAAAAGCGGCCTCAATTTTAGTCCGATTTCAATCATTTTCAACGCTGTTGTGGCAAGCACAATAACCATACCGAGTTTGGTACAAATTGGTAGAACGGTTACCGAGATACATATATGTGATCATAAGTGGGGGGTGCCACGCCCATTTTCCAAAATTTTATCACAAACGTATTTCCTGGTTAAGAATTGTTGCAAGCATCAATTTTGAATAAATTAGCTGTAATATTTACTGCTTTATCGAAGATTTTGTATTTCTCTAAATTACCGTTATATGGGATGTGGGCGTGGTTATTGTCCGATTTTAAAAATTTTCAGCCATTTGGTATGCTGTACCAAGGCCAACACCTGTGCCAAGTTTGGAAGAAATTGGTGCAGCGGTTACCAAGATATACACATGTAGCCATAAGTGGGCGTGGCTACGCCCATTTTCCGAAAATTTATAATACTCTTATTTTTCGTCTAAAACTTATTGTAAATATCAATTTTGAGTGAATAATCTCCAGTAGTTATTAAAATATCGCAGTTTTCTTATTTCTGAAAATTACCGTTATATGGGAAGTGGGCGTGGTTATTGTCCGATTTTAAAAATTTTCGGCTGTTTGCTATGTTGTGCGAAGGCCAACCACTGTGCCAAGTGTGGAAGAAATTGGTGCAGCGGTTGCCAAGATATATACATGTAACCATAAGTGGGCGTGGCTACGCCCATTTTCCAAAAATTTATAATATTCTTAGTTTTCGTCTTAAGCTCATTGTAAATATCAATTTTGAGTGAATAATATCCAGCAGTTACTAAAATATCGCAGTTTTCGTATTTCTGAAAATTACCGTTATATGGGAAGTGGGCGTGGTTACAGTCCGATTTCGCTCATTTTCAATACCAACCTACCTTGGATAAATGGAAACCCACATACAAAATTTCGTTGAGATATCTCAATTTTTGCTCGAGTTATCGTGTACACGGACGGACGGACAGACGGACAGACGGACGGACAGACAGACATGGCTTAATCGATTTCTCTTTTCATTCTGATCATTTATGTATACATTTTTCTATATCTATCTCAATTCGTTTTGGCTGTTACAAACAACCGTTATGTGAACAAAATTAATATACCCTTGTGCACAAGTGCGCTCGGGTATAAATATATGAAAGAAAATTTCGAGATTTTTTTTCCTGAAAGTTCTCTTTTAGTAAAAAGAAAAGGCGTACAATAAATATAGGTCAGGTTAGGTTAGGTAAGCGGGCTGCCTCCGCATGTGGAGGCACACTTGGACTCGACTAAGCTGTCCGTTGTGATGCCCTCAGAGGGAGAAGGGAAAATGGGTCGCAGGGAGGAAAGGGGAAAGAGGGAGGAAGCTATGTTCTCACGACGAAGCTCTTCAGTCGACTGATGTCCACTCCCGAGAGCTCATCGGGAGTGTGAAAAAAGTGCGACCCAAGGTGCTTAAACCTTAGGCTCGCAAAGGCGGGGCACCAGAGCAGCAGATGTTGAGATGATTCCACCTCATTATCCTCCATGCAGCTGTTGCAGTCAGGGTTATCCGCAACATTCAGCCTTACAGCATGGTTACCAATCACACAGTGTCCAGTAAGCACTCCCACCAATAGTGAGAGATGCAGCTTTCTTAGTCTCAAGAGCTCCCCAGACCTCCCGCGGTCCACCCGTGGCCAGAAAGACTTTGTCACCTTGCACTCCAATACCAAGTAGGTATCGAAACAACGATTCGAGTAAAAAAGTCGTTTTTATCGAAACAAAAGTATCGAGTACATACTTGTATTTACTTGTATCGGAGTAACTCAAAAACAACTTTGCTCGATGTGTTCACATGTGACTCATTGAACGTGGCAAAGAAACTGTTTTGTCCTACGTCCATGAGTCACATATGAGTCATAAAATAAAATAACAAAAACAAGTTAAAGCGATATATAACAATTTATAAAACTTATATGTTATGGTATATATGGACGTTCTTTAGCATATTAGAGCAAGAAACCTGTGGACGTGGGGCATTAACAAAATGCATTGTATGACGACAGGGAAGTTGTTAAGACTCTTTTTAACTTTGAAGTAAGGAAATTAAAGACATTAACCTATAATCTTTTGACTAAATCTAGAAATGAACTTGGTATATTTATAGTTATTTAGCACATGGAGGTAGTCAGCACATGCTCGCCACATCATATAAAATGGGACGCTCCACGGCAAATAAAATCGTTTTGGAAACATGTGGGGTTCTTTGGGATGAACTGGGTGGCATATACTTGTCTATACCAAACCGACATAAATGGAAACGTATTGCAAATGATTTCAATTCGATTTGGAACTTTCCCAATTCCCTGCAAAAATCGCGACTACTCCATGCATGCGTGTAAAGAGTACTCCCTAAGGACTAGAGAGTACTCCAAAATTAACCACAATTCATATAAAAAATATCGTCCAATTAACATTGCGATGTCCTAGGGCAGGACCATATACTCCGTCCCCGTATTACATCAGAGTAGCACAAAACTACTCCAACATATTAACAATGGCATTGTTGCTATATTTTTTCGTTTGTATACGCTTTTGTTCTTCACTTCTCAAATGCTTTTTCGAAATTAATAAAAACCAAGACAAAAATTAAAAATGACATGTTGCCTCTGACGGCATTCGAACCCGAACATGCTGGGAGCTAAGAAATAACAGCGAGCATCTCTACACGTTCAGCTACAGCCAGACATGAAAATGTGCTTTCAAATGCTCAATTCAATCACGTTTCGTTAAAACACGAGCAGTGATCGGATAACAAACAATAAGCTAGCGCAGAGACACCAGTTGGTCCGCTACAGCATGACAGAGGAACACTTTTGTAAGTACTGCAATTTACCACAAATAGACTACATGATCCAACGATTTTTGCAGGGTTGTGTAGGTGCCATATATAAAATACTTCTATATTGGCAGTAAGCTAACTTCTCAATGTGTAAGCATTCCGAAATCAAAGCGAGACAGTCTAGTACTGTTTTTGTCAATGTATCGTGTACTTGAGTGTCGTTTTTGTATATGTGTTGTGTACATGTTACAACGCTTTTATCAACTTGCAATGTTGTGTTCCAGAAACTTTCAATGTTGTGTTCCAGAAACTTTCAATGTTGTGTGTCCGACACCATAAAGCAAAGCTTTGAAAAGCTCCTATAAAAAAGCATAGTGAATAGGGCGAGGTAGATGACATCTAGATGTCGCCCTATGTACTACGTTTGCTACACCGGAAATAGACGACACGCCATTTCTTTAAATAAAATTAGTTTGACTATTGTCAACTAAATCGAATGCTTTGTAAGTGAAGTGATTTGTGGACCACTTGAGGTATAGGTGGACCAGTTGGTAAGCACTTTGGGACCAGTTGGTAACTAGTTCGTGGGACCAGTTGGTAACCAGTCGGGGCCAGTCCGGGAACCAGTTGGGAACCAGTTTGGGACTAGTCCGAAACTACTTACCTTCGGGCCATTTGGGGCCCAGTTGGTCTTTTTAAGCTCCTGTGGCCGTTTTAAGGGTAATTCTTGGGCTCCTGCACTGCCGCTCGGGGTTTCTGCCTTCTACGGTGGTAATTTTGGGCCGGGTTGCCTGTTTTGGCGGATTGTTGTGCTTAGTCATTATAAACAATCTATGAAATTGAAAATGAAAAGCGTGGGGCGCATGTAATACACTTGAATTGATATGAAAAGTAATATATGAATGTATGTATGTGGGTATATGAATAACGACCGCTTAAAATCGATTTCAAAGTTCTACTTTCGCTGTAGAAATTTTAGGTCTACGTTATGTAGTTTGAATATTGTCAATTAAATCGAATGCTTTGTATTGCATGCGCTCCACGTTTTTCATTTTCAATTTCATAGATTGTTTATAATGACTTTTGCTAAAATTTCAAAATCAAAAGTTATCAAAACAAATTCTATGGGACTGAGAAGTATTATTTTCTACTTTTTAGTCCATTTATAAAAGCGTTGTATATTAAAAAGTTTTTTTTATATTATTTATTTATTTATAAACGTATGTGTTTCTTTTCTTTCGTACGTGTTTATTGATATATCTGTACTGTAGTGTTTTCGGACGGTACTAGCTCTTACTGCCAATATAGGAGTATTACATATATGGTAGGTGCTATTGACGGAAAGCACAAAATATGAAAGTGCCCTCCTAGTTCGGGATACTTATTTTACAACTACAAGGGAACATACTCCATCGTATTTTTGGCATGTTGCGATGCTAATTATACGTTTACCTGCATCGATATTTGTGCATATGGCTCTCAAAGTGATGGTGGTGTATTGTGCAATTCGAGCTTTGGGAGAAGACTTTTCAACAACGAATTAGACCTTCCCGAGGATGATATTCTGCCACACTCCGCCCTTAAATTTCCTCATTTTTTGTTGGTGATGCAGCATATCCCTTAAGAAGCTATCTTATGCGACCATATCCAGGTTTACATATACTTTACCTATTGAATTTTGATTCGTTTTTCTAAACATACATATGCGCTTGTCGCCTGACCGCGAACTTTTCAATAAGCGTATTTCAAGAGCTCGGCGAGTTATAGAAAACGCGTTTGGAATTATGACAGCTCGCTGGAGAATTATTCTGTTCCCATTGCAAATGCATCCAACGAGTGCCGAGAGCATTGTCAAAGCAACAGTGCTATTACATAACTTTTTAAAAATGCACGATGGCACTTATTGCCCACCAGAATTTGTCGACCAATACCAAGGAGACAATATTGTCGGTGGTATGGATTAATGGCGAACAATGCCGCCAGAAGTGCTTTTAATTTGAGGAATCAGTTAAAAGACTACATAACCGCGCACCCTATTAATTAAATAATAATATTATCTTTCATTAATTTGTTCTTAAACTATACTTTTAGATGTACCTATGTATTTTTTCATAAATTCATTCTTTATTAATTAGTATTGGTTGCTATCGAAGAATCCATTGTAGTCCGATTTTTCGTGATAGCCATGATTAGCACATCATTTTTGTATACAAAAACGATACAACAAGATACAGCCCGCGACAAAACGGTAGCACATCAAAATGTTGATCAGTTTTGACCAAGGTACATTGAACAGGTAGTATCAGTAGAGCAGCTGATTTGATTTATTTTCAAATTATTTGGTCTCGAAAATGTCAAATATTTTTAATTTTTTCTCACAAAAATTCTGAATTGTTAAAATCCATTTGCTTGTGAAACCCTTTTCCATACAAAACAAGCGATTGAATAGCAGCTTTTGGAACGTTCGCCCAACTCGGCAGCACGACCGCTGATTACTGGGCCTTGCAAAGGATGGATCAATGCTTCGAGAAGCAAACAAATTTACTAGGAAAGAAAGTTGCATCAATTTTTATTTTTTCCAATTTCAATTTTTTATTTTTTATAATTTTTTGTATTTCACATGGCACGCTTTGATTTAGAAGAAAAAATTCAGAACAGTTTTTGACACTTTCGATACCAGAAGCAACAACAAAACAATGTTGTTTTTGCTCTACTGATACTACCTGTTTAATGTGCCTTGGTTTTGACAATATATCTTTCCTTTGTTCAATGTTCATTATTTTTCTATAAAATTATAGCTCATTATCTAACAAAAATCTTAAAAATCCAAATTTCAAAAACTTTTCGTACCAATTTCAATAATTTTTATTAGAATTTCTAATAATTTTTAGTATGCTGTTTTACAACTTATACAATTTTACAAGTTTTGAAATTTGGATTTTTATGGTTTTTGCTGGATAAAGAACTATAATTTAATAAAAAATAAATGAACGGTAAAAGACAAAAGAAAAGTAGTAAAAACTGGTAAAAATATTGATGTGCTATCTTTTGTCGCGGGCTGTAGTAAACATTAATTTTTAAATTTTTAATATGTACCACTATTTTAATTCCGAAATTGGTTTTTAATTTAATCATACTCACTGTAAACACCATACATTTTAAATAAAACATTAGTATTATATTGTACATACGTGTCTATGTAAAAACATTAACTTTTTATTTTATAATTACAAGGCACTACAAAAAACACCTAAAAATAAAATAATAGGATTGACTGCTGTATTTAAGAACATAAATTAAGAGGATTCAATGCTCTATTTAAAAACATAAATTAGGAGGATTCAATGCTCTATTTAAAAACATAAATTAAGAGGATTCAATCCCTTATTTAAAAAAGACTATTTCACTAAGTTGTACACCTATGTTCACAAAAATAGGAGTAGAATTCAAAATGAAATTGTGTGCAACCTAAGAATATTTATTTTTAATAATTTTCATTTAAATTCTAGTTTATAGTAGATTCGAAACTTGGATATAAACGTATTCGGTTATAAATGAAAATTATTAAAAATAACTATTCTTAGGTTGCACACAATTTCATTTTGACTTCTACTCCAATATTTGTGAACACAGGTGTAAATAAATAACGATTACACAGGTACAAAAACAATTTCACGAAGTATTTTTTTGAACACAGGTGCAAATAAGTGTAAGGTACAAAATCAATTTCAGAAAGTTATAATTTACGGATTCGCAAACAGCACAATAGTAACAATTAACTGCAACCCGAAAGCTTTAATAATAGCTAAAAAAAATTCAGTTTTCTAAGGTTCTAGAAAGGTATTTATTAAAGCACCGGCTCACACAAAAAAATTAAACGCAATCGTAATTGAATACGTAGTTTAATATTTCCATTTTCAGTGTATCTTGTATCTGCTCTGAATGCTTTAATAAGTAACTATCCAGAACCTTATAGAACTGGTAATTCCAGCTTTTATCAAAGCTTTCGGATTCAGATTGCCTTTCTACGAATTTATTCACTACATCACATAGTGACCCAAATCTCTCATTTGCCTTGTCTTCCATTCGGGCCCGTTTTTTTTTATGGAGCTAGCGTCGATAGAGGCCCTTGGAGAACTAATTTCTTCGCAATTCTCCACCTCTGCGTCCTGTGTGTTGCTGTTAATTGTATCCCCATCCGTTTGGGAGAAATCCAGGATCGAAAATGTTCTGCAAGTAAACAAGAAAAATCTTATTAATACATATTATATATTTATGTCACTAAACTGGCAACCAAAAGTGAATGCATGGTGTTTTTTTTACTATTTGCAATGTTTTTCAAGTTAAAATGGTTATTTTTTTATAAAAATATGGTTCATGTTTTAATCAAAACCACATAAGTCAGACTTTCATACCTTATACAGAACTTATTCAACTTGTTCAATTTTTCTACGTTCTGTATAAAGTTTGAAAGTTTGATTTATGCGGTAGCGATTAAAGCATGAACCATATTTTTATACAAAAATACTACAAAAATTTTAACTTGAAAAACTATGCAAATATTAAACAAAAAACACCATGCATTCACTTTAGATTGCCACTGAAAATGGCACAATAATTTCAGTTAACTATTTTTAATTGAGCAAACCGTCACTGCATGTTTCATTGATAAACTGACCTTCGAGGAGCAACATGATGTTTAAAACAAGTAAGAGCAGCGCTGTCTTCGGCTATGCCGAAGGCTTCATACCTTTCATGAACATCTGCAAATTTTACTTTGACAGATTACTGCTTTTGAATACATCTGCATACATCGATAGAGGAGTTACATACTTACATACATATATAAAAAATCGCATCTTAACAATCAGTGGTATGGAAGATATACCTTATATAGCACCAATCTCAGTAATTTTCACTGCTATGTGATCGGTATGTAAACCGGTAACACAATTTATTGGGTTTAGTTTCCTACATAAAGGAGATATATCGCAAAAACTGGTATCTGAACAATCAATGGTATAAGAGATAAAGCTTATACAGAATAGATTTTGACGATTTCCTCAGTAGAATTTGTGTTATTATTTATAAAATAGCCTGCGAAGTTTATCGGTTTAAGCTGTCCAAATAAAGGAGTTTTACAGTAAAACCCCATATCTGAACAATCAGATGTATGGAAGATACATATATGTTATAGTCACCCGATCCTTGTTATTTTCACTGTAAGTATTCTGTTAATAATGAGTGAAAATGGTGCGAAATTTCATGTTCCTGGCTGCATAAATGGAGGAGTTATGATAAAAGACCCTATATCTGAACAATCAGTTGTATGGGGGCTGCAGGTTATAGTGGCCCGATCTTTGTTATTTTCACTGTAAGTCTTCTGTTGATAATGAGTAAAAACAGCGCGAAATTTCATGGTCCTAGCTGCATAAATAGAGGAGTTATAACGAAAAATCTCATATCTGAACAATCAGTTGTATGGGAGCTATAGGTTATAGTTACCCGATCTTTGTAATTTTCACTCTAAGTATTCTGTTTATAATTGGTGCAAGTACTGTAAAATTTCATGTTCCTAGCTGCATAAATGGAGAAGTTATAACAGAAAATCTCATATCTGAACAATCAGTTGTATGTGAGCTATATGTTATAGTGGTCCGATTCTTCCGGTTCCGACAAACTGAGAGACTAGAATTGCATACAAACAGACGGACAGACGGACATGGCTAAATCGACTCAGCTCGACGTTCTGATCATATAAGTATACATTTTAATGGGTCTATCTCTTTTTGCTCTGGTACTTACAAACATCGGACCAAAGTTATAATACCATTTCGTGCTCATGAAAGGTATAAAAACTCATTGCCTCCATGTGCGACCATGTTGGCATTTCCTCACCAGCAGCCCCGACCGCCCTTTTAATGCAGCAGTCTCCCGGACGAAGCGCTCCCTCAGAGACTTCCACCTCGTTTGACAATGCTTTTCTGTCGGAGGAATTTGATTTAAAATTAAAATACAACTTTTAATACACATATGTATACGTACCAGTTAGTCCCCTTTCAGACACGTCAAGTCTTGCTTTCAAGTCTGCTAGTTCGAAGGCGAAGGAGGTGAGAAGAGAGAGGAAGAGTACAGATACCTCCGTACCGCCAATTCGTTTCAAGTTTCCTTGTTCTCTTTTGATCTTTTCGTTGCTGCCCATTTAAAAAACCAACGACTTGAATTCAGTAAAACTTAACGAGTGTGAAAGCAAAGAGAAAACACAAAAGAGAATGCGATGAAAATTACTTTCAAGACTTGCCGTGTCTGAAAGGGGACTAACGCCCACCAGCTGTGCCACCTTCTCCCAAGCCTTTTCCTTTAAAAATTTGTTTCGGAAAAGGTTGGAGCTTTTATCGTAGAGGCAGGGGTGCGCACTGACTGCTTCTATTAATTTCTCTTCCATTTCACCTGCAAATAAAACAATAATACATACATATTTATATCGTTTGTTTTTTTATAAGTGTAATAAACAAGTTTCTACATAAATTAAATGTTTACCCACGTTTTTAAGTGAAAATTCAGTCAATTTAATTTGTTCGCCGCGTCCTTTTTAAGTTTTCATTAAATTTATATCCATCAGCTGATTGACAACGCGCGCAAATAGATGAGAGATGCCCATCTTTTTGCGTGCGATAACTTTGGCGTTGGCGTTGCCG
>NW_023458562.1:8177311-8221818 GCF_013731165.1 Rhagoletis pomonella | reverse complement strand
TACAATGACTTTTAGGAGGTAGTTTTACTTCTTCTTATTCGCCATGTTAGCTCTCTGACAGAAATCGTGTTTCGTATTTTTTGTGGTACCAGCTTTTTCTTAAATCCAGCATTTGACGTTGAAAAAAATAAAAAAAAGCCAAGCTAAATACATCAGTAGAGAAATTTTCAAAAATTATTTTATGATTGTCTTCATTAAAAATACTGAAACAATTAGCTGCTGCTTCCGTGGATGTTGCAACACATGCTGTAAGGATAGAGCTATAAAGCTGATGCCAGATAAAAGGCTTGCTGCGCTTTGCGTGACAGATTCGCTTTGACAACTCCCATCTACTTTGCGCGCGTTGACCATCAGCTGGTTTAATATTTATTTTGTTTCGTCCGTATTCGAGTTTTCATGCAGAAACATAAAATTTAATTACATTGCTGATATTTTTAAAACTAAATATGTATGTAAAATCCACAGTAATTTTCACGAGTAAATGCAGTGCAAAATCGTTTTCTTATCGTTCATTCTGACATATCTTTTGCGCCTGGCGCTTTGCTGACAATGTTATAAATGTCACGCAAAACTATAAAGTTTTACATGGCATGTTTATGTAATGCCGCGCATCGACCAGTTGCAAAACCGGCTAAATCGCCGTTGTGGCAAAAATGAAAGTTTGCAACCCTGAACTTCAGACATCCAGATGTATAAAACTCATAAAATCGTTATTAAAACAAGAGATTTGTAAAATAAAAGCTAGAGAAAATACAACCTATCAAGGCAATGCTTTCAAGGAAAAACCGGGCAAGAATAGCGGCATTCGTGATCGAGTGATTACTCGTTTCGAATCGAATGAAACAAAATGGCAGCTGTTTTCTCCACAATACAATTTAAACGAGCGATCGAATGCCGCGATCTCAAAATCAAATTTCGATTCGAGTTCCGTTCGATTCGAATGCCGCGATTCGGGCCCTATTTTTTCGCTATCCTGTAAAATTTGAGTGCCGTAAGGTAGATGGTTTTGCAACTGGTCGATGGGCGGTTTTGAAAATAAATCGACGATATGTACAAGAAGATGTATGGAGATGCGCACACTACACCAACTTAATGGCGCCGACTAAGTACATAGCTGCGGTGAAAGGGAAAGACTAGCAATACCAACTAAATCGGCGGCCGATAAAGTCTGTGTTGTGCGGTGAATCTAAAACAATGTATATGATTTTTATTCATGTGATTAGCAGTGGTAAGTATGTGTATGTATATATTAAATACGTATATTAAAATTGAAGTGATTAGTTATGAAATACTTATATAAATATTTCCATGTTCTGGTAAAAAATATAAAATAAAAAGCGAAAATCCCCACGTTCAAAACCACAGAGACGGTTTACGTAAAAAATTTTGAAGTGAAACTATCTTCTAAACATTATTGTATCATGCTCCACATACTACGAGAATAATACTATGTCTCCATTGAGAGATTTATCCATTAAGATTTAATAAATCCAGTTGCTAAATCACAACCGTCTCCATTACCACAACCAGATATGTTTGATGTTCACATTTTTAAATATTTGACGTTTACTTATGTATGATTTTATAAATACTGTTGCAGACATTGATATACAGACAGATAAAAGGAAGGTGCCAAACGGAATTTAATTATGTGAATTCTTAATATTATTGGCTTCTTATTCGTGGTAAATATCAGAGCTGTGTAAGTGTGAAATCAACACATCAACATATTCATAGCAAGATTGAAAAAAGCAATGCAAAATCAAAAAAAGGTTTAACACTGAATGAGTATTGAAAAGGCTGCAATCTTTTATGTGTGTGCATTCTTTAACTCAGTACCAATCATTAGTTCAAAGACACCCTGGTAAATAACTTTTTGATAAAAAGGAAGATTTTTGACAATTGCTCAATTGTAAAAATTCAAACCGGCGTTACCCAATTTAAGTTTTTTGGTAGAGGGGATTTTATATCATATGTTTGGGATTATATATAAAACAGTTGTATTAACATTTACGTTTTAAATATAATTCATGTTTTATCTTGAAAATGTTTAAAATTTACAAATTTACTTCGCATAAGCTTTACATTTAGGTTGATAAAATTTTATTGAAAATATTTTAAAAATCTTAGTGTCTTTAATCAAAAAATAGCTCATCATAAAAATTGTATCGCCGTTCGGCGTCGGCGTAAGTTTGTAGGTCCCTCCCATTTGTGTGACAGCAAAGGCGCACGCTACAAATCGGAGGAGAAGCTCGGCCAAAACTTAGCAAAAGTGTCAAGGTCAAAATATGATTATTTATTTATTTATTTATTTATTTATTTAGTCTACAGAAAAATGTTTTCTTACAGACAGTTGAGATAAAAAGATTTAGAATATTTAAGTATGTGTGATACATTACAGAGTGAAATAATTATAAATATTAACTTGTAAAGATAACAATGATATTCAATAGCAATTTGGGTAGCTGGCGAGGCCTTGTCTCCAGTCTACTTTTGTGTGCGGCGGGCGGAAAGACCTAGTTTCCGCTCCGCCCTGTTTACAGGCCGTTGATCATGGTCGGAAAGGCCGAGCTTCCGATCCATGTTCCCGTAGTCGTTACTTTGTAAGTGAGGCAGGCGGAAAGTCCTAGTTTCCGCTCCACGCTATAGACGAACTGTTGGGCGAGGTCGGAAAGGCCGAGTTTCCGATCCCTGCTCCTATTGTCCTACGCGGTCGCGGAAATATACGAAGCCGTTACAATTGTACTAAGCAGTCATAGATATTGTGTAATTTTTTCGTTCACGGTTGCAGATATTAGTTTATTTAGTTAACTTGTTGAGCAATGTTTTCTTTATTACAAAAAGCGATTCAGATATGTCGATGCAATCATAATGCTTGTTAAAATCTTGGCATAAACACCGAAAAGCATCATGCATTTCAAAGTTTGATTTACAAATACTCAACACAATAGGTTTAAAATGTCTCGTGGGTCTTGTAGGAATACAAAAATTTATCTCACTCAGTAAAAAGGGACTACTGACCATCCCGTTCATTAATTTAATTAAAAAAAGAACACTACTATAATTAAATTTAGTTTCAAACAGGTCGCAACCCTCTTCAAACACCTCAAAAGTATTCCCAATATTATTTAGTTGTGAACCCGCATGAGTCCGAAATTACCATTTTTTACCCGAATTTCCAGATTTTACCGGAAATCGTACTTGGTTTTCTGGCAACTGAGAGGACAAATAAGAGAGTAAGTAAGGTCATCTCTTTGTCAGAAGCTACCTGGTGGTACATTCTGGTAAATGTGTCAAAAGATCCGATGTAGTGTGTTTGACAACCAAATTGTAAACAAAAGAGAAGTGCACTCTGCTAATGCATGTTGAAAAGTAAATAATTCCTTGCTTGAGTAGATGCTAATGAGTTTTGGTTAAATTACAAAACGCTTAAAAAGGTATTAGCCGTCATTTTACGTTTAAAAACTTTAAAACTTTAACACAGTACCACCCTATACTCTATATGTGATTGACCATTGAACTAAATCGTTGTTTATTTGGGTAAGATTAAAATATATTTTACTATTCAATATTGGAGTTGGTGTGAAACAAAAATTAATAATTTATTGTTATGTATGCAAATGAGAACTACAATTCTGAGCTTATTGAGCATCTCTTAGTCAAAAACAAAGGCAATTTTGCTTGATCAAGTTTCGAATCTAAGAAGAAAATGTTTTTAACAAACAAAAGGTTAATAATAAAATTTGAAGGATTTAAGATATTGCGTATGGTAGCATGAAATGTCACAATCTTCTTAATTGTCAGGTTGTTGATATGGCTACGAAAAAGTGACAATGGAAACACATAGCTGAAGATTTCATACTTACAGTGGGATAAACTTCAAACCTCTAATATAAATTAGTTAAATTTAGTTATTATATTTTTATCAATTTTAAGTTTTCGTTTGGAATAATTTTCATGAACTTATTTATTAGGAGATCTCTTTGGAAAATTACCATACATCCGATATCTATTGAAATTTTGACATCCTCACTTTTTGGAAAAAGAAGTTCAAGATACAAGTTTATGTGCAAAAAATAAATTAAACAATAAAAGTCTCCTTATATTTATGGAACTTATAATAGAAAAATTTTTATTTCATTACCCAGACTTTATGAATAGCCTACTCTATAAGTAATAGTAGAAATTCCGAATTAGTAAGTTCAGTCAAGACGTCATTCATAAGTTTTGAAGAAAATCCCTTTTCTCTTTTGTGAAAATTTGGGACTATCTTATGCGAGTATTGTCGACAAAATGTTAGTCTATGAATGACTAAAAATTAACGAATAAATGGTTAATCGCGATTAATGATTAAAATTAATTAAGCGATCGCTGTGGTGTAGTGTTTAGAAGTGCGCACTACCATTTCGCAGGGTGAGCGTCCGAGCCCAGTTCCGGCCAACAAAAAAAAAAGAAAATGTTTTTTGTAATAGTGGTCGGCCCCCGGCAGGAGGCGACAACATCAAGGCGCATGCCACAATCGGAGGAGTAGCTCGGCCAAACACTAACATATGTCGATGGTCCTCTGCAATAACGGCACAATTCAAAATTTCAGGTTTAGAAAAATATGTAAGCGCTTTTCTATTATTATTAGTAATCATCAATACAATTTCAAATTACATAAACCCAGTCACAGCCCTTTTTTGTATTCGACGCTTCCAGAAATCACATAATACATAAAATAAATAAAAGCTGTTTTGATTAATATTACATAAACTGGAAACTGTTAAAAATAAGTGCGCTTGTGTACAGAGATTTTAGAACCTATTTAGTTCCTAAAATGTCTGTTTGCAACACATAACAATAAAAATGCACATCAAATTGCTAAGAATGATGAAGGAAATCGATTCAGACATGCCTGTTTAAATGGCCGTGCGTGCTCAAAACAAACACATGTTAATTAAGGAGCTATTCAAGTATTATGTAACCACCAGCGGAAAGCGGGGGTCTTGGTTTGCTTATTTTTAATAACAACGGGCAACATTTCTTCAAATAAGTAAAACATTAATTACACACGCACAAATTTTGCCTGCAATTTCGATCACAATTGAACACTGCACTTCACTCTCCTTTCGAATTTTGGAAAGCGTTTTTTAAGCTATTTAGTGGTTTAACACTTCTTGTGGGCACTTGATATTGTAAAAAAAAAATATGCGCAATTCGATCCCTAACTACATTTTTTTGTAAAGAACGCCCGTTTGCTTTAAATTTGTAAAAATACAATTATTTTTAAATCTGTCATTTGTTACAAATGAAGAAAAGTCGAAGAGTTGCCAAGTATAAATATCTTTATATCTATTTATTAAAATAATAATTTACAATAATAATTTATTTAATTAATACTTTATTAAAATACAAATTTGAAGTGCAAATACATTTGTAAAACTGTTTATCACAAAATGTTATTAATTGTTTGCAAGCATACTATAGTTTTCATGCATTTTAAGAATAAATAATCTAATCTCCTGGCTCAATTCTTATTCATTCGTCCTGAAATATACTAGCCAGAAATACGTTTGCTTTATAAAAAAGATAACCATTTTGAAATATGGGTGACTTTACTCTCTAGAAAATAATTTATGCAATTACGCGGTTTTGCATTTTCTTGATACGCGGTTTTATACTTTGAAACGACGATATGTATAGCATGTACTTACGGCGGCCGCCGTAGCAGAGTGATTACATGTGCGTACTTCCACTCCATAGGACCATGGTTAAATACCTGGTCAGATCATAACCCAAAATAGCAGTCGTCCTTCGGCACGCAATGGCAAACCTTCGAGTATATTTCTGCCTTGAAAACTCTTCTTATAAAATCAAGTTTGAGCAGAGGTTCGGCCAAACACTTAGAAAAATATTTTAGCACCAAATATTTATTTGTTTACTTATTTTAAGGGAGATGGCAATCTTCTGGTTTCACATTTTGAGTACAAAAATTTCAACCCTGATAAAACAAATAGTATTAGTACTGAATGATAATGACAGATTGCATTCCCATAAACGTCCAATCATACATGATTGAGTTTTTTTTTTTTGCATTCACATTCTCTATGTGAATGGGTGTAAACCATTCCATAACACACTTCATATTTTGTGTTTACAATTTGTAACCAATCTCAAGAGTGGTTGTTAAATTTTTTAAATCAAACAATCACATTTTTGAAACGAAAAAAATGAGAATGCACACTCAATTGATTCAATCATTACACAGCTCTGGTAAATATGTATGTATAATATATAGTTTGGAAAATGTAAAGAATGGTACCATATTCCCAATCATTTTCCCGAATTTAAGAAAAATTATCGAAGCGGTAAAAAACATTTCCAGAAAGAAAAATTTTTGTAGAACTCTCTTATTCATAGAAGGGAACCGAAAATCCAATCGTGGGCCTTTGGCATATCATGAAGACGAATTGAGTTCTAGAGGATGTTCGGTGCAATGTTATCGAAGCAGAACCAGTGTTGCCAAACATGGACTTTTCCTACCAAAACTGGTAGGTTTTTTTTCCATTTGGTAGGTTGGTAGGCTTGATTGGATTTTGGTAGGTTTCGGGACAATGAGTAATAGTTATTTGCGAAAAATAGAAAATAGTACGTATCTCCAAATATTTTAGGAACCTTTTTACACAAATATTTCACCGGCGCGTTCGTATAATGGCGGCCACAAACATGTAAATATACCTGATTCCTAAGAACAAAGGCCAGAATAACTATTATGTCGGACATTCAGGCAGCGTTAAATGCCTTAGAGTCTTTTAAAACGGCATCTAGGCTTGTAAACTCTTGAACCACCTGCGAGCCCACAATAGCGTCACGCATGAAGGGTTTGAAGGCAACGAAAGGGCTGACTGTCTCGCAAAGCGTGAAGCCCAAATGCGTTTGCATGGTCCCTAGCCTTTCTGTGGTACATTTAAAGGATACACTGCAGACCTACTTAGGAGCTAGCTGGGAATAATCTCAAATTGCTGCCTTCTGGCGGAAGTCAAAGGGAATAAGACAATCAAAGATATGCATAAGACTTTCCAGCAGGAACTCCGAAAGACACCTTGAACTTAGAACTCTTACTGGCAACCTGACAGCACACTGCAAGTTAACGTACGGTTTTAATTAAATGAGTCTTTCTGCAGAGACGAACTATAGGATTTTGCCGGCTGGTGAAAGAAACCCCAGAGTATATGAGCCTGTCCACGAAGCATGAATCGTAGATTTATACACCTTGGAGAACGATTGCCTTCTCCATCTAAAATTTTGAACCTGGCCTCATCCAAAGTGCTGAGCTTTTTAAATAGCCTAAGGTTGGAGTCGGCCGCTGTAGTGTAGTGGTAAGCAGTGCGCGCTTCCACTCCGCAGCACCTGGGTTCGAACCCTGGTGAAAGCAACATCGCAAAAATATAGAAAAAAGGTTTTTTCTTAACAGCGGTCGTCCCTCGGCAGGCAATGGCAAACCTCCGAGTGTATTCCTGCCATCAAAAACAGCTTCTCATAAAAATACAATTGCCGTTCGGAGTCGGCGTAAAACTGTAGGTCCCTCCGCGTTGTGTGACAACATCAAGGCGCACGCCACAAATCGGAGGAGAAGCTTCTTAAGTCGCAGCGCGGATATCTTCGACGTAATAATAATAATATCGTCACTAGACACGAATAAAGAGCTCGGAAAAACTCTTTGGGGAGTTCTGGAGAATACTGTTGCACTCGAAAATATAGTTGACCGCGGACATAAGTTTATGGGTCTTTCTTCGCTGTCAAAGAGGTTAACGCGGCTTTATTTGCCATCACCTATGTTAAGAGTCTTTCTTTGCCGAAATTTTTTTTACGCCTCTTTTTTCGCTATAAACTTCTGAGCTCGCGTCTTTATTCGTATCTAATGACGATATGTATGTATGTGTAAAGAGACATATGTATATATGGATAAGTCTGTACAGTAAAATGGATCGTTATACGCATTTAATTTTTTTTATTAATCTAGATGTGTTTTAGTTTTACTAGTTTATGTTAACTATGTTTTTAAAACATTTGACATTGAAAACAAATATTAAAACTCAAAAAAATGTTTGGTAGGTTTTGGTTGGTTATGGTAGGAAATTTCGGTAGGAAAAAAAATTTGTCTGTGGCAACGCTGAGCAGAACCATTACCGAAATTTATAAATTTTTTGTCGGAGCGCGCAAATGACTTATAGAAAGCGGAGAAGACTCTGCATGATATTGCTATAAAATATTTCTTCTAAATTTTTAGTTTTTAAAAAAATATTTTCTTAATTTATTACAACCAAAGTTATGTACATATGTATTACTAATTTTCCTCCCAAACTAACAAAAATATAAAAATTCCTAAAAATACGAAAATTCATGTTTTTATGATAGGCTAGATTTCAATGTCCTCAACTGTATATTGAAAACACAAATGTCATTTAACTTATGGCATGTGAATTTGTGGTTGCCACATCCAACAAATTGTACTTATTGATCAATATTATTGAAGATTTGACGAAGATTTAACCTAAATCTACCGCCTTTCGAGATTTAATTTTATATGGTAAATCTCAAAAGATTTAACGCCAAATCTCGTCAGAGGGCTAAATCTTCATTAAATCTCAAAATGGAGACATAGTATAAAGTTAAGAACACTTAGGGCCGGTTGCTCAAAGCCTGGTTGACACTATCATCGGTTAACATCGTTATCGACGTTTTCGACTCCATGCATATAACACGGTGTCGGTGTAAGGGCAACTGGCCCTTAGGGTCTGGTTATCACTACCTTCCAGTTAAACATCATTATCGACGATTTCGACATTATGCCGCTAACATAGGTATTTAACCGGAGCTTCTACCTCCGATTTGTGTTAAACGGACATTGAACAAACGGACCTTGGTATTTTTCAAAACCACTCAACGTTTCTTGACACTTTTTTCACGTCATACTTTATTGTAAATAAGAGATTAAAGCAGAGCACAAATAAACACAACTTCACAGCTTTGACGATTTAGTTTATAATAATTGCATTCCAGATGCTCACGATATACATACACGATTTGCATTTTTTTTTTTACAGGAGCCAAAGATTCTGTAGGTCAAAGCACTTTTTTGAGAGTAACTTGTACTCTCTCTGTCAGAAGTTGCAGGTTTTAGTCCGAAGTTTTTCTTCCGGCAAGTTTATGAAAACTGTCGAACGCGGTGAAAGCAAAGAACCCTACATGTGTTAAAAAATTTAAGTAGTTATAGGAGAAGTGGTCTTTTGTATCCCCTCTAGTTTAAATAATAACAATGGAAAATTTCAAGTAAACTGCCGTTTAAAAAACATTTGCTGATGAGTCTACATGGATAAAAGTATAACGAGAAAAATGGAGCAACAAGCTTTATAAAACAATATCCATGTATAACTATCAGTTAAAAAGCTCGAAATTGTTATGGAACTTTGTCGAATTTTCTTAATTTTGTACAAAGATTGAAGTTTGGACATACATGGTTTTTGATAGATAACGAGCTATTCTTTCATAAAAAAGGCGCTTATAAATTTTAAACAAAAACAAACAAACAAAAAAAAACAAAAAACAAGTTTATCGTCAATTTCTTCCAATAACCGGGTCTAAACCGCCCATGAGGTACCACCTTTCCAATAAAAAGGAATTATCAAAATCCATAGTTGCCAACTTGGTGCTTTAAGCACAGGATTTAGTGCTTTTTGAAAATTAAAACGCCAAAAAAATTATTTAGTGCCTAGTGCTTTTTTCTGAACAAAAATTACTCCGATATAGTTAAAAAATAATAGTAATGAAATAATTTTTAAATATTTAAAGCTGTGGCAGCACTGAATTTACAAAAATCTACAAATTTAAACACACTTAAATACAACCACGATTGAGACGGACATGGCTAAATCGACTCAGCACGACGTTCTGATCATTTAAGTATATATTTTAATGGGTCTATCTCTTCTTATTCTGGTACTTACAAACATCGGAGCAAAGTTATAATACCATTTCATGCTCATGAAAGGTATAAAAAGCATCAATTGATTCAAAACCATTTGATGCTTTTAGTGTGGTAAAACGCTTTTTTCCAAGTTTTGGTGCTTTTTGAAAATCAAAAGTTGGCAACACTGTCGAAATCGGTTCAAGTGGTCCAAAGTTATGCTGTAACATATATACATAAAAAAAAATATTCGCACGAATTGATAAACTCCTAGTTTTTTGCAGTCGGTCAAAACTTATTTATATTTTCGCCAGTGTATATATATATCAAATAAAACGAAAGCTGAACTAGAAACACAAAATTTATGATATCAATTTCGTGACGAAAATTATACTCATTTTTTAACTGCCTTTCAAACGTAGGGAAAATCTTTTTTATTCATACGAATCGTTGCAAAAGTTCTGTTTTTTTTAATTGTGTTTCTAGCAGTAAACTGAAATTCGCAAGATTTTCCGTACGTTTGAAAGGCAGTTAAAAAAAGCGTATAATTTTCGTCACGAAATTGATATCATAAATTTTGTGTTTCTAGTTCAGCTTTCGTCTCTCGAAAATTTTACCTCAAAGAGGTGTTTTATTTGATATCAATTATTTTGGGGTAGCAAATTTAAAATCGACGAAAATACAAATAATAAACTAAATGTTTTATTTTTCTCAAATAAATTGCTAAAAATATTCTCTAAATCTAAATTATGTTCAAATCGATGTGTCCATTGAAATACATTGTTTTTCGAATACGGAATAAAGCGAAAAAGGATGATCAAGGATATGATGATATCAAGGATGATATGTATTCGAAAAAATTAAAAATTAAAAAAATATGAGAAATGATAAAAACTTATCAACTTGGTACCAACTTTGGATACAATAAACAACTGTATTCGTCTGATTGCCTCGTAGTTTAATTGTTGTTAAGATTTCTACTTGGTGTGGGGCGCACACATGTGCTTTTTTTTAGAAGTTTTACTTCTATCACGTGTACGGTGTTGCACTCGTGCTATTAAACTAATGATTTTTTCTCAAGTAGTTTTGCTCAGTGGCTATTTATCATATATGTAATACTTCTATATTGATAGTAAGCTAACATCTCAATGTGTAAGCATTCCGAAATCAAAGCGAGACAGTCTAGTACTGTTTTTGTCAATGTATTGTGAACTTGAGTGCCGGTTTTGTAAATGTGTCGTGTACATGTTTATTTATAAACGTATGTGTTCCTTTTCTTTCGTACGTGTTTATTGATATATCTGTACTGTAGTGTTTTCGGACGGTACTAGCTCTTACTGCCAATATAGGAGTATTACATATATGCTATTTATACATATATGTATATATGTGTGTAAGTAGTAGCGGCCCTGTAGGGAAACCGCGGACTAGTGAATCAAATTTCTAGTTCCGTAATAGGCCTTTATCGCCAAAAAGGAACTAGTCTCATAGGAACTAGATCCCCACCAGTCAAAAATCGGCGAAAAGTGGTACTTTTAAAAAACTAATTTTTTCAGTTTTTTTTCACTAGAAATCTATATCTAAAGCGACGAATTTAGAAATGGTTCGGAACTATAGAAAAAGGGATGCAGAACGAACTAGATCTTATTTGTCGAATTTAGAACTAGTTCTGAACTATCGAATAAGGGATGCAGCGGGGGGCTTGTTTACTTTACATAGATATGTGTTCGGCGGCTTTTTCGTTCAAATACGCTTCTATTCTGTGCTTCGCAGATGCTTTTTCATAGCTTGGTAATACAAAACTAAAATTTGTGTTAACATTTCAACATCTTGGGACAGTCTGGAATCTAAGAAATAACAGCGGGCACCTCTGCAAACTCAGCTTCAGCTAATTGGTATGTAAACGTACATTTCTTACAATCATTCAAACAAATTTAATTTCAAATTGAAAACACATTTCTTCCAAAATAACTTAAAATCGCAACACACGGACGAACCAAAAGGATTGAAAAATCATGATATTTTTTTCTTTCGTCTGTCGATTTTAGAACTGGTTCGGAACTATAGAATTTAGGACTAGTTCGAACTATCGAAAAAGGGATGCAGCGGGGGGGCAATTTACACTTCCTAGGACATCGCCATGTTAAATTCGCCAGTTGCTTGCATGCAAAAGAGATTTATCACGAACCAGTACTGGGTCTAAATGTACTAGAAGCGCACCAGTTCAGAACTAGAGATTTTCCCCACAGAGGGCACATTGGGTGAACTAAATGCATTCATACATACATATTTATGTACAACTATATATGTACAACTATAGGTAAATACCAGATAGGTTAAGTGCGGGTGATAAACCCCCGTAGCATAGTTAAATACTGTGTACATACCTGCAATTAAAATACACACAAATTGTGGTTTCCAAGCCATGTACGAAGTGATTAGCACAGCTGCATCCTTCAACTTGTCAACTCGCGGGAAATTCCCCGATTTGCAGAGCATTTCGGTTTAAGTGGCAATCGGGGAATGGGCGATTTTTTTCGGGGAACTGGGTATGTTATTTTTATATCTTAAAGTAACCAAATTAGACGGATATGTTAATTTTTAACTATTTGACCCTTTTTGGAGCGACATTTTTTTGATTTGAATAGCAATATCTCCACAACAAGAGTTTTCCCAGATATAAGCTATATACGAGATGAAAGCTAAGGTTTTGCTCTAGACTTGTGGAAACTTAGAATAAAATCGACTGACCAGTTTTTGCGAAAATACCCGAAATCTCTATTTTTAGTTTTCAGGCGATAACGTTATGGCGTATTTATATTTTATAAACGCAAAAGATAGCGTTAGACAGCTTGTTTGAAGACCCTTCTACTGATATCCACGTCAATGTCATGGACTGAGTAGTGCGGCCTCAGTGGTAGTTTAAAAAATTGCCTTTTTTCGAATTTCAGGCAGCAGCCACGCCCACACAGGCATACGAATCAAAACATCCTGGAACAAAACCTTCTTAGTTTTTTATGTACTTTAATTCCTGAAAGTTTGAAAAAAAATTAAATGATGGTACGTACAGACGCCACATACATACCAAAGCATCTCGTAGAGGAGACACGAACCAAAACACATTTACCTCTATATCTTTCCAACCAGAGGCCGGAACTTAATATATAACGTACCGTTTGAAAGGTATTGGCCTATAGAATAACACTAAATATGTTGGGAGTATCCCCATGCCCCCTTAAACCGGCAAAAGCAAAAAAACGTTTTTTGTTTCGCAACACTTTAGCCTAATTTTTAAGAATCCGGTTAATCGTTTACGAAGCTGGAATATATTTTCTGGACACACTCTGCACGACCTTTCCAATGATATATCAAACATGTCGATTGGACGTCTGGATAAAAACTTCCAAATCTCGTGTATATATAAGCGAGTCATTTCAGCATGCTACTGTGGCTGCTTTCGTCACTCGCGCGCAATGCCGTGCGCTGTAATACATATCAGGGGGGGCTACTCTGTAATGCGATACGAAAGAGCAATGCGATGCGATAGGCAAATATAGGTAATACACTGTGCGATTGCCTATCGCATCGCATTTTTCTTTCGCATCGAATTGCAGAGTAGTTCCTCTGTCTACTTCAGAAAGATACTTACATTTCAAGCTACTTGAAAGCTTAGTTGTATTCACTGGGCTTATTTCGAAACAAGCAAGCAAATGTTTGGCTTGCTTGTTGGATTTCAACTCATACTGGTACTTGATTTACTTCAAATATATCACTATTTATTAGCGAAACAAAAACACACTAACACATAACAATACCCTTTTGTTGTAACAAGCTGATTCACGGATAGATCCCCCCTTCGTCAATAAACCACTAATTTTTACGTTTTATTTAATAACACAACACCCCTTATCCTTATTTGTAATTTTATATTTCAAAATAATGACAAAATACATTTTTTATAAATATATAGAATTATCGGTATTTGGATTATGCATGTGAATATTTAGCCTATTAGTCTTTTCTCGGACTGCGATTGCAGGGGTAAAGTTCTACGCTCCTCTCTCCCGTCGATAAAAAGGGCTCCAACGGGCGGGACTTCGCAGTGTAAAATGTTGAACTATTGTTAGTTGTAAATTATATGTTGTACTATAAGAATTGTAATCTACAAAATGGGGTTATAAAATATTTAAATATTTTATAAGGTACCTTAAATAGAGCCTTTGGTCTGACACTGACTAACCACTCTATTATGAATTTTCATACGATAGACGACACGCTTGTAAAATGAGCTTTTTTGAGTATTATGGTTTCCACACGCCCGATAGATGTATTATTGTGAATGACAGTGCTATTTGTTTACAATTTGTTGTGAATTTAAATGAAACAGCTATTCTTGTTTAGCTAAAATATTTTCAAAGCAAACATTTTGTACTTAAAAGTCGCGAAAACTTCTCTTAAGCCACACAAAATTAAGAAAAAGCATGTTTCCTTCCACCTCAATTGCGTTTTATATAAATTCAAATGAATAAATTGATGAAACTCGCATAGAGGCTACAGTAAGAAGGCAATTGAGAGATGCTTCCAATCCATAATGTGAGTAACTGGAATAAGTTTTATTTGTTAATTATTAAAAAATTCTGTAGATTTCAGAGAAACTTTCGACTTTCGAAAGAAGCTGTTATATGCATACATATGTATGTATATTCTAACCGAAGTGGAGATCGACATGCGAGCACATAAAAAAGTTGTCCTTCCAATTATATTAAAGGCTTTCACAACTGTGAGATTTCTTGCCCAGGGATCATGTCAACAGAGTGTTGCAATAAGGCGTTACCTGATTAGCCCAACCTACGGTTTCTATTGCGCGCATTTAAAACGGAATTTATGACCAAACTAGTGCTTGGAAATTCGAAATCTTTGTTTTAAGTGAAAATTTGATTCCAACAAAGGTTGGAAATAACAAATTTTGCCTTATTTCCCATTGCTTATCTATATATACTAGTGAACCCGCATGACATTAAAACGCCCAAAACTTATTTTCAAAAATAAAAAATATTCCAAATGTTAGTCAGAGTTAAAGAGATCCGAGTGCCAGTTAAGAGCAGTCTGGCATTGTTACGGTGACCCTCCGTCCTCTATTTGAAAGGACAGTCCTTTATTTTAACCCCTGTCCTTTATATTTTTTTTTCAAAATAAAGGACGCCTTTTGTCCTTTATTTCTTAAACTGTCCTTTAAATCAGGTCTGCATTTTTCAGAGGTAAATTTTTAAACACAGAATATGAAAAATAAAAATTTCCCTTATAAAATATAATGAAAATCTTCATCAGTTCGTTTCGCACCCCACTTAAGGGGTTTTTATTTCATAGGTAATCTTTGCATAAAGCACAGGGAAAGTTGTGCCCAGGATCGTGTTGCATGCTGAGTTTCCAGTTCCACTGAAAGGGACCAATGGTTCAAAACTGGCATTTAGTGTTCGTAATTCACTGGAGCCTTCATTTTTTTCACTCAATTTGATCTTTTTTATGAAAGCTTATAATAATTGCAAGATACTAGTTGAACCTGAATTGTGAATTTTTATTTGATTATTATAAATTTTGTATTGCAAAATGCAGAAAAAGTGGCAATTTTGAAGAAAATGGATTATCCTGTATTCTCCTGTTCCAGATAATAAACGTTATATAACAAAGACTAGTTGAAATCAATTGTATGGTTCCCCGAATCGAAAAAATTACAAACAAACAAAAAGTTGAAATGTTATAAAAAAAATTTCACCAAATAATTTTTTTTTTGGTTTATTAGTAAAAATTGGTTGAAAAATTAAGACTACGGTGGATTATGAGCATTAAATTCCAATTTTGAACCACTGTGTGCTGGCTTCGGCGTGCAGCAAAGGATAGCGAAGTCTTTGAAAAGGATTTGGCTTCATTTTTCGGAATCGATTAATTATCTGGTAAATATTGGATTTAAATTACGATATGGGTAAGGTACTTTTATCATACAAGTTGTATGTACGTATTCCCAAATCATTTGAAAATTAAAAAAAAAATGTCCTTTATTTTACCTTGGTTAATATGGTCACCGTAGGATAGTGCATGTTTTTAGTTTCATTAAATTTCCAATCACCCTATATCGATGAAAAAAGTTCTTAATTAAAAAATAAATAAAAACTTTACCACACATCTACAGGAAAAGTCTTTAATTTGACCTCTCATGAGGAGGGATTAAATATCAAAATTTGGAGAATTGCAGGGAGAAAATTTTAGACAGTACATTTAGAAAAAAATTCTCTAATTAAGGGTAAGTTATATTTAGTAAAAATTTGCAAACAAGTTTTTAAGGCATTAAAATCGTTTTGTGTTCAGATAATGGGTTTAATTTTAATGGTATCAGGAGATATTTGTACAAAGCTGACACGTATTCGAAATTATTTATAATTATTAATTCTAAGACACAAAAGATGCACTAAAAAATTAAAGTTAAAACACATTTCAAATAAAACCAAGTACTATATGCTATAGTTAGTTCGATGAGTGTATCAAATATCTGCGTGTTAGATAAGGTTAAAATATTTTCAATAGAACTCATCATAATGGTTGGTCCATATAGTGTTTTTTCTAATCATATGTTATTTTGAATTGGATTTTTAAAACACTAACTACACCTACTAAATGTAGTTGAAAATTAAGCCCTTTCGAAGCCATTTGGATGACACCCTTAGCCTAGTAATTCTTTGAAATTAATTGAATTACATGTTTTGACAGTTGGAAAACCATCGCATGTTCCATATCAATATTGTTAATATTGTTAGTCTGACACCCATATTATTATACATATTTCGGTTACCTAATTCCTTGAATTTAATTTTAAACAGATGGTAATCCGTCCACATGTTGTTCAGAAATAAAGCCTTTTCGAAACCATCTCGATTGCTTTAGTAATTTAGTAAGTCATTTAACTTAATTGCATTTAATTTTTAAGCAGGTGGCAACCCTTTTTATGTTCTAACCTAGATATATACCTTCCCCTCACCGATACGAACACATAGGTATCAATGTGTACAATCGGAACTCGATAACATGGAGTCTATCGATGTCAAACTTTAAGCAACATTATATTCGTTGTTTTGGTGGAATACTTGAACATCCTCCCCCTCTATTTACATGATTTTAAACATTTATAACACGTCGTTTCCAAACATTTAGAGTAAACATTTTCATAAAAATAATTTTTGTCGCCTAAATCGGTCAAATACCCCTATGTGTGTTCTTTCGTTTGACTACGCCATTTTCATATTTCATATACTTTTTGTGTTAGTTAATTGAGTTAGACCTTTCAAAGCTTAATCCTTGTTAACTCTTCTTCGCCTGACATCGCGATACATATTTCAATTAACTCATGAATTAAGTGGAATTTGATTTTTTAAACATGTGGCAACCCCTCTAAGTACAGTTCAGAAGTAAAAGTATTTCAAACTCCCGTCGATTGATACCCACATTTTAATAATTCATTAAACTTATTAAATAATTTGAATTTAACTTTTTATTTATTTCAGTCAATTGAACAATAAATTCTTATTGACTATAATTCACAAGTACTTAAAACTAGTTTAACCCTAGAACACACACCCGGGTACAAATGTATCCACTTTCAACTTTGAAGTGTTGTAACTTTTGAACCGCTATACCTCTATACCGCTAACGGATCTAGGAAGATTATTTAGTTTTGAGTTCAAATTCAAAATTTGAACCACATCGGACCATTGGTTCAGGAGCTACAGCCTTCCAAACACATTATATACGTAAACACACACCCGGGATACGTTTGTACCCCAATAGTAAAAATCCTCATAATAATAAAAAAAAACATTTTTTATATTATTTTTTTATTTGAAAAATTAAAAATATTCATTTCACACATTATATTATTGACTTTTATTATAAAAATTATAAAAATGCATCTTATATCTAAGGAAAATCATGGCAAATAGAGCAATTTGTTGATGTGACCGAATGTTCAAGACACATTGGCTTCTTACATTTGTCGCACAGCTTTCTGGTTTTTCTACGGCGTTTTTCCTCTTGTGCGTAACATAAATAGCAAGATCCGGACACAGGTTTTGGCGTGCGCGCTGCGGCCGATGTTGATGCTGCTGTTGACACCATTGATTCCACCGGTCGGTTGAAATATGCTTTCAAATATTGCAAAAATTTCGCGTCACTTGACGATTTATGGCTCTGGCTTCAATAATGGGCATACACAATGCTTCAGCCAAGCTGCGCAGGATCTGCTTACGCTTGTTGTTTGTTCTCCAAGGCAACATAGGGTTATTCAAATCGTAGACAATGTAGGCTGCAAGAGCTGTAATGTCCAACATGTTGAAGAACATCGCTAGTGGCCATCGTTTTGTTTGTCTTTGTGTTGGATATTCCGCAAACATTTGGTCCATTCGATCAACACCACCTTTGGTACGATTATAATATTCAATTATTTCAGGTTTCCCACTGTCAGCTATTTCAGCATCATTATGCATGGTCGAAAGCAAAATTACTGCTTTATTTTTTTTGGGAACATAAGAGCACATTGTCACATTATTTTTGAAGCCAAATGTCGTTGAACCAATTGTTCTGTTTTTGTTCTGCTTCATTTCTTGAGGAATATATGATTTGTTTTTGCGCAAAGTTCCAACGATCGTGAGTTTCCAGGTGAGAAGCAGTTCTGCAACTGGCAAGGTCGTAAACAAATTGTCCATTGTAATGTTTCGGCCACTTCCTTGGTATTTGGCAGACAAATCCTTCACCACTCGTTCGCCTTGGTTCGTTTCCCTACCAGTTTCTGCTTGGCCAGTATATATTTGTCCATGCAGTGGATATGCATTTGTGGCATCGCAAATCCACCAAACCTTGATACCATAATTAGCAGGTTTTGACGGTATGTACTGCGTAAACCGTGTGCGTCCACGGTAAGGAAATAATTGTTCATCAATCGTCAAGCATGAGCTGGGCTTGTAATGTGCAGCAAGATTATTGTTCATCATCGTCCACAACTCACTGATCGGTGCTGCTTTATCAGTTAGTAAGCGTGTTGCACGAGTGTTTTTATCGTCAAATCTTAGTAACCGCAATATCGAACAGAAACGGTTGACTCCCATTGTGGCGCGATATAAAGGATAGTTTTTGACGCTCCATAAATCTCGAACATGTTCTCCATTGTTATGGTTCGCACCAGTCATAATAAGTATGCCAAAAAATGCATACAGCTCTGTTATTGACACAGGCGTCCATGACTTAGGAGTTGTGTTTGGATGCGCATTGTTGTAAGCATTATAAGTTTCTTTTGCTAACTTATTTGTGTGGCGCATAATTATATCAGCCATTTCAACGTTCATGAAACATTTGAATGTTTGCTCTATTGACAACATTTCAGTGCATCTAGCTGGTCCAGAACGTTCTCTTATAATATTTTGTCTGAGTACCTGACGACTTACATTTGGTTCTTTCATCCACTCAGTACCATCACGTGCAACAAATTTTTCGGCACTAGCAGGTAATTCATTATTTTCTTCTACTTCTTCTTCTTCATCGTCTTCTTCATCATCCTCATAGTCCGCATAATCAGGTAATACTTCTGCGGCACTTTGCGAAACTTCAGCATCGTCATCAGCAATTTCAATGTCATTGATTTGAATTTCTTCTTCATCTTCTGAGTCAAAGTCATAGGGAGCGTCATCGTCACAAATTTCATCAAATAAAGATTGTATATATGATTCTCGCTGTTCCTCATTTAGCCTGCATAATAAAAAAAATTAGTATATGTTTACATTGTTGCTTATTTTACATTTTTTACCTTCTATATGCTGCACTTGATAAATATTCGTTACTTCTTGAAGTCATTTCGTATCCAGTTATTTATAGTTTCAGTTATATTTATTTTCACTTATATTTTCACTTCTTACACTTTTGAGCACCAAAACAATAATGAAAATATCAACAGGCAGCATTTATAACAACACCTCGTGTGAAAACAACCCTTGCAGCTGCATATAAAATACAAAAACCAGTTATACCAGTGTATTTGCTACCTACGTACCCATACCTTGCGCGACCTTTTTGCACATATCTTTTGAACCAGGTAGAATATTTCAATGAAATAAAAACCAAAATGTGTATTCGTTGTTACTCTACAAGTATATTATTATAAATTATATTATTTTGTTTTGCATTTATCAGGACAACAACAAAAACAAAAATCCACTGTTGCATGTCCTGACTTTATTTGCCCATATCGCTGGAACCAGTAGGAATATTCGAATGAAACAAAAGACAAAATACTTGTTATATATTAAAATATACATTTCATCATAGAAATCGGTTGAATAAGCATTAAAAAAACCGCAAAATAAGGTCCCGGGTACAAACGTATCCCGGGTGTCTGTTTACGTGGTATTTTCTGGGTGTGTGTTCTAGGGTTAAATAGTTGTATAATAAACTACGAACTGCTCCACAATATAGAGACGGGTCAAAAGTTGGAATATTGTTTAACTCCACTAAGGTTCTAATCAAGGGAGCATACAATACGATATAGAAAGAAGAAAATTTAAATAGATTTTTTAAACATGTGGCATCCCTCCTACCCGTAGTTGAGATATAAAGCCTTTTCAAAGCCATTCCGTTGATACCTATGTATATTGCAATAATTAGTTTAACTGTTTAAATAATTTGAGCTTAATTTCTTAACAGGTTGCAACTCTTTTGGAAAAAGTAATACCTTATTTTGAAATTGGACGAATGGTGCGGATCTGAGGGCGTTAATTATTAAATAGTTTGTTCAAAATAAAACTCAGATTATTTAATAATTAACGCCCTCAGATCCGCACCATTCGTCCGATTTCAAAAGTGATGTGTAAAATTAAAGGGCTTAGGGTGCGAATGTTGAATAAGGTATTACTTTTTCGAAAAGAGTTGCCACCTTAATTAATTGTTACAATATGCATAGGTATCAACGGAATGGTTTTGAAAAGGCTTTATATCTTAACTACGTGTAGGAGGGATGCCACATGTTTAAAAAATATATTTAAATTTTAATTAAAAGAATTTTTTAAGTGAATAAGGTGTTAATAAATGGGTGTTAGACAAAAATATTTTGAAGAGGGTTGCCTCATATTTATATTTATATTCATATTCATATTCATAGTATTTAAATGGATGTCAAATGAAGGATTCTTAAGAAATATTTAGTTTGACAATTTAGAATTTTTTTGCTGTGTTTGAAGGTTGCCCCAGTATAAAAGGTTGACTTAAAGTTATGAAATGAAATGACTGACTTATCTAATATCGAAATATCAGTTTTAAACGAAAGAGTTTTAAGCTTTAGGCTGATAATGTTTTGAGGAAAGGTTTCCATCTATTTTTTTTGAAGGTCATCACATCTGCAACGTCATTTCGAATTTCCGAAATGAGAAGTTAAATTAAAGAACTCGGATTTTACATAGATACGCAATAACGTTTTATTTTTTGTACCGCTACAGGGAGATTTGGAATTTGATGAAATGAAACCCGACTCCATGCGAGACCTCCCATCACTCAGAAATGATTTAAATGATTCATTAAGAACATTTTTTGAGGTTTAAAAAGTTTAATTAAATTTTGGCATTTTAACGCCATGCGGGTATACTATTTTGTACTATTTGTAACAAAAACAGTTTACTGAGAGAAGGAAAAAGAACTTTGTATATTCCAAAAATACAATTAAACAAAAAATGTGATATAAATTTATTTATAAATTCCGGATAATCCCACTTCACAGCCGGAATAAACAGAATGCGTTTGAAATATACGTTAACATATCATCAGGAACGTTCTAAAGAATAAGCAAACACAAATATTTATTCCAAACGTTCACAATGAATAAAGGAATTCAGCCAAAACATTTTTATTTATGAAAAGTCTAACAAAATATAGGGAAAGCGTCATCTTTAATAACTGCTCGGCAAATTGGAAATAGCGTTTTTGTATGCATGCTTTTTGATATGTTGAAAATATTGTTGGAAAACCATAAAATGTTTGCATGAAATCATTGCGCAATAAACAGGCGAAGTAAGAAAACAGCTTCCTCGCTTTATTTTCTGACATTCGGTTGCCTTATAGCCAAATTATAAAGGCAATTTTTCAAAACAGGCAGTGTCAAAATCTTTCTTCTCGCTCTAATTACTTCACCTGGTATAATTCCGCCATGGCATGAAACAAACAAAAGTTGCCGTTCATGTTCGCAGCTTATGTATAACACAGAGAATATTGTTTTGAGTTTTGTCTTCAGTTAATACTTCTGCATTATCATCACTTGCTATGTCCGAACTGTTGATTTCGTTTACGAACACGGAGCGAACATGTGATACAAAACAGTGATGTAAAAATATATAAACTTTTACCTACTCTCAGACTTCTAAATTTGAACGTATGCTCGGTACAAGCAGGTGGGATGAATGGCGCAATAAACAAGCGAAGTAATAAAACAGCTTTCTCGCTCTATTCTCTGACATTCGGCTGTCTTATAGGCATCTTATAGGCATGTTTCATAGGCAAATTTTCAAATAAGGCAGTGTCAAAATCTTTCTTCTCACTCTAATATTACTTCACCTGGTATAATTTCAACATGGGTGGGGTGCATGAAATAACGTACGAAATAATTCCCATTACTTGGACATTAAAAAGCAGTTTCAAAAGTGAACTAGTGTTATTAATTAATTCCAACGGGTTTTTACCCTCCATTCCCGCCCAACAGACACGAGGGGCGCAGTCCGCATGCCGTACGGAACTTTTTTTTTTAGTTTTTTGGTGCCGAGTAGTGGAAACAGGAGTTTGTTAAGTGTCCAGATCTAAAACTATTCAGCTACAGAATCAAATTCATCAGCTGATTGGATATGCTAAAGATAGTATTTCAATTATTGAGAGTGAAAATAATAGTTTTCTTTATAGTAAAAATCGAGTCCGATACGTCAAACGTGACAGTTAAAATTTTGACATAAACCACGGAATGATTCGTTTAGTTCAAAATTAGTTTTGCATGGCTTTAAAAATAGAGGTCGAAAGTGGCTTGACACTCGAGAAGGAACATTAAAATTTACCTCAGCCAGGAGGGCCGGGCTATTAATCAAGCCTGTCATTAATTTTACGATAAATATTATACCTAGAATTTCCCTACGACTTGCGAGTGTAGGCAAATTTATGAGCTTTAGACGTCTTGTGTGAGGGGGGAGTTTGTAATCTGAACTCCAGTTAAAATTACGCAATGCAAAAAGCAAGAATTGATTTTGAATTGATTCAATTCTTTCTGAATGAACTTGGTAGTGGGGATTCTAAACAATAGATCCGTATTCTAGTATAGGTCTAACTAAACTGGTAAAAAGAGCTTTTGTAACATAAGGATCTTTGAACTCTTTTGACCATCGCCTTACAAATGCAAACACGCTTTTGGCTTTATTGACTGTAACATTAATATGATGGTTGGATGGGACCAAGATCGACAAAATTGGATACCTGCTCCAGATTACATATAATTTGATATTGAATAAACAGCTGGTTGAACAGCCCTCCGAGAGAAACACATAACTTTACATTTTTGAAGGTTTAGTGGCATATAGTTTGCAGTACACCAACTAACCACGTTGTTCAGATCCGCTTGTAACAAAGACCTTTCTTCGATAGAGGACAATGTTTTAAAAAGTTTCCCATCATCGGCATACATTAAAATTTTTGAATGTTTTATTATAGAAGAAATATCATTAATGAATATCAGGAACAGAATCGGACCAAGGTGGCTTCCCTGAGGAACTCCTGAAGAAACTTTAATGAAGTTGGAAGAACAATTATTAACAATAACTCTTTGTTTTCTATCAGAGGTAAGATGAGATCCATTGAAGAAGACTGGGCTGAAAGCCGATTAGGTCGAGTTTACGGATGAGTAACGAGTGACATACTTTGTCAAAAGCTTTACTGAAATCGGTGTATATTACGTCGGTATGAGCATTTTCTCTAAAGCCGTTTGAGACATGAGTTGTAAACTCCAATAAATTAGTCATAGTAGATTTTCCTTTAGAAAACCCGTGTTGAGATTGTGTAATTGAAGAAGATATAGAATATGTCAGCTGGTTAACAATAATTTCTTCGAATAATTTGGGGATAGTAGAGAGTTTCGCTATGCCTCAATGGTTTTCTATAGAGGACCTGCTGCCGTTTTTGTGAAGTGGTAGTCTGAGTAAACATGTTGGCAATGAGTTGGCTGTCGCTAGATACAGTGTTGCGATAATGCATAGCGGACGGAAAACCATGTACCTTACTCTTTGAATTTACGAAACCATAAAATGATTTAGGATTGTTAATTAAATTCTTCTTAATTTTACATAAATATGAATTATAATATTTCTTATTTAATGCAAAGTAACTATGCCGCAAAACTGCGACTTTTTATTTTTAAATTTTTTAAGCTCTGTAGTGAACCATAATTGTATTGGTTCTTCATGAACAATATTACGTTTTGGCACATACTTTCGAAACAAATTGACAACAGTATCATTAAAATGCTCAACACTACGCTCCACGTCATCTCTATATATTGGCCAAGATAACTTTGAAAGTTCTTTGTTAATTTTCCTGAAATTTGCTTTCGCAAAAACATATCTAGTACTTGAACTTGACTTAATATTATGTATTTCATTTATGATTTCGTAGCTTAACTCAAGAGCAGGATGGTATGCATCTTCCGGCAAAACTAGGGAATCACACCGATTAACAGAGGCCTTCGGAACACCATCAACGTAAACGAGATCCAAGACCTTTCCAAACTTATTTGGACATATATTTATTTGTTTGAGGCAAAGTTCAGCCATTTCCTCCAGAAATACATTGTAACTATCTCTAGATGAAACTGGTACAACATCGGTGTCAATGGTGTTCCATGATATGTGTGGCAGATTTAAATCGCCCAAAACAATCTTAGAATCGGATGCCGTGCGCATTGCATTTACGGTCTGAAGTAAAGAAACTAGCCGCATCTATACTGATATGGCAGAATTAGAAGGGATGTAGCAAAGAGCTAAATAAATATAAGTCTTTCCAGCCTGTACACGTATACATTTAAATTCGGTATATTCAATGACAGGAAGACTAACTTCCTCGGATGGTATCGATGAATGCACCGCAAAAAGAACACCACCGCCGATTCTGCCCACGCGGTCACTCCTGTATATTTGATATTCATTTGGAAGATTTCGGAATTAAAAATATGAGGTTTGAACCATGTTTCGGTCAAGGAAATAATATTATAATTGCAGTCAAAACCTTTTAAATATAAGCCAGTTAATTTGGTATTCAAAACTCTAACGTTTTGATAGTAAATACTTGAATTAGATTTGCGAGTTAGTTTTTTGAATCCGAATTAAGATTAGAAATTGTAACTACGTTATTATTACTTTTAATAGGTTTATACTCAAACTCGCGAACAAACGCCCCGGTCGGCCAATATGAACTATTTAGTAGCGAATCAAATTCTTCGGAAGCTACATCAATTTTAGAAGATGAAATATCGCGATCGTATTTAAAATTAAATTTACGAATAAATACATCTTTAGTTCTAATTTTAGTCGATATGTATGACTTTATATCATCCGAAAAGTATGTTTAGCAAATCTAGAGACAGAGATTGATCTTCTCGGAGGAATTACAACCAACTTTTTGGTAATGATGTCTGATGTGCGGGGCTCCGAATTATTCGGAAGAACTAAGTTAGACAGTGCAGCTTGAGATGTTGATGGCAACACTGTTAAATCAACGGTTTGACTATTTTTAAAAGTAGACCTAGTGAGGGCATGGAGAAGATAGATTAATAAGTTACAAAGACTGGGATGGAGCTTTTTTTTCCTACAATCCGTGGCTGTCTTTTTAGGTGGACTAATAACACGCCCACCTTTATTTTCTCGGCTATCCTCAGAGTGTGGAGGGTTGTCGAGACAAGTGAAACATTTTTTCGTAATGCTTTAATTTCTCAACAAGCACTGACAGATCCTTCCCGATCTCAGAAAAACCATTTCTGGACTGCCTAAAGAATTTAAGTAAATCAACTTCGGTTGATCTACATTTTTGACAAGACCAATGAAGACCCTTACCCTCGTTAATAGCGTCTAATACTCTACCGCTCAAACCAGCACATTTTATATGGGCAATCTCATCGCAGACCCAGCATGACACATAGGAGTCGCTTTTAACGTGGCAATTGGTGTAAATACACGACATGTTTAAAATTATATTAGGGCTATTCGCGATCCGGTGCAAATGGCCTAGCATCATTGCATTGCAAATTTGTATTGCAAATTATTTGCAATACACAAACAAAATACACGCATTTGCATTTGTCATGGCTTGGCAAATTTGCAATACCGAAAATCCATATTTATTTTTAGGTTTTAGAAGCAAAAAAGCAAAACAGTTTTGAAAACGATGTATTTATCAGTGAACCAATCAGCTGGTAAATATCAGTTGGAAAGATATGTAGCGAACAGTTTTAAATGCACTGTATATTTGACACCTAATAAACACAACGCAAACAGCTGTGACAAAGAGGAAACAGCAGAAATGACAAAAAGAGCAAAATCAATGCGCACAAACAAAAAACAATTGTACAACAACAATATATTATGTGAAACAAAATACTCGGCACATGCAATTAAGAATATCAAGTTAGATTAATCAAATTTACAGAAAATTTTGATGTTTTACTTATCTTTAAATTGTGCACCAGAAGTTTATTAACACTTTTTTTTTAATTTTTTACTTTATTAAGCGCAAACAGCTTTATAAAACACATAATTTAAACAGATTACAGAAAAACACAGCTTCACAGCTTTGACGTTTGCGTATTTATTTTATTATAAAACACTTATTTGAGGTAAAATTTTCGAGTGACGAATGCTGAACTAGAAACACAAAATTTATGATATCAATTTCGTGACGAAAATTATACACATTTTTTAGCTACCCTGGAAACTGACGGAAAATATTTTTATTTATACGAATCGTTGCTAAAGTTCCGATTTTTTTATTTTGTGTTTCTAAGAGTAGACAGAACTTTGCAGCGTTCCAAATAAATAAAACTATGCGTATAATTTTCGTCCCGAAATTGATATTTTGAATCAATTATTTTAGGGTAGCAAATTTAAAATCAGCGAAAATCCAAACAAAAATCTAAATATTTATTTTTCTCAAATAAATTGCTAAAAACGCTTTCTAAATCTAAATGATTCAAATATTTAACATGTATTCAATCCCATTGAAACGTATAATTTTTCAAATACAGAATAAAGGGACAAAGAACGATCATATCCTTCGTATAACAAAATTAATTAAATAATAAATAAGATTAGTGAACCCGCATGGCGTTAAAACGCGAAAATTGAATTTAACTTTTCAAACAAGTGAAACCTTATTCAAAAACCTTAAAAAATGTTCCTAATGATTCATCTAAACCATTTCAGAGTGATGAGAGGTCTCGCATGGCGTCGGTTTTCATTTCATCAAATTTCAAATCTCACTGTACCGCTATAAAGGTTCTAACTTCCAAAAATAAAACCTCATTGCACGTGTATGTAGGATCCCAGTTCTTTAATGCGACTTCTCATTTTGACCCTAAAAAAAAAAATAGATGGCAACCCTAATTAAAAATATTGTCAGCCTAAAGTTTTCTTTAAACTCTTGCGTGTTGTGTAGAAGTATAACAAATTCGACTTTTCAAACAGGTGGCAATTCCTTTCAAATTATTTTCAAACTAAAATCTTTTTATCGTCTGGCATTGTTGTACATATTTCAATTAACTGATGAACTAAGTTGAATTTGATTTTTTAAGTACATAGCAACTCTCCTACAGTTCAGAAATAAATTATTTTCAAACCCATTTCGTTTGATACCCATCTTTTGAAAATCCATTTAACTTATTAAATAATTTGAATTGAATTTTTTCAACGGGTGCCAGCCCTCTTTTGACACCCTTAAAAAATTCCAAATGTTCAGTGCAAAGATTTATTAACGCTCGTTGGTTTGATACCCATATTTTAAAATTTTCTGTAACTTTTGTTTATTTAAACTACATACGACTTTAAAAACAGGCGGCAACCCTCTTTAAAATTATTTTCTAACTAAAATTTCCTTAAATATTTTTCGTCTGACGTTATAAATACTTAAAGTATCTGATGAATCTAGTTGACATTTTTTTTCTCAACGCGTGGCAACCCTCCTTAATATAGTTCTGAAATAAAGGATTTTAAACCCATTTCCATTGATAACCATCTTTTAGTAATTCATTTAATTGATATTTGATAAATAATTGTAATTTAACCTTTTAAACTGGAGCAACCCTCAAACCCATAAAAAATATTCTAAATTGTCAAACTAAATTTTTCTTCAATCTCTTTCATTTGATATCCATTTTTATTATTTCATATAACTTGGAGATAAAAAATTTAATCCGACTTCTCAAATAGGTGGCAGCCCTCTTCAAAATATTTTCAAACTACTACCTCCTTAAACCTCTTTTGTCTGATAGCCGTATAGTGATACCTTATTCACTAACCAAATTCCTTTAAATTAAAATTGAATTACATTTTTTAAACATGTGGTAACATGTGGGTTTCAGACAGGGCGACTCCATTTCATATGAATTCTTTAATCTAATGGTGGAGAAGATAATAAGAGCTGCAGAACTGAACCGCTCAGGAACAATTTACTACAAGAGCGTGCAATTGCTGGCTTATGCCGATGACATCGATATCATCGGTATCAAAAACCGCGAAGTCTGTTCTGTCTTTTCCAAATTGGACAAGGAAGCAAAGCGAATGGGTCTGGTGGTAAACGAGGACAAGACGAAGTATCTCCTGTCATCAAATAAACAGTCAGCACATTCGCGCCTTGGCACCCACGTCCAGTGTTGCCGCAAAGCATTTTTAGTGGTAGCCAAATTCTTTAAAAAAGGGCTAAAAAAAGAGCTAAAAAAGGTCGTTGTGACTAAAATATGGTAGCTAAAATTGTTTGCGTACATAATCATATATAAGTATACACGCAAACATTTTCAATAAGTAATGGTATAAAAAAACAATGAACTCTGGAATAAAAGCTAATATTTTATCCGACCAAAAACCTTTTTGTATAAAAGGGGAATTATACGACACCAGCTTGCTGGCTCGATCATATAACTTACCAGCATGCTGGTACAATATTTATTTCTTTACAAATGAGGTCGAGGAAAGATCGAAATGATTTGAGCCGAAATTTAATAATTTGTCTACCATTTTGTTAAACATTGTTTTTTTTTAGTTCACAACTGCAATATCGTGAACTTAATATTCCACAAACACGGCTTTGACTCACATATTTCCGCCAAAATATTTTTTACTTAGAAAATTGAGCTAGTTTCACCACTCACGACACCAGCATGCTGGTACAATCATAAAATTATAAAATAGTTTTTGGAGTCGTACCAGCAGCTGAAAGTATTCAACTCGAAACTCGCTGGTGGTAGTAGGAAGAGGGAGAGAGACCCCCACTGCGATGAAAGTGCAGAAGGACTTGGCTTCACTTGGCATTTCCAACTGGCGTCAGTAGGCACAGAAAGGAAAGGCTGGCATGCTTTGGTGGACTCTGCCAAAATCGCTTAGACGGTTACAGCGCCAAATAAGAAGAAGAAGAAGGTAACCCTCCTATACGTAGTTAAGATATAAAGCGTTTTAAAACCATTTCGGTTGATACACATATTGTAATAATTGATTTAACTTTTTAAATAATTTGATCTTAGTTTCTTAACAGGTGGCAACTCTTTTCGTAAAAGTAAAACCTTATTGAACATCCACACCGTAAGCCCTTTAATTTGACACCTCACTTTTGAAAATCAAACAAATGGTGCGGATCTGAAGGTATTGATTATTAAATAACTTGAGTTTAATTATTTAACTGGTGGAAACTCTTTTCGAAAAAGTAAAACCTTATTACACATCTACAGTCCAAGTTCTTAGAAACGTCATTTTTGAAAATCGAACGAACGGTGTAGATCTGATGACCTGGACAAAAAATCCCTTCGCGAATTATATATGTATATAGATAAGTAACGTCCCATTCTCTGCGTTGCATACATGTGTTTTTTTTTAAGAATTTTCACTTCTATCATGAGTACGGTGCTGCACTTTGTTCATATAACGGTTGTTTGTAGCAGGTAAAACGAATCGAGATAGATATAGACAAATGTATACATAAGTGATCAGAATGGAAAGAGAAATCGGTTAAGCGGTGACTGTCTGTCCGTCCGTCCGTGCGTCTGTGCACACCATAACTCTAGTAAAAATTGATATATCTTAACGAAACTTTGTACCAGCACTTCTTTCGGGCTTTGGACGGATGGGCAAAATCGGACAATAACCACGCCTACCTCCCATATAACGGTAATTTTTAGAAATACGAAAACTACGATACTTTAGTAACTATTAAAGATTATTCACTCAAAATTGATATTTACAATAATTTTAGACGAAAAATAAGAATATTATAAATTTTTGGAAAATGGGCGTAGCCACGCGCTCTTGGTAACCGCTGCACCAATTTCTTCCCCACTTAGCACAGTTGTTAGCCTTGCTACCGCATACCAAATGGCCAACAATTTTTAAAATCGGACAATAACCACGCCCATATCCCATATAACGGTAAATCAGTAAATATTAAAGCTAATTTATTCAAAATTGATGCTTGAAGCACTTCTTTACCACGAAATATGTTTATGATAAAATTTTGCAAAATGGGCGTGGCACCGGCCACAAATAAAAGCAAAAAGTTGAAAATTATTGCAATCTGACTAAAATTGAGGCCGCTTTTCATATAACGGTAAATTTCATAAATGCTTGAAACTTCAATATTTCGAAATTAAAGGACGCTAAATTACTCAAGATTGATACACTCTGGCTTACCAAGTTGCGGTAGCTTTCGGAAAGGTGAAAATTATATATTTAGTACTTGCGCCGGGTATTTAATGTTCGGCTCTGCCCGAACTTGGAATTTATTACTTGTTTGCTTATGCGTTTTTGCTCAGTGGCAATTTATACATAACGATTTTCCTTTATACTATGTATAGATTAGTAGCGGCTTATAAAGTGAACTAAATACATTCATGCATATGTAGGTACCCTGCAGCAAAATTTAGGGACAGTCTGGCAAAGCGCTAGTTCCGCCCTACAAATTTCAAAACTGTCTCTGAACTACTGAAAAAGGGATGCAGAGTTGGACGGTTGAAACTCATATGTTGCTAGTTGCGCTGTCATCAATGTTACTCATCCTGGTCATGTGAAAGCTGACAAAAGATGCACAAATGTAATATACTATATTTTTTCGATTTTCTTGGACCCTAAAAGTAATAACAAACTGTTTTCGTTTATTTAATATGTAATTCTCTACATACATAGTTTATGGGGCAACTGCTCAAATATTTCCAAAAAAGTCGTTATTGGTACATTAATGTAATTTTTATACATATCTACGTACGTATGTATAAAATACGAATAAAATCATATAAACCGTGTTTTAAAACTTTATACAAAACAAAGTTAAATTTAACGATTTTTCGTCAAAATGTTTGACCTTTTAATCAGATGTAAAAAAATTTGCAAAAGTGGTAAACAATCTCACTTTGAAATGGGAGTGCTATTCATATGAACGATAATGTACATACGTAAATGTATCACTAAGCCCCCGAAATGTGTAGTTATGCATTGATTTTTTTTTAATTTCCAATTTTCTTCACTTTCAATATTTTTCGTTTAGTTTTTATTTAAGTACTATGTCTCATACTCCATAAACCATTTAAATTCAAATTCCTAACTGTGCTGCAAACTTATAGAACTCTAAAAACTGTTTTCAAAATTTCAAATTTTTAATCAGATATTTTTTATAAATATTTCGAGTATTCTGTTTTGTAGCCCATAAAATTTTAGTGTAGTAAAGTGTAATCTTGCATCTTAAACGAAAATATTTAAATAGGAGAATGACTTCAAGAGCGTGCGTAAAAAGAGTTATAAAAAACCAGCGCGATTAATTATACTAAAATGAACTGCATACTTATAAACTCTGATTTAAAATATTGAAGTTTTTATAACAGTTTCTAGAATTCTACTAAATTTCCAACACAGTTAGAAACGTGAATTTATTTGTTTATGTTATAATACTTATGAGCCATCCTTAAATAAAAAATTTACGAAAAATATTTAGCATGAAAACTATTGTGAATCTTCAAAATTCTATATTTCTTATGAGATGCCGGAAAGTCTATGTATTACATTTCAATAAACTTAATGCAATTTAACGCTGAGTTATCACGAATAATCATTCAATATATCACCGTTTTTCTCATTTTTTGACACGACTTAGTTCAGATTTTTAATTATAGGTATCCCAGAAATACCCAATATACGTAACAAATATAAATTATTTTTAAGAATAACGGTTTTAGAAAATAAAGGAATAATTGACACTTTATGTTCCAAAATTTAAAGCATAGTTTGCGTCAAAAAGTAAATTAGTTCAAAACAAATAGCTCTTGAAACATATAATGAAGTATTTTTATTTACAAAATTGTATGCGTGCTTATTTAAAGAAAAGGCTCCATACTATACTTATTAGAACCAGCTCAAAACTAACCACATTTTTTCTAGCCCGGAGGTGACCCTTTTTGAACTATCTAAGAACTGTTGTTATATGAACTGTATCAGAACCATCTAAGCCAGAGTCAGCTCAGAACAAGTTCAAAAGTTCTGCAGAGGGCGACAATTGCCACTTCGTAGGACATCGCCATGTTAAAAAAGACAGTTGCAAGCATTGAGTTGGGATAGATGAAGAACCAGTACCGTCCCTTTTCAGGCTAGCTCAGCGCAAGTTCTGAACCAGTTTGATTTGCTGCAGGGTATGTACAAATGAAGATAAGAATGTATGTATGTATGCGTCTTCCAATGGGGAAAAAATGTTTCAATTTCGACATATGATACAAAAATTTCGAAAATACACACAATTCGCGGTTTCCAAGATACGTAAGAAGTGATAGCTTAGCTGCATCCTTCAACTTGTACATAATCACAAACTACGCTAGCAAATATCCCGCCCGCGATATCATAGAATTCACACTGAATGAGTACATACATACATATGCGTATAGTATACTTATGTACATAAATGAAAACAAAGAAATGAGCAGAAATAAAACGATTTCTATAAAAATCAGAAAGCGACATACATACACAAATGTAACTGGGTGACACAAATGTAACTGTGCACTACTTTGCTTTATTACTCAATTGTTAAGTTTGCGTTATTGCCGTTTGTGCTATACGAGTGGGGCCTTGGGTTACAGCAGAAAAAGAGGGAGCTTCGGTGGCGCCACTCCAACTTATTCGGTTTAAGGGCTCACTGAAGTCTACAGCGTCTGTTCACCAGTAGGTGCGGCTGCAAGCGGGTGTCTGCCTTGGAGCAAGCGGCTCGCTATATAAATGTGTATTTGGTTGCAAAACCACCCCCGTCCCAGTAATGGGTTGTGCGCAGGATTTGGGACCCGCCACGTAAAAACCCCTCTCAGAAGCGAAGCAATGCCTGGGATGATACCCCCCTTATGATGATGACCACGGCTAAACGTTTAAAAGACTACGTTTTGGAGGCATGCGCCTGTAATGTCCGGACCCTTAATGGGGAAGGTGCCTCTGCCCGGCTAGTTGATGTCCTCGTAAGAACAAAGCTGAGATCACCGCCATTCAAGAAATGCGTTGGACGGGGCAAGGCAAGCAATGCCTGGGGCCTTGCGACCAGTGTTGCCGCGCCGTCTCAAGAAAATGTATCCATGACCAAGCCAAAAATGTATCCACAATTTGTAAGAAAACCAAACATTTTCATGAAAAATACATAATTTAACCCATCCTAAGGACTTGGAATACATGTGCATAAAATCAAACATTTGTAATTTCAATTTATAAAGTACATTTTTTGTGCATAAGTATTTTGCAAAGTAAATATAATAAATAGCAAGTACACCCTAAAAAGAGCATGTAAAACTTCTACTGAAAAGTATATATTTTTCAACAAGAATCTGTATAAATATACGTATAGGTTGTTCAGTATTTGATTTGAACTTGAGATCTTTAAGATATACACACAAATACACATATACAGAATGTTTAAAATTGCAAACATGTTCAAACTACAAATACATTTCCTACTAATAATAAACATTACTTTATTTTAAACATTTTATGTGTAATTTTGCTCTTCCGACAAATTCGTTATGTAAAAGTAAACAGGCAATGATTAATTTTATTACACTGCATGCAAATTTGCACACATTAAAAGAGGAAACTGGTTACTTCTCTCAATATGCGCAAATAAACAAAATTTTTTTAGAGTGTATTTAAAGTTTTTTCAGTAAAATTCATAAAAGTTTACTTAAATAAATCAAATTTAGTTTTTTAAGCTACATTGAAATCTTCTTTCTTTTTAAATTAACAAATGAAAATATGTGATATGAAAGAGACTACTACAGAAAAAGTATAATTTACTTTATATATATCGTCGTTTAAAGTAGAAAACCGCGTATCGTCATTCTGCAAAACCGCGTAACTGACATTTGCTGCCGAAAATTGGATTTGCTCACACAAGCTCTTGGCTCAATCCTTATCCATTCGTCCTGAAATATACTAGCCAGAAATGCGATTGCTATATAAAAAAGAGAACCATTTTGAAATATAATAGCGTTTTCTTTTCTCAAAAAAAGTTCTGCCCTTTTATATGGGCACTCTTGCTTTGCGTTGCCCTGAAACATGAGAAAATGTTGCGTTCTTTATATGAGAATGAAACAGAAAATATACTACTCCACCACAATTTATTTATAGAACTTAATAAAGCTGAATTATTCACTTGGTCTGTAAGTCTTTAACAATTTTAAAGCAAAACACTTATTTCTGATAGGGAAAATAATTGCATTTTTACAAGATTAAATTAAAAATCAACCATGCAACTCTCACCCTCACGTTTATTTGAGGGCAGAAAAGGCAGCACTTTCGCCGGATCAGAGCGCAACCTGCTGAGAAAAGAACACGACGCCTTGTGAAAGGGCTGAGAAAAGAACACAAGGCAGAATGAAGGGTGAACACACCAAAACTGCGACACTTTGGGAAGCTTATAACTTACCCAAAACGAATTCAATATTTTGAAATTCAAATACCATAAGTTGGCCAAGACCTTAGATGAACGTAGAAGAAATTTCATTTGAATTTGATTCCTAGTTGAGTTAAAAATGGCAACCGAGCTAGAAACGATCAGAGCGCAACCTGCTGAGAAAAGAACACGACGCCTTGTGAAAGGGCTGAGAAAAGAACACAAGGCAGAATAAAGGGTGAACACACCAAAACTGCGACACTTTGGGAAGCTTATAACTTACCCAAAACGAATTCAATATTTTGAAATTCAAATACCATAAGTTGGCCAAGACCTTAGATGAACGTAGAAGAAATTTCATTTGAATTTGATTCCTAGTTGAGTTAAAAATGGCAACCGAGCTAGAAACGAGACAAACCATTTTGCACGAGTTTATAAATGATCCGGCCTTAAGTTCACGTAAACTTGCTAAAAAATTAAAGAGTGCACTATTCGACAGTTTGCAGGGTTTTAATCGGTACAAATAAAGCCTGACAGTTACGAGAAAACCAGGAAGCGGGGGTTAGCATGGTCAAAGTGATAAAAACAGTGCTCGGAAGGTCCTCAGTGCGTTTTCGCGAGATCCGAAGATTTTGTCGCGTTATGTTGCAAAATCCGTACGGAGATCGCAGTTTTTCGTACAAAAGGTAAAGCGGAAAGCTTCATTGAGATGTTCTACAGCTCAAGCAGCGCCAGACCGAGGCGCAAAGTAGAATGTTACAGCGAAATCCCGCATTCGGAAGTTGTATGAATTCTAAATTAAAAAATACAACTGCATTGTTATGGACTGCGAAACCTACTGCTAAAAGAATTCAAAATATATTGCAGGTCATGATTTTCATACTGCTGCAAGTCGTCAAGATGCCCCTGAAAGTTGTAAGCTGAAAATGAAGTCCAAATTTCCAAAAACCACATGGTTTGGCAAGCTATTTGTTCCTGCGGCCGTAAGAGCTGCCCTTTTTTCCCATCCGGGACAATGAATGATCAAGTTTATCGGGATGAGTGCCTCAAAAGGCGTCTTCTGTCATTTATCAACAGATAAGGAGTAGGCCATCGTTCTAGGCGGGCATGGCAACCTGCCACTATGCCAAGGACACATTGCCGTGGTATAATGCAAATAACATCAATTTTGTACCTCACGACTGCAATCCACCCAATAGCCCAGAGCCACGTTCTATTGGGGAATATTGGTCAATTGTCAAAGGAATCTTGAAGAAAACAGGTGAAAGAGTGAAAATTATTGAAGAGTGCAAAACAAAGTAGTTGTGCGCATCGCGTAATGTCGATGATGCAGTCGTGCAGAACATGATGGCGCGTGTGCGATGAAAATACCGATCACTTGCATATGGAGCAAATAATAACTAATATTTTAACATTTTAATAACATCTAACCTTCCAAGTTATATAATAAAAAAAAAAATAATTTCAAATCCTTCTAGTTTGTTTCTGGTAGTAATTTCTAAGTGTCGCAGTTTTGGCGTGTTCACCCTTTAAGTGCAGCCTTTTTCGAGAAAAGAAAACGCTATAAGTGTTTTTACTCTCTAGAAAATATGTAATTTATGCAACGTCACAGCATCCTTTTAAGCTAATTAAAGCAATTGCGCTTATACCTATTTTGGTGAGATCTCTTCATATGTTCATTGCTTCGTTCACAAAAAATAAAATGCTTTAATTTCACGCTTAAGTAGCGATTCTTTATACGTTTAGAAAACGTAATGCTTTCTACCATCTTTAATGAAAATCGATTTTTGAACGAAAACAACTTTATAGGAAATATAAAATTTTGGCCTATTTAAAAAGGTATCCACATTTATACTGACCGGAAAAAATAAGTATCCCGCAAAAATTCGTCTAAAAATGTATCCAATTGGATCTATTTAGATCCAAACGGCATCCCTGCTTGCGACGTATACTACAGCTGAAACATGGTAGTATGCAGTACTAGGTTCAAGCATAAAAAGATTCATCAAGTTAAGTGGCTGTCTCCGGATCGCAAAAGGATAAACCAAATGGATCATGTTGTGATAGACGGAAGGCATGCTTCTAGTGTTTTGGACGTACGTACACTTCGAGGCCCAAACATCGACTCAAACCACTATCTTGTTGCAGCCAAGATACGCACCCGCGTCTGTGAGCAAAAAATGTGCTACCAAATATGCAAGGTGTTGAAGCAGATGAGCAGGCATTTAAATTTATTATTTATAAAAAATGAACGCAATGCATTGCGCTTCAAATTGGCTCTGTCGGAATTTTTTGAAATACGAAAAACAGTTATCTAACTATTTTATTTTAATCTATACTATCTATTTCTGTAAACACTTATATTTTCTTAATATTAAGATATTGTCACATGAGTTATGATATATATCCATTAGTTGATGTACTGTAAGAGACAAAAGTCTCACTTGTACTAAATGATTAAATAAATTCTTGTATTCTTGTATTCTTGTAACAAATGAATTTTTGAAGTACTAATGTATATATTGTTTTACGTTTTTTTTACTTGTCATAAGGACATGAATATGTACACTTAAATTTGCATACATTAATGTGTACAAAAATATACACATAGGCTGCATATCTTTATTCATTCTGAACGTTTGGAATAAACTTTTTTGTTTACTTATTCTTTAAAACGTTACTGATTATATGTTAACGTATATTTCAAACGCATTCTGTTTATTCCGGCTGTGAAATGGGATTATCCGAATGTATAAAGAAACGCAGCCATAGATTTACCTTTCTTTTTATTCGTTCACTTACCTTCCTTCTCGTTCGTTTACTTACCCTTTACACTTGTATACTTACCTTTGCCTACTTCTATTTTCGATATATACTTACCCCTTCATACATACCTATTTACCTACATATTACTGTCGTTACTGTGTTACCTACATATTACTTTCGTTCTCCTCTTCTTATGTAATATAAGCCGCTAGCTAATAAGTAATAGAGAGCCGCTAGTTAATGATTGCATAGGTTAAGAAACTGAAACTGAATGTTTAATAAACACTTGAATTGTTCCAATAGAATTGACCGGTCGTGTTCGATATTGATTTTAACACGGGTTGCAGGCAACTATATAAATAATTACGTGCGCATAAGTATTATCAAATCTAGTTACTTGAACTAATTTTCTTCGCGCTTCCGGATAAAAACCACCAGTGTTTTCAAACTAAAAAAGGCTTTTCGCCACAAATTAGTGACGATTTTTCACAAGGAAAGCTTAATGTCGGAAAGCTGCAATCACAACAGACAGCCAGTGCTTTCGCTACTCGACTCTCACACCTGCTCCCAGAGAGCACTCTTCAACAAACCGACATATGCGAGCAGTGGAACCACATTTCCCGCTCATTCAGTACCGCCGCCGAAGAAGTAGTCGGATTTCAGCGAGCCCGAAAGAACAACTGGTACGCTGAGGAGTGTCCGGAGGCTGCAGAGAAAAAAGATGCTGCCTTCAGGGCCACGCTGCGATCGGGCGCAACGTGCGCTATGTGGGACCGCTATAGAAATCTGAAGAGGGAAGCGAGACGTATTTGCCGTAGTAAATACGTGAGTGCAAGGAGCTCGAAATGCTGGCCGAGGGGAAAAATGCCCGAAAATTTTACCAGAGAGTTAGGCGACTTACGGAAGATTTCAAGACCATGGCGTACTCCTCTATGAACAACAATGGCGACATAGTTACCGATGTTCAGAACGCACTTAAATTATGGAGTGAAGACTTTTCCACCGTACTGAATGGTAGCAGCACGGAAAGTTGTGGAGAAGAAGAACCCGAGCCCCTAGTCGATGATAGCGGAGTTGATGTTCCTCCGCCTGAATATGAAGAGGTACGAATTGCAATAACGCGGCTGAAAACAACAAAGCTGCTGGAGCTGACAGCCTGCCAGCTGAGCTATTCAAGTACGGTGGCGAGGAGTTGATAAGGTGCATGCATCAACTCTTAAGCCCAAAATACAATAGCGCAGTGGCAGTGGCAGCGGCAGTTTTTCGAAATCAGCTGCGTTTTAGATAGTGTGGTGTCCAATGAAGCAACTCACAATACAACAGTGACAGCTGGTAGTACTGTTCAGTTTAGCCCAAATTCTAAATTTACTGCCACTGCCTTCATCGCACCAATCGCACTTGATGTCACTGAAGCCTAAAAGGCAGCAACAAAAATGTAAACAAACAAAAGGGAATGTCAAAAAAGCAGTCACTCACAATGCCGTATTGTGTTTGCTGCGGCAGTGACTGCCAATAATAGCAGTAGCAGTTGATTTTAGAAACTGTCACTGCCACTGCCACTGCGCTATTGTATTTTGGGCTTTATGCAGAATATGGTCAGATAAACGCATGGCAGAAGACTGGAATTTTAATGTCCTCTGCCCAATCCACAAGAAAGGCGACCCCGCAATTCGCGCCAACTACAGCGGGATCAGCCTTCTTAGACTCATGAGAAAAGGATCGACACTCACCACCTATTTGTCGACTTTAAAGCCCGCTTACGACAGCACTAAAAGGAGCTGCCTATACGTACGGTGACCATCCGTTCTGTTTTTTGCATGACCGTACTGTTTTTCAAAGGTCGGTCCTGCGTAGTTTTCCAAACCTGAAAAACCTGAAAATGTACTGCTTTTTTCCAAGTGTCCCGCATTTTATCCGTTATTTTAAAATTATCGGACAATGGATGGATTTTTTCAAAAAAGTGTTTCTTGGTATTGATGTGCCTCTTACCAAAATATATAACTTGTGGCGACTTCAATGAAAATTATTAGTGCTACAGGCGACCATTTGCATTTTGTCGTCAAAGTCGAAAAAAGTGAGATTTTCAATCAAATACGCAGTTTTATTTGATTATTTTTTTCATTAGTTTAAAAATTCGATAAATAAGATATATCATTACAGTAAATTTTGAGCCAAAGATAATGAAAAAGGGCACATAAATACCTTTGTAACTCATCGTTTACGTCGATTCATGACGTCGATTTTTGACAAATAACTGCAAAAAGTACAAGAAACAAAAAAAAGGGTATTGTTTTTGTTTTGGACGACTCAAAATTTGCCTATAAAATAATCTTTTAAAGATTTTCACTTTTCGTGTAAGCTATTATAATTATAATATGTTTTACTATAGTTTTATAAATATTCATGTAAAAAAAGATTAATACCAATGAAGAAAACGTGATTCATTTTTAAAGTTTAAAATGTATTAAGAATTTAGAATCAAAAATACTCTTTTGATATTTTTATACTACGTAAATATATGTAGGCATATTTTTGAAAAATTGTTATTCATTTTGAATCCATATTTATGGTCACCGTACCTATACGCCGCTATGTCTGAATTTGGCAACATCGCGAAACTAATACGACTGTGAAAAATGACGTTGAGCAATACCACCAGCTCCGTCAGAGTTGGGAAAGACCTCTCCGAGCCTTTCGCTACCAAACGGGGTTTCAGACAGGGTGACTCCCTTTCATGTGACTTCTTTAATCTGATGTTGGAGAAGATAATAACAGCTGCAGAACTGAACCGCTCAGGAACAATTTAATACAAGAGCGTGCAATTGCTGGCTTATAACGATGACATCGACATCATCGGTAGCATAAACCGCGAAGTCTGTTCTGCCTTTTCCAAGTTGGATAAGGAAGCAAAGCGAATGGGTCTGGTGGTAAACGAGGACAAGACGAAGTATCTCCTGTCATCAAAAAAACGGTCAGAACATTCGCTGCTTAGCAACCACGTCCCTGTTGACAGTTATAATTTCGAGAAATTAGAGGATTTCGTTTACTTGGGAACCAGCATTAATACCGATATTAATGCCAGCATGGAAATCCAACGTAGAATCGCTCTTGCCAACAAGTACTGCTTTGGACTGAGTAAGCAATTCAGAAGAATGGACAATGGCAACATCCGATGAGACGCCTCTTGAAGTATTCGAGAGAAAGATTTTGCGGAAGATTTATGGGCCTTTACGCGTTGGCGGCGGCGAGTACCGCAGACGATGGAACGATGAGCTGTATGAGCTTTACAACGACATGGACATAGTGCAGAGAATTAAAATACAGCGGTTCCGCTGGCTTGGCCATGTCGTTCGAATGGACACCGACGCTCCAGCTCTGAAAGTATTCAACTCGGAACCCGCTGGTGGTAGCAGAGAAAGAGGGAAGCCCCCACTGATATGGAAAGACCAGGTGGAGAAGGACTTGGCTTCACTTGGCATTTCCAATTGGCGTCAGTTGGCACAGAAAAAGAAACGGGTAATCTTTAGCTATTTGTACAACGATTTATGGGTGGGGCGGAGGGGGAGGGGCGTGGCTCCCCAAACCCCCGCTAAACGAAAGAGGATGGACGCCTCCCCCCACTAAAGACCCCTTGGGAGCTGTTTGAAAACAGCGGAAATTTGGATTTTTTCCGAAACGATTATAACCCTCACAACTCCCTTTTCTGTTGCCCAAGAAGAGGGGCTGAACACCTTTTGCAGAGAGCACCTTTCTGCGTAGGCGGCTTTCGGCCGCACTTAGGTATTATAACCCTCAGGCAGTAGAATTCTCCTTTCCGTGTTGCCAAAGAAGGGGGGCTAAACACCTTTTGCTGAGAATACCTGTCTGCTTAAACGGCCTTCGGCCGCGCTTAGGGATTATAACCCTCACTAAGTAGAATTCTCCTTTCTGTTTTGCTAAAGGAGAGGGGCTGAACATCTTTTGCAGAGATATTTCGTGGATATTTTTTTTAGAGCTCTGCTCGGAAACTTTCAAAAAATACCATATTTCCAGCCAACATTATTAATAAATTAGTGCACAGATATAGTAAATTTTATTTTTGTAATAAAGCGTGAACTGTTGTCTACAAGTGTGTGTAAAAGGTTATTGATTCGATTCACGCGTTTGGGTACAGCAACCCAAAATCGTTGTACAAATTCATAAAGAGTACCCCAAGAAACGACTGGCGAACTTTTTTGAACTCGGCCAAAATCGTTTAGGCGGCTACAGCGCCAAATAAGAAGAAGAAAAAGTACGCGGTCAATCTTAATTTCTGGCTGAAGTTTCAGTAGTCCTTTGTTGATCAAAAGTAGTTCATAAGTTTTCTAAAATCATTTAGCCAAATTTGCACCCTAGCCATTCCATTTATATTGCTTATCGCTCTTGACGACCCTGCTTAGTGTTCTTTTGTTTTTAATTTATTATTTTTGAATAAAACACCCACTCGAGTTATACTTATGCGAATTGCCAGGTCTGAGTATTATATACTATATATAAACTTACATAGATATGGATGTAGTATGTATTTGTATGTATGTAATTTAAGATTTTTACTGATTTTCTTATAAAAGCAAAATCTAAATGGATTTTGCCTTGCTCGCACCTTAGGGATATTTCTCTCTTCAATACGCAATTATCACCCATTTGCAAACTTTTCTTCATCATTAAGCAATCTGCAGGATTAGTAGCAGCGAAGAAGACTGAGCTCATCAATGTGCTCTACTCATTCCTTTTACATAATTTGTTTTGATTAGCTGACGTCTTGCGGATTTCGCTTTGCGAACAACGACGGTCTTGACGGACACAATTGCTGAACCGGATGGCCCTATGGAAGACGGAAGTGAAACCTACATAAATATGTATGTATAAGCTTCGTCGCTACTTTACGAGCCGGCAAACTGCAATTCCTGCCTATGTTTGCATGCATGTGTGTGGGTCTGAATGGAGCTTATACACTACAAGTTCATAGGACCTGGGTCGATCACTAGACCGGGAAGCATCTAAATTAAAAAAAAAACTCTAACAGCGAGTTATTTCTCCCATGAAAAAACATCACATAAAATCCATTTGCAGGTCCCTTTATTTGCATAACAACATCAAGACGCCGACCACAATTGGACAAGCTCGGCCAAACACTTAGCAAAAGTATAAACTTCAAAAAATTATTATTATTACCAAGGCTGGTAAATCTAAGCAAATGCTTGAAAAAGCTTATTTTGCATATATCTGGCAATTTTGATGACTTGCGTGCTTCTTTTTACATATTTTACAACATTTCATACATTTTCGGGGGAAAAGGATGGAAATGCGTAAAACAAGGTGAAGTCATACATACATATTTGTTTATACTTCAGCTGCCACGGTGTATGAATTCACCTTGATACTGGTAGAGCTTGAAGAAATCCGAACAAATTTGGCGTTCATTAAGGCAAATTTTGGTTGTTTGATAGTAGGTATAACAAAACTTCACACAAAAGGTTTGACATTGAAAAAAGTTTGGAAATTGTGGCAACTGTGAAATGTTGCGCACAAATATATATTTAAAAGACTTGAAAGTATTTTGGCCAGCACATAGTGCTGCAAAAACATCGATGTTTGAAACTATCGATTTTTCGATGTTTTTGCCACTAAAACATCGATAGTATCGATACTATCGTGGTTTCTTGAGAATTTAAACTTTTTGTTTCAAGCTGAAATCCTTATCAATTAACAAACATAATTTTTTAATAAATTACATTTATTATTTTAAAATTATTCAATAATTAATTTAAATTTTAATTTGACTTGTATTTAAGGTCACATTTAATTTATAATATTATAAAAGTATTCATAAAGCAACAACACTATTAATTTGTGTTATAAATTATGTCTTGTTAAATAATTTAAAGGCATTAATCTAGGGTACACTTAAGGTTTTTATTCTTAATTTTCCCAAGTAGAGATCGCACTGACAAAATCAATTTGTTAGTAATAACCAGGGCTGAAGAAAATAAGCAAGAAAAAATCCGTTTTAAGCTCTTAGATAAGCACAAAAACATTGGTAAATATGCTCGCAAAACAAAAAAAATTAGGTACAGTTCAATGTTTTTTTATTCAGTTTACTTCAAGGATTGAAAAATTACAATGGGCACACTAGTGTTGCTCGATATTCTCAAATAATGGAGATCTGCGTTGGTGAGTCTTATTTTTTTTTAAATATTCGTTATCCGGTATTCAATGCTTCCCGTAGAGACAAACCATTGGTATTAAATTTTTATATCCAAGCAGAAATGAAATTAAAGTTACGGGTTAATAAAAACTAGATCTCTTTTTATATGTTATTACACTGTGAGGCAAATGGTAGGGGTCAGTGATCGGGAAGGGTTCAAACTACCGGGGAAAGTTATAACGGTAAACAAGAAGTTATTCCCGTCCCGGCGTTTCGCTGGGTCACGTCTAGGAATCGAGATATATCGATTTGAAGTTAGTAAGTATCATATAGGGGAAATTGTCACCTTTGGTGGTCTTTTTTTTGACATAACTCGAGAACCACTAGTCCGATTTTGCTCAAACAAATTTAAAAAAA
>NW_023458562.1:8174545-8177211 GCF_013731165.1 Rhagoletis pomonella | reverse complement strand
TTTTTTTTTTTACAAAATCTAAGAAAAAATACACCTGAAAAAGAAGCTCGTGCCTTATCTCCCAAAGCTGGCAAATGCACATCAGGATTAAAATTTTAAAACCAATTAATAAAATTGAAGTAAAATCTGTGGATAATTTATTTTTCAAAAAAAAAAAAAAAAACTGCAACAGATATTATTTTACACCCTGTATATGATAAAATATTAATAGCTGGAAAAAAGGAGTACAAAGCTAATAAAGGAGTACATTTCCAGATATTTTTATTTTTGGAGTACAAGGGAGTACATTGCAATAAAAAGGAGTACGTTTACTCCCAAAATCAGTACGTCTGGCAACCATAGCTGTACCAAACAGTGATCGTCATTAACATTTTTCGCAGTTAAGAAGGTGTTGGAAAACAAAAGTTTACTACGACTTATTCAAATGACTTTTATAAGTATGATTGAAACAATAAAGATCAGTGACTGATTTTTATTTATGACTTTTATAAATAAAAGTCTTCGATAACTGTTATTTAAGACATATAATTTAAAAATCAAAAATAACTGTTATTTGCAGATTATTTAAATAAAAATCAAAAATAATTGTTATTTTCGATTTATAAAATAAAAGTCAGAAATAACGGTTATTTAAAGAGTAATTAAATAAAAGTCTAAAAATAATTGTTAAAGAGTGATTTTTTTAATAAAAGTTGTAACTGTTACGGTCCCTGATCCTTGCTACATCATTAAATACATCAAATTAAGGAAGAAGGAAAATAAAATACGAAATCCCCTACAATATTATATGCCCTTTTCTTTCGCACAATAAAACATATAGTGCAGAGCTAGAGAGGGGAGGAAAAGAACAAACAGTCTTTTGTATCCCATCTGGTTTAAATGACAACAATGGAAAATTTCAAGTAAACTGCTATTCAAGAAACATTTGCTGACGGGTTTACATGGATAAATGCATAATGAGAAAAAAAGGAGCGGTAAGATCTATAAAACAACGTCCATGTAAAAATGTCAATAAAAAATCGAATTAAAAAGCTCAAAATTGTTATGGAACTTTGTGTTATGGTTTTTGATGAACAATGAGCTATTCTTTCATTTCATTCATTGTTGCTTTTCCACAATAAATTTTCATTTAAAAAATGGCCTCGAGCTCATTATAAAATTGTTGAATATAATTGTTAAAAGGCCAAAAAATAACAAAAAACAAAAAAAAAATAATAATAATTTTTAAACAAAAAACACAAGCGACTTCAATTCTCATATAACAATTGATCGTCAATTTCTTCATTATCCAATGACCGTATCTAAACCAAATTAGTACAGGACCACCTTTGAGGTATCCCCTTTCCGATAAAAAGGAATTGTCGAAATTAGTTCAAGTAGTACAAAGTTATGCGGTAACATATATACAAAAAAAAAAATATTCGCACGAATTGATAAACTCCTCCTTTTTTGAAGTCGATCAAAACTTGCAAAATGTCGCGTCCCTATTTATATTTTCGCCAGTGTATATATACATCTTAACTGTGCTACAAATTTTGTGATGATACGAGGCAATATTCGTTTTAAGTTTAAGTTGTTATAAAAAGTACTTTATAACTTGAAATTGGTAATTTTTTCAACCAACATAATAAAGGATATTTACAGCCGTAAAGACAATATCGAATTTTGTGTTTCTTTTTAGGTATTTTTAAATGAAGATTTTTTGGATCGAAAAGATTTTTAGAGCTTTAAAATTAAGGTTTTTAGGGGACTTTCTCTGGCAACACTGGGTACAAGTACTTGTAGTACCGAATCGTTACTCACATAATAATCTCGTTACTCACATGTTCCGTATATGCACCATCACCGCGAATCAATACAAACCACAGTATATACAGTAATAAACCTTTTTGAGTACTCCTCGGGGGTAAAATCTGATCAGGGTTGATAATGAGAAGAAGCATGAAATTTGTTGATTCAGAGTTGTGTACAAAATTACTGTGGTATGAAAGGGAGCAACAACCGTCCTATAGCAGAGTGGCACATGACATGACTGTATAATAGTGACCGAAATTAATTACAGAAATGTAAAAAATTGCAAATTATTTTCTATTACAATAAATACTAATACAGATCATCATAGTTCAGTGTTTAACTGGTTATATTACACCGTAAATGATAATGAACTGTTAAATACTGACAACGCTAGTACTTAAACCAAATTTACGTAAAAGTTGCGTTCACGATTTGCAGGTTTTACAGAATTTGCAGGAAAAGCTGTTTTTATACCCGAGCGCACTTGTGCACAAGGGTATTATAACTTTGTTCACATAACGGTTGTTTGTAACAGGCAAAACGAATCGAGATAGATATAGACAAATGTATACATAAATGATCAGAATGAAAAGAGAAATCGATTAAGCGGTGACTGTCTGTCCGTCCGTCCGTCCGTCCGTCCGTCCGTCCGTCCGTCTGTGCACACGATAACTCGAGTAAAAATTTAGATATCTTAACGAAACTTGGTACGTGAACTTCTTTTGGGCGTGGGACGGATGGTATTGAAAATGGGCGAAATCGGATAATAACCACGCCTACCTCCCATATAACGGTAATTTTAAGAAATACGAAAACTGCGATATTTTAGTAACTACTGAAGATAATTCACTCAAAATTGATACTTACAATGA
>NW_023458562.1:8170858-8174445 GCF_013731165.1 Rhagoletis pomonella | reverse complement strand
CTTCAAAAAGTAAATGTCATGGACCAATCTAACGTTTCAAATAAAGATTTTGCAAATTTTATGCGTTTTTTTTAAAAAAAAAGGTATCAAGCTCTTAAAAAATCACCCGTTATTACGAGTACGAATTTTTTTTTATAGAAAGACTTCGACTTAAGGGGAAGTGTTTTTGTTATACTGTTGTATGGAACAAGTGAATGCGTAAAGAAGGTTTTATTACTGTAGTCAAAATGCGTTCCTTTAAGCTCAAAAGGGCTGTATGCAAGAAACTCGTATTTATTGACTTTTGATTTTTCTCTGTTGTCGATAACCTCGATCGATCTTCAACGATCTCCAATTTCGAGTTCAAAAAGAGTGTGTTCAGAAATGCATCCATCCCAAGCATCAGTACCTTTTATTTCTAAACTATAATTTAGGGACGGGCAGCAGAACAGCTCGATAGCAGAAGAGCGGGCAAGCTGGTGCTGCATGGTGGGCAAAAACTTCAAACCGAAAGGGTAAGCAACAGGGATAGAAAATAAATTTTTCAAATTGTATCTACTTATTTGTACCTAGATCTACCTAAAATGGTTTTTATAAGCACGGTTGCCACATTTGGTCACTTGTGACCAAAATAGGTAACTTTTTGAGTGCTTGATAACAACTTATCAACTCAACTTTTTTTTTTTTGGTAACTTTTGGTAAGTTTGCCCTGTATAAAATCAGACTAAAAAAGTTGGATTAATTTGATAAATTTTACTGTGGTTGTGTGTAGAGGTGACAACACTACTAGAAACATTTGCATTGATCAGGCGACACAGCGCTCAGCAAAAATAACTAACCACATATCGAAGAAAATTATCGCTGGGCAGTCTACTTCAGTGTTGCCACACATGGGCTTTTTCTACCAAAACTCGTAGGTTTTTTTCCATTTTGTAGGTTGGTAGGCTTGACTGGATTTTGGTAGGTTTCGGGACAATGAGTAAAAGTTATTTGCGAAAAACAGAAAATATGTATCTCTAAACATTTAGCAACCTTTTTTACACGAATATTTTACCGATGCCTTCGTAAAACGGCGGCCACAAACATGTAAATATACCTGATTTTTAGGTACAAACTTATACCCTTATTATTGTCAATATACAATACGTCACGTAAGGGTGAAAAGGTGCTAAGTCCATTTTTTGAAATTCTTCAGGAGAGACGAAAAATCGATGTAGTTTTATATTACCTGCCATTCTGCATCAAACACTAAAGCTTGAAAAAAATGGACTCGGCACCTTTTCACCTTTAGGTAGCGATATAATTTATGGCGTACTTGAACCAAGATTCCAAAAAAGTCTGCCAATGGGCTCATACATAACCATATTCCTGGCTGAAGTCTTCGCAATCGAAGTCTGTGTTCGCAAATGCCTTCGTAGAAGGAAAATGAGGCCAGAATAAATATTGTGTCGGATAGTCAGGCAGTGCTAAAGGCCTTAGAGTCTTTTTAAACGGCATCAAGGCTTGTGAACTCTTGAACCACCTGCGAGCCCGCAATAGCCTAACGCTGTGGAGGGTACAGGGACATGAAGGGTTTGAGGGCAACGAAAGGGCTGACTGTCTCGCAAAGCGTGTAGCCCAAATACGTGGTCCCGAACCTTTCTGCGGTACATCTAAAGGATGCACTACAGACCTACTTAGAAACTAGCTGGGAATAACCTCCAATATCTTCCCACTGGCGGAAGTCAAAGGGAAGAAGACAATTAAAGAGATGCATAACTCTTTCCAGGAGGAACTCCAAAAGACACCTTGAACATAGAACTCTTACTGGCAACCTGACAGCACACTGTAAGTTAACGTGCTGTTTGAATTAAATGGGTCTCTCTGTAGAGACGAATTGTGGGTTTTGTGGGCTGGTGAAGGAAATCCCAGAGTATATTCTATGTGCCTGCCCACGAAGCATGAATCGTAGATTGATACACCTAGGAGAACGATTGTCTTTTCCATCTAAAATATGGAGCATGGCATCATTCAAAGTGCTGAGCTTTTTAAATAGCCCAAGGTTGGAGTGATTACAATTAGGATCTAGCACAATATGTCTTCTTAAGTTGCAGCGCGAGTATCTCCGACGTGATAATAATAATATCGTCACTAGACACGAATAGAGAAGCTGGGGTGTTTTGACGATAAAAAGGGACGCGTGAAAAAATTAGCGAAAAAAGACGCGTAAACATGTAGGGGATTCACAAGACGTGTTAACCGTCGTAAAATCTTAAGGTTAACATCTTTTTTAATTAAAATGGTTTTAGGGGATTTCTAACTAAACCGAAATTCTTTTAAACTGATAAAGAATATATAATTAGCCAACCCAAGATTTTACGACGGTTAACACGTCTTGTGAATCCCCTAATGGATTCAACATCATTCCGAAAAAACTCATTGGGGATTTCGTATACTGTTCACTCGCAAACATAGTAGACCGCGAATATAAGTTTATGCGTATTTCTTCGCCGTCTCTTGTCAAGTGGCAGTCGTTTCGTGCGGACGTGTTTTTGAGCGCTCCTGATTTTCGTTTCTCTACTTTCGCTTTGCTGCAAATCTAATGAGATAGTGACTCTGATTTATTATTGTACATATACATAATTTGATTTGCATAAGTATGCCTTGTTTGTGTGGGCATAGAGTGGAAAGAGCCCAATAAGCTAAGATTCAATGTGTGCTGTGCAATGAACTTTTTCACTTGAAGTGTGATAATATCGTGCAGGCAGATGTCGAGTTTTTGGTAAACTCTTTTCACTGGGAAGTGTGTGATGCTGCCCATAGAAATTCTCCTCGCACTCCGCCTCCCACTGTTATACTTGATGATAGTGTTGTTCCTTCCCTGTTGTTGGGAGGATGGTTCCGTGCGCAGAAGTGGAAAACTTTTGACTGCCATTCACCTGGGAGTGGCCAGAAGTGATTCTTGTGCGTACGGTTCAAATCGCAGCTCACAACGTCCGGATATTTATATCCACGTATCCTCTGGGTAGCAACCGTTTGGGAGCGAGCTAAAGTGAGAAGGCGTAAAACTTCGCGTGCGCTGGGTTTGGGTCCCGCCACGTTAAAACCCCGCCCAATGAAAAGAAAAAAAACAGCCTCGGATGAGACCCCCTTTTTCTGATGACGCCCACGGCAAACGTATAAAGGACTATGATTTAAAGGTATGCACCTGGAATATCCGGACCCTTAATGGCGAAGGTGCCTCTGCCAGGCTGGTTGATGTCCTCGGGAAGACAAAGGCTGACATCACCGCCATCCAAGAAATGCGATGGACGGAGCAAGGTAAAGTAAGCGTGAAGCCTTGCGACGTCTACTACAGTTGCCACGTAAAGGAGCGCAAATTCGGTGCTGGATTCGTGGTAGGAGAGAGTCTCCGTCGCCGAGTACTGGCGTTCACCCCGGTGGACGAACGTCTAGCCACAATCCGCATCGAAGCTAGATTCTTCAACATCTCGCTCATCTGCGCCCATGCCCCGACGGAAGATAAGGATGAGGCGTCCAAGGATCTCTTCTATGAGCGCTTGGAACGTACATATGAGCGCCGCCCCCGACACGATGTCAAAATCGTGCTGGGCGATTTTAATGCCAAG
>NW_023458562.1:8167450-8170758 GCF_013731165.1 Rhagoletis pomonella | reverse complement strand
TGTGTCTTCGGAGGTGTTCATTTTGCCCTTTACTAGTAGATGACATTAGCCATGATGACAATTTTGGTACTAAAAACTGAAAGAAAACATGGCTTACCTCGCAAGGTGCTTACCTATTTTCCCAGTGGGTTAGTTCTCTTGTTTGTTTTTTCGTGCTCATAGGCAAATTAAAGACGTTGAATGCCGTTTTTATGTTTTGCAAATTTCCAACTTATCAGCAACGCTGGATGGTATCCACCTTGACATTTGCCCAATTCTCTAGTTAAGTTGTTTCTAGCACTTCAAGTTGCTTGGCGGGAGTTATTATGTCGCAGCAGGGCTCATAAGATTTTAATTAAAAAGATACAAGAATTAAAGTGGTTCTTTACAGAATAAAATTAGTTTTAGGCTTTTCTAGTTATTGTTCCTACATGAACATACTACATATTTCTGTCTTTTTCAGTTTTTAGTTCCCTCAGTAATCCAGGCACACCATTTTCCCCACTATTGCTGTAGTATTTAGTAAGAACTTGAGAATGTTTATGAAACATGTACGCACACACATACGAATGTATCCTGGCAGCAATTGGAAGAGAATTTTATGGCCTATCGCCACGATGCACAATATTGCGAAGTGGCCAAAAGGAAATCCATTTATGCAGCTAGGAACATGAAATTTCGCACCATTTTCACTCAATATTAGCAGAATATTTACAGTGAAAATAACAAGGATCGGGTGACTATAACATATATGTATCTTCCATACAACTGATTGTTCAGATATGGGATTTTACGGTAAAACTCCTTTATTTGAACAGCTAAAACCGATAAATTTCGTAAGATATTTTATAAATAATAATACAAAGTCTACTGAGAAAATCGTCAAAATCTATCTCCTATACCACTGATTGTTCAGATACCAGTTTTTGCGATATATCTCCATTATGTAGGAAACTAAACCAAGTAAATTGTGTTATCGGTTTACATACCGATCACATAGCAGTGAAAATCAGTTAGATTGGTGCTAATATAAGGTATATCTTCTATATCTCTGATTGTTCAGATGCGATTTTTTATATAAGTATGTAACTCCTCTATCGATCTATAAATAATAATACAAAGTCTACTGAGAAAATCGTCAAAATCTATCTCCTATACCACTGATTGTTCAGATACCAGTTTTTGCGATATATCTCCTTTATGTAGGAAACTAAACCCAATAAATTGTGTTATCGGTTTACATACCGATCACATAGCAGTGAAAATCAGTTAGATTGGTGCTAATATAAGGTATATCTTCCATATCTCTGATTGTTCAGATGCGATTTTTTATATAAGTATGTAACTCCTCTATCGATGTATGCAGATGTATTCAAAAGCAGTAATCTGTCAAAGTAAAATTTGCAGATGTTCATGAAAGGTATGAAGCTTTCGACATAGCCGAAGACAGCGCTGCTCTTACTTGTTTTGTTTTAATCAGGGACGTGAACCGGTTTTGAACCGAACCGGGTTTGAACCGGAAACCCGCTTTTTTCTATTAATTAACTGAACCATTAACCGAACCGAAATTTTCCACAAATGTTTGATCCGAACCGAAAACCGAACCACTTTCTATAAAGGTTTAAAGGTTCGTTTCAACCAATTTTCAATAGATAAATGTACCCACTTTTTTCTTTTTGTTAAACATGGAAATACCTACCATGTTTGTTTACCATGTGACAATATCAAATGTAAAGGCAACTCATCTCATTTGACAGACACTTGACCCTTAAGCTTGCGCGTTGTTGCACTTGACACTTGCCACTTAAACTTGCGCGTTATTTTTTTGTTTATCGAACCGTTGAACCGAACCGAAACCCCGGTTCAAAGACCAAACAAACCGCTTTGATGAACCAATCCAAAAGTGCAAAAACGGTTCGAACCACTGAACCGAACCGACCAAATTTTTCATCCGGTTCACGTCCCTGGTTTTAATTCTAATGCCAAATGCTTGGCAGTATATCTATTACATAATTTTAAGCAATATTTTTCAAAATAGACTTGCACTCTTTTCACAGGAATTACTCAAAGTTGGAACTTGGAAAATGATAACTTTGCTCAGATTTGTCCTACAAAAATGCCGGTGAGGCAAATTTGAATTCATCACTAGTTTGTGCATTTCATTTGCTGAAACTAGTTTTATAATATATTCGGTAGTTTTTTCTATACCGCAACCCTAATTTTTGATTAATACATATGTACATCAGATGTTGAGTCCCGTTAATTTGTATAAGTGTCAAAAATTAAGTGAGTTTCGGTTGCGAGTGGAAACTTTGGAAGACAAGAAAAAACATTCGAACATATCGACGATTTTTTCATAACTATAAGTTCGGCCGAAATCGAACTTCATATACCCGGCGCACGTGTTAAATATCGCTTTTTCACCTTTCAGTAAACTGCATGATAAGCAAGAGCATTTTTCCCGATGTCAAACAGTTTCGATAATATGCTGTAAGATATTTAAATAATTGGAGCAAGTTTAGTGGGCTATCAATATACACTTATGTATATAGTCATAAGTGGGTGGTGCCGCTCCCATTTTACAAAAATCAATAATATTGTGTCTTGTTAAGAGATTGTTGTAAGTTGGTGTGTTTAGTTATTGAAATATCAGAACATTCATATTTCTGAAATTTTCCGTTATATGGTAGAAGGCGGTAATTTTAGTCCGATTTCAAAAATTTTCAACTTATCGCTTTTTTGAGACAAGGTTGAGAAATGTACCGAGTTTCGTAAAAATTGATAAACCGGTTACCGAGATACACATATCGCTAGCTTAGAGTGAAAAGTTGCTAAGTCCACTTTTTATGAAAATCATATTTTGATATAGAAGGCTAGAGAAATTGAATACGCATCGTTTCGAAAATGATAAAGGTACTTGTTTTATTTTTTCCTCTTCATAAGCAATAAAAGGAAAATCTGCTAAGTCCAAAAGAAGTACCACAAATCCGATAAGGCCAAAATAATACGACATCTTTTAATAAATATCGAATCCTTCTGATTCTTATGGAGTTTTGCTTTGCTTTAAACGCGCAAAATGTTTGATTCAAAGTCTTGCGAAATAGTTAAAGAAAACGGCTATAAGAAGATTTTTTCCTCTCCTGTAAATTTTTTAAAATGGGACTTAGCAACTTTTCTTTCTAAGCTAGCGATATGTAGACGTAAGTGGGCGGTGCCATGCCCAAATTTTCCCTAAATAGCACTTCCTGCTGAGAGGTCATTGTGTGTATCGATTTTGAGTAAATTAGCTAGTTAGTTAGTTCGACCAACCCTATACAGTTTTTTTTTTT
>NW_023458562.1:8164551-8167350 GCF_013731165.1 Rhagoletis pomonella | reverse complement strand
GGTATGTAAACGTGTTTTCAAATGCACAATTTAATTTACATTCATTCAAACAAATTTGATTTCAGATTGAAAATACATTTCTCTGCAAATAATTAAAAATTGCTATCATGGTAACCCAAAAAGAAAACATCTTGGTACTTTTTTCGTTTACAACTGGTTCGGAACTATGGAAAATGGGGTGCAAAGCGAACTAGATCCCATATGTCGAATTTAGGACTGGTTCTGAACAATAGAAAAGGTAATGCAGCGGGGGACAATTTCCAATTCCTAAACATCGCTGTGTTAAATTCGCCAGTTGTTTGCATGCAAAAGAGACTTATCGCGAACTAGTAGTGGTTCTAAATGTACTAGAAGCGCACCAGTTCAAAACTAGAGATTTTCCGCACAGGGTGTGTATGTACATATGTTTGTGTACATGTATATATGCACATATGTAGTACAAACGAAAACAAATCTAATAAGCTGCTCGTTGATATAAATGCGAACTGTACTGATTGTCAAAAATTATGTATTTGTTGTACATTTGTTCATGTTTGTCATTGTGCGTGTAATTTTCTAGAGTAGTTTTGTACTCTCGCTATCTCCTTGTATTAACTCGTCCTTCGTTGGTATACCAGTGATGGTAAAGTTGCCACAATTGTGTTTTTTTGGTACAATTTGAAACCAAAAAGTACATTGACACCACATGGACCTTTTTGGTACATTTTGGAAATGCAGCGCTGTGTGTATTTCTATTGGTTTTATATTTACGCTGGTTAAAAACTACTATTTATACAAATACTTTCTTCCTTCTTTACTCCATACAAACTTCGACAAAATTTGTACTACATTACAAGGTTGGTAATTCTGAGTACTTATAGAAAGGGTTTTGTCTTTTTCTACCTCACACTTTTTCTACCGGAGCACGGAAACTTAACAAAATTTAAATATATCGTTGGCTTAGTTCGCAAACGTGCTAAGGCCACTTTTTATGTAAATTGAGATTTTGATGCAGTAAGATAGCATAACTGAAAATACATCATTACCAAAAAAGAAAATTACCGTAAAGTCGTTTTTACTTGTTGTTATGCATTGGTACGCAAATGTGCTAAGTCCAAAAAAATCCAAAAAAAATATATATACACGTCTGTCCGTGTACACGATAGCTCGAGATATCTCAACGAAATTTGGTATGTAGGTTGCCCTTTTTCCAAGGTAAGTTGGTATTAAAAATGGGCGAATCGGAATGTAACCACGCCCATTTCCGATATAAAGGTATTTTCTAAGAATGCAAAAACTACGATATTTCAGTAAATATTGGATGCAAATTGTTCAAAATTAGTATGTGAAGTAGAATTTTTGTAAAAAATATTATTATTATTTTTGGAAAATGGGCGTGACCCCGCCCACCTATTATGAAATGCTGTATCTCAGTAGCCCATTCACCAAACTCGGTACGCGCCTTATTTAGGGTCTAGCTAAGAAATCTGTTAAAAATCTAATTCACTTAAAATCGATGATCGCGATAACCACTCAGCAGAAAATAAGATTATGATACATTTTTGGATAATGGGCATGGCGCCGCCCACTTATAACCACAAATGTGTAACTCGGTAACCGATTTATCAATTTCTACCAAACTCGGTGCACTTAATAAACCTGGTACGGAAAAGCAATTCGTTGAAAATTATTCAAATCGGACCAAAAGTACATTCGCTTCCCGTATATCTAACGGTAAATTTCAAAAATACGGAAACTCTGATATTTCAATAACTGAAGACGCTAATTTACTTCAATTTAATACTTACAACAATCTCTTAACAATAAATACGACTGCGTGACACCGCCCACTACAAGGTGTATTTCAGTAGCCACTTTAGCGATTTCCACTAAACGTGGTTCAATTATTTCATTGAGTTTAACTCAGGATATTATCGAAAACGTTTGAAATCGGGAAAAAAGCCCCTGCTTACGACAGTATTTGATACCTGCGCCGGGTATATAAAGTTCGGTTTCGCCCAAACTTATACCTCTTTACTTGCTTTTAATTATTTTCTTTTATAAATGGTACATAAATTTACGACTTAAAATAGTTATTTTTGTTAATAGCAATGAAATAAAACTGTATTAGGTTATAATTCATTTCAAAACAATAAAATATATTTAAACTAAACAATTAAATCTTTTAACAATAAAAAATAATGGAAAAAAGGTTGATGCTAAGTCCACATTAAAAGAATAAAATCTTAAAGAGAAAATGTGGTAAGTCCTAAAAGAGCCTATAAGTCTGCAACAGCTTTATTTGGAAATTGGCCGATTATTGGTACTAAAACAAGACGAACTAAGGAATAAAACTGCATTTACAGATTAGAAAATATTGAAAACAAAAAAGTTAGACGGTTTTTTGTCCCTCCTGAAAAATAAAAAAAGTGGACTTAGCACGTTTGCGAACTAAGCCAACGATATGCAAGTTATGGGAACGAATTAAATAAATTCAAAACGAACTGAACGACCCGATGCTTGCAAACATTTTTAAAATACCTTTATTGTCTATTTCACATTCCTCCGCAAAAATTGAACGTGACTTTTCTGTTCAGAATCTGATAAAAGCTAAATGTAGAAACAGATTACAATTAAAAACCCTCGATTCCTAATTAAAGCAAAAGATTATATAAAACCTTCTCAAAGTTTTTGTCATGATATAAAAATACATACATGGTCTTTAAACCAAAATGTGACTTACGATCTCAAAGAAAGTGAAATGCTTGACTAATTATACCCGAGCGCACTTGTGCACAAGGGTATATTAATTTTGTTCAC
>NW_023458562.1:8160336-8164451 GCF_013731165.1 Rhagoletis pomonella | reverse complement strand
CGTTTCAAATAAAGAACCGATGAGATTTTGCAAATTTTATGCGTTATTATCAATTATCAAGCTCTTAAAAAATCACCCGTTAGTTAGGGCACAATAGATCTTAAGGTCGCAATGCTTTATCCCCAACAATAATAATTGTAGTTAGCTTTCCCTAAACTCATTTTTTTCGACTTAAATCTCTATCAGTAGGTAATTTTCCCTTCATGCACCAACACTGCGTGGCTGTATAACGGATTTCACACTCAACCTCACTTCGTTCGCCAGAGGTCAAAGAGGAAAACGTTTCAGACTGTCTATGAAGTGGAATGAATTCACTGATTTTGTTATTCTGTGGCTTAACACGATTGGAGAGCAAAATATATCATACTTTTATAGTTTTTACAAATATTTTTAACAATGATCCTAATTAAAGAAATTAAACTTTACTTTGAAAAAAAAACGACATATTTGTGAATTTCGTCCACACAACCATTCATTTATATATATGTATGTAAATGCATGTAAATTTGTACTTACTTCCCATAGTCCGCCTTGCAATAGACTTGCCGTTCGCGGATGAAGCACGATTGTTGTCGGTCGAGCGGGCACTGGCAGATGCAACAACGCAAGCAGGTGGCATGCCACGAACAACCGCCAACCTCGAGAAAAAAACCGATCCGAGATTGGCTCCCCACACGCCGCGCATGAACGCAGCTCAGTCTAAAAAAAAAAGAGATAATAAAAATTTATATTTAATCTAGTGCCAAAATAAAACATTAAATGCATTGGAATGCACATACATACACACATATACTATAACTTAATTTAAAATAATTCTGGGAAAAGTCTAAGATGGTAGATGGCAAGTTATGTGTATGCGAAATTTTATGTTAATGTAATAAATTTTGGAATTTACTCAAAGAAAAGGTAAACAACAACATTTTAGCAGAGGAGAGAGGAGTCACTGCATATTTTGTGGAATTTTAATTTTTGGACGATAACCAAGCTACATATTTATTTTTTTTTGGGGCATACTGATGATGACGTTGGTTAATCATTAAATTATTGTTTTTGTTTGCGCTGTCGGAGAGAATAATTTAATTCCTCTTTGGCCCTCTAAAGAGAAATGTTGCACAAACTTGGTGAACAAAGGAAATGCTATAAAATGCTAATCTTGTTCAAAGAATATATGTATATGTATATACAAATACTTATACATATGTAGATATGTATGTATGGATGTAGTTATGAAGGTACATACCCCGCAAACATATTCTGAGCGTTCAGAATATATGAGTCCGAAGGGAGTCCTAGGTAGGTAAGAAATATTTTTTTACTCTTATATGAATCTTTTAGGACTCATATATGATCCAAGTTATGAGCCAGCACCTTGTGCCAATATAAAAACAATAAAGATTTGAAATTTATATCCAAACTTGTTTATACAGAAATTGAAAATAATTAGAAAACAATAAATGAACAAAATTTAGCTGTAGCTACAAGCATGTTGGAATGTGTATATGCACGTAAGTATGTATGCATGTTATTTGAAAGGAATTTTCGCTGAATGCTTTTGCAAATAAAGTGCGTTCAATAAGACTCAAAGAACAACCCAAAATAAGAGTCCGAATTTAGTAATTTATGAGGCTGATTAGAGGCTCGAAAAGAGTCTGAAATGATTCATATATGAGGCCAATAATTGTTTTAAAAGAGTCCAAAATGAGCCGTATATTAGGCCAATAAGAGTCCAATTTGACTCATATTGAGGCTCATTTGTTGTATGAATTTAAGCTCATATAAGTCGACCTTCGGAGAAAGGGAAACACCCTCATATCGGACTCTTAAATGAGCTCATTATGAGCATAATGGCTCCTCATTTATGACTCCAAATGTTTGCAGGGATATTGTCAACGGCTGGTTTACTGTATACTGTGGATGAAACCGGCTGTAAATGTCATTGTTAAATATCTATCCTAAAAAGAATACGGGCCATTAAAATGAACTGAACAAATACATATGTTGCTTTTTAATATTATTAAATCGCATGATAGGCATACAAATTTATAGCATGAGAACATAAATTTTTCACGCCTTTACTTTTCGTGATATATTTTTTTACATATTTTATAGCGACTTCTTGTTTACTTCCGGTATAAATGTGAATTGGAGGAGATTTCTATACAAACATCGAAATCTACAAATATTGTTGGAGAGATGATTTAGAGCAAACGGCTAACCGTTATACAACTTTATCTGAGAAATTTAGTTAGACGAAGATTTTTCTATCTTCCAAAAGAGAGCGCGCAGAGAGTTGCCTAAATGCGATGGAGTTCGGTTAAAGACTTTGCTAAAGCAGAATTAATGAGCACCGCCAATACCTTATGTCTAAACCACGACTGAATCTGTTATACATACTTGTAAACAAAGGCAAGAATAGTTTAGTTATTTATCTATAATGCGATATAATAAATGGTAAATTAGGGTAGTCAGTGGCAAAAATACGTCTATGTTTTTCTTTGATTCGATGCATCGAAATGTACATCGATATTTTTCGATGCATCGATGTATGCTTTTGCATAGGATTATTATGTTTCATTAATAATATGTTATTAACAAAATTGTACAAGATTTTAAAAAAATTACTGCGACTGAGCTAATTATGTTTCTAACGGAACTTTTTTGAGCCGTTTCAAGTTTTTTTTTTTCAAATTCACTTGAACAATTGAAAATCTGACGCGACGGTTTAATGTCAGTTTTCAAAAAACATCGATGCATCGATACATCGACTATTTACACATCGAGTGGAAACCTTTCGATGCATCGAAGAAAAACATCGATATTTTCGATACCTATAGCATATACATATTTCGTATTTATTGTTAATTGGCTGGCCAAACTAAAATAAGAATGAAAGTACGAGGTTGCTAATTAAAAGAAAAGCATTTTGGTTTTGTTTCTGTGTAGCAAAACTGCAATCAGAGGATGAAAGAGATGTCAACGAAAACACTAACAGCCGGTGTGAACAGCCTTCAGCCCACAATTCCAAAACTCGTTTTCAAAGTGTTTTCGTTGTCGGTCAGAACATGGTATTACATACATATCGTTAGTATAGTATGGTAGGTATCTCACTCGCTGAAATGCAAAAAGCCACAACTAATGGTGATTTCGTAAGTAATTTTGGTATCGATACTATTGAGCCGAGTACTGAGTAGGTATCGGCAGAAGGTACTGTATCGAAACCCGATTCAGTGACAATTTTATTCCCGGACTTTTATTTTTTAATTTAATTATTGTTGTGAATATCTAGAACTTTTTGGCAGTTTAGTTGCCAATGAAAGAAAGTCCTACATAGAAAGACCTATTATCATCTCATTAACATATCGCTAGCTTGAAGTGAAAAGTTGCTAAGTCCACTTTTTGTGAAAATTCATATTTGGATATAGGAAGCAAAGTAAATTAAAAACGCAACGTCCCCAAAAGGATTAACTAACGTGCTTGTTTTATTTCTTCCCGTTTATATTCAATTAAAGGCAAATTTACTAAGTCCAAAAGAGGCACAGAAAAATCGATAATAATAATAATAATAATAATAATAGATTGGCGCTTACACATATGTTAGTGTTTGGCCGAGAAAAATCGATAAGCTGACGAAAAATTCTAAATCTTTCAATTTGCAACGGAACCTTATGCAAAATTCTTGAGGGGAATGTTTTGAAAAGTTTTTTTCCTCCCCTATAAGTTCTCTTCAAATGGACTAAGAAACTTTTCGCTGCTAGTCTCTTAAAATTTACTCCAATCAGATTTCCCATGTGAACTTGCAACAAAGTTCAATTCTGCCATTTCCTTGAAAGGATTTTCCTGATTTCAGGCCTTTAGTAAAGTTTATATGAATTTTTCATATTGTTTTTGTTTTTTACACACCTTTCCTCTTTCAAAAATATACAATTTCATAAAATTTCAATGTCTATTTATCATATTGCTCGAGCGTTAGACGATCTAGAGTCCACACGCAAAAGTACCCTTTACGCCCATTTGGATGCTTAAAGTTGACATTATAGACAATGTTTTTATGTAAAAAAAAATTGAAAGAAAACAAGTAAGAACAGCGCTGTCTTCGGCTATGCCGAAGGCTTCAT
>NW_023458562.1:8157024-8160236 GCF_013731165.1 Rhagoletis pomonella | reverse complement strand
TTTCTAATAATATGTCGTACAATGAAAACTGAGTTGTCAGCTAATGTTAAGACAGCGATGGTAAGAAATTCGGTAAGAGAGATATGGTTTAGCAGTGGAAATCTGCGGTCTCCAACTGACATTTCTGTCTTAACACAGCTTTTTTAACATAATCTGTAGAAGGTGGAGACGTGGGGTTAAATAATGTAGAAGTGATTTTGACATTTCTCTCTTTTGAACACCGACTATTATGTCAAATGATGAATAGCTTTAACCCTTCTCAAGTTGGCATTAAAAATGCAATTACGTGCTGTGAGATACACCCCTATTCTGCATTCCTTTCGTATTCGGATTTTGCTACGAATCGTAGAAATAGTATGCTGCAATCCGAATCGTATTTTCGAACTTTCGAAATTCGGAACAATGACATGCCTAAAAACGAACGAGTAAGCTTTTTTGCGTAATTTTGTACGAAAACAATTCTGTGTCGGAGGCGAAATAAAAGATGTAAATCAATGTGTGTTTGCAAGAAATATTGGTGGTGTTCATTTAAACAAATAAATTTGCCTTTTGCATATACGTATATTTTTATCCACTGTTTTATATAAACAACCAAATAAGAATCTTTGTTGCCCCTTATCGAGAAACTTGGGTCCGGCTTAGTTATTTGTACAACGATTTACTGTTGTTGTGTCCAAACGCATAGCCCGAACCCAAAACCTTTAATATACACGTGTAATCAAAGGATTCACATTTTTTTAAGATAAATGTTTCAAATTTTCTACTACTAGCTTATTAATAAACTCGGTTTGCACTATGCACTTTTTTGCAAATTTCGACGTGGGTTCTGCGCAAAAATACTGTGGACGGCGTAGCCGGAGGGATATGCACAAGAAATGTTGTATACTTCCCCTCTTCCCCGCAACACAGAAAGGAGAATTTTACTTAGTAAGGGTTATAGTTCCTAAGCGCGGCCGAAAGCAGAAGCAAGCGCAACAGGTAGTGGACCAAACAAAGTACATGTTTTCAATGGCTTGGAAGAAGCTGTTGTTGCATTAACTGGATTGAGAACCAGAGCTTCAGGCATAGGAGGAGTTCTGGCTTATGGTTCAACAATTCAACCAGAAGCTGATATAGATGCGCCCATGGTTACTATGCCCGGTAGCTCCACATACCTTTGTGAGTCCATTGCCATAGAGCGCTCTTACTCCGCTGCTATAAACTGGCAAATGCATCAGAATCCATAACTTTCCTCAAAATATTGAAAATCAATAAATTTTACCATAAACAAGCACATGATGAGTGCTTTTTTAATTCCTTTCCACTTTGTTTTCCTTCATTCAGCTATCTTCGAAAACCAACTCAGCTGGCAATGCTGCACATGTTTCCGCAAGGGTTGCAGCATGTGGATGTTTCGTTTTTCGTAGCGTAGCTACAAATTACGAATTACGAAAATTCGGGCTCTAGAATAAGAGGGGATAGTTTTTGAATTGTGTGATTTTTTTTTTGTTTTTCGACCACATCCATTTATAGGTACATATCGATGGCTGAGTGGAAGATCGACCTATCTCGGCTGCCAGTTCGAAAACGCTCTATCTCAAAAAACTTTTAAAGAACGCCCTATTTCAGAATTTTATTGAAAAACACCCTATCTCAAAATTCGGTTCAAAAACGCCCTATCTCACTTCAAAATGTATTGAAAATATGCTGATATAGGGCGTTTTTGAATCGGCAGCTGAGATAGGGCGTTTTGGAAACGAATTCTGAAATAGGGCGTTCTTGAAAAGTTTTTTGAGATACAATGTTTTCGAACTGGCTGCCGATATAGGTCGATCTTCCACTCAGCCATCGATATAGTACGCAGACCCAAAAAATAGTACAATACTATATATTATAGTACGGTTGGCAATCCTACATGCGACCCACATTTAAAACTGATATTTTTTGGCAGTACCGGTACCTGGCCTTCTTATCATTTACTTAAATGAAGTGGGACCATACTGCATCCTGCTTTCGCATTTCAATCATCTGCACATAGTAAAAATTTGTCAATAAAAATTTTCAACATTGTATAAAGTAAATATACTTCCCATATCTCCAATTGACACAAACACACAATATGCAAAAAAAAAAAATTCCGCGAAATCCTGGCGTACAACTAAAAAGAGAATTGCCATATCAAGATTTTTTGTATTTTTGCACAATTGGGAAAATTGTATAAGGCACCTGCTACACGTTCCATATTTATTGTCAGTATCTGGATTGCGATCCAAATTCAAAACTAGTAGTGACAAATGTAGTTCAATGAAAAGACCGGACTAGCGAGCGAGTTCATTGAGATGAACTAGTTCTTTAGTGCATTTGGTTCTGCCCAAGCCTACTACCCAACTATCCAAGCCTATAACAAAGTATTGCAATGATATGTATGCACAGGCGATATACTACTTTTAATACATATTTATTTATTTACATAAATAAGTGAATAGATTCTTGAATGACTATTGGTTTATGTTTTTTTTTGTTATTATAAAAGTTTATCAAAAACATTTGTTTTTGTATGATTTATATTCAGCTAGTTTTTTTAAGGAATCGGTATCGGCCGATTATTTGCCCTAAGGCCGATTAATCTGCATCGGCATCAGCCCAAAATTAGGAATCGGTCGGACTCTACTACGAAATTCCCCACAGGATATATGCACATGTATGTAATACATACATATCGAGCAGCAACCGGCAAAATAACGTAAGCGACGTTTTTCTTTAAAAATTTTCGTTTTGATGCAGAAATGCATCTAGATGCTTTAGGAATATTTCTGTATCAAAAAGAAAATTTTGAAAAAATGTCGCTTACGTTATTCTGGCGGTTAGGGCTTGATATTTAAAAAATTACTCGTTTACAGTCTTATTTATACTATACCTTAATGTGAAAATGTCGGCTGAAAATCGGAAAAACTACAGTTTTTGGGACGGCGATTTATAAGAAGCTGTTTTTCATGGCAGAAATACACTCGGAGGTTTGCCATTTCCTGTCAAGGGGCGACCACTACTAGAAAAAACTTTCGATTTTATTCAGTACTTAAGTAAAGTATCGATATTCCGCACTCGGTACTCATATCGCTCTGTCACTTTTCGTCCCACACGTTAAAAAAAATTTCGCACACCAGCGACTGTCGATTTTAGTAATAACCCTGCAAAAAATTGTGCGACTAATCTCTAAAGAGAGTATTCCGGGA
>NW_023458562.1:8150685-8156924 GCF_013731165.1 Rhagoletis pomonella | reverse complement strand
CGGGACAACGCGTCAGCTACAGTATTGGTGCTGCCCGATACATGTACAATTGCGGTCGAAAACTGGGATATAAAGTCCAAGTGTCGCAATTGGCGAGGAGATGCTTTTTCTGGTTTCTGTGTGAAAGCATGAATAAGCGGTTTATGATCCGTCTTGATCACGAAAACACGTGCTTCCAATATGTGTTTGAAGTATCGTTGGCGTCATATACAGCCAGAAGCTCTCGATCGTATTTCATTTCATTTCATTTATTATCAAAATGGTGATATTAGTACAGTAAGAATTGCCTTCTTTTTTAGTACAACTAATATAGGTACAAAATACAATAAAGCTTACATTGAGTATGAGACGCCAGATAGAACTAACACTGAATATGAGACAATAGATAGAACTTACACTGATTATGCGACAACAGAGCAATACCAACAATCAAATGTTAAAAATTAAAATGAAATGTAATTACAATTGAACTTAATTATAATCTTAAACTAAATTAAAGCTTAATTAAATTAAATTAAACTAAATTAGTCTGATTTTGATGGCCTGTTTAAATCTCTAGAAAAATGAGAGTATAAGATAGCTTTGTAGTTGCTTTTATTTAATTTTCTTCTTACTGCAGTTGGAATGGAGTTCAACTTCAAATCGTGTTGATGAAAAACAGTCTAGTCGATGTTGCAAAGTTAAAAGTAGGTACAATGAGGTCCCTTGTGCGCCCGGACTTTGGAAATATCAGTTTGTCGTAAAGATAAGAAGGCGTCTTGGCGTTCATTAGCCGGTACAGAAAAGTGCAGCTCCTGGCTATTTGGAAATCGTGAATTTCGCACCCTAACAAACTTGTTTTCCACTCCGATATGTGATCAAATTTCTTCAAGCCGTAGACGTATCGTGTGACATTATTGAATAATACATCGAACTTATGTGCTGTAATTTTTTTCGGTGTTGTTCAACTTTCGTGAGAAAAATCCCAACGGTTGCCAAACGTCGCTGACGAACTGCTCCAATGCCGCGCCGATTGCTGTGTCAGATGCTATCAATATTCACGATAGCCTCGAAAAAACACAAAACTATCGATAGCGCTAAATCAGTTCGGTTGCTTTGTTTTTACAGGATCATAGTGAAAAAAATATTATCTTATAAAAGTTATAATCATTCAAAATGAAGTAAATGCTTAGCCAAAATACTTCTCTTTTTAGAAAGTTCAAAAACAAACACAAGTTATACAAACAAAACAGGATTTACGATTAACATATGTATGTATTTTGGCCTAAATGCGCGCTTATTTGAATATGACGTCGGCATCACGCTAAAAAACAAATATTTTAATTCAAATAATTTCAAAATAATTGGTAGAGATGATCGATAGTCCTACTAAACTATCGATATTTTAGTAGTTAGTATAAGAAAAAACTATCAATGAGTATTGATAGTCTAAAAAAATTGAAACTATCGATACTATCGATAGTGCCATCGATAGTTTGACAATTCTAGTGCAGGATGTGCAAGCAACGTAGCGTTAGCCAAACTACGTTTGCAAAGTTTTTTCAAATAAACCTTTAATAAGTGTTGAGAGCGAATGTTTATAAATCACTTAAACTTAAAAATGAAATGCAAATTTTAACGACATGAAGCAGTAAATATTACATTTTTTCAATTGTCAGTGACGTGTTTACGTTCTTTAAAATATATTAAGGGATCAAACCTTATAAATGCATTGTAAACCATATAAACTTATAATTGTGTAAACCTTATAAACGAACTGTCAAAATTTGTATGGAAACTCGTTTACGCAATCCTGATAAATTTCTCCGGCGATTTCACTGAATAAACTTGATGAACTGAAGCCAATGCAACTCTGTCGCAACTCTAGCTATGTTTTCTTAGGCGATAATCGGGATCCTCATAAAAATTTTGCACGCAAATTCAACAACAACGATATTATCCTGATAGAGATCTGGTGTAATTATTACCCGTTCTGTTTGTTTTGTTTCACTGATAACTGAGTGCTTGATCTGCTACAGATTGGTAGCAGGGACAAATGAATTCATACACAAACAGATATTCTGTCATTGTTCCTTTGAAATTGCTTCAAATAAATCGCCTTTATGTTATATGTGCATTTATTTAAATAGATATTATCTCGTAAATATAATTTTTCCCCATTTAATGAGTTAGTTTCTATAATTTCTTTATCCACGTGCTAGTAATAACTATATAGTTAGTGATACTGAGCTCGATAAGCAAAGAAAACACGACTATTGTCGCATGTGTAAACGAAAAGGGAGTGTGGGGCGCTCATGTAACAGAGTGCGTAAACTGATAAAATTATCTGCTTGATAAAGTTATCGGTTTAGATGAATACCACTATTATTAAAAGAAAAAATAATATAAAACCAACGCGGTAAAAATAGGCGGAAATGTCGCGTTTAAAAAGTGAAAAAGACAGTGTGAAGAAATTATAAATTTGAATAGTGAAGGAAGACCAAATTGAACATAAAATGAAGAGTTCTCCCTATCCTTGCTTACTTCAACATTCAATTAAAAATGTATTAAATTTTTTTCAGAAAAGTCTATCAATGAGAATGGCGGCGATGAAGCGGAATATATAGCTGCATCGATGTCGTTTTTCAATTTGCCAATAACCGCATGTAATTAAAAGCTGCTGCACGCAACAAGATGTAATAATTAACTTTTTTATGCTTAATGTTTGTATGTTATCGTGAATTTGAATGCTAAATGTCTCTTCCCTATTTATATTTTCGCGATGAGTCCGCCGAAAATTCGCATTTCTTTTAGCTTCTAGATGGTAAGCAATCTATGTATGAGTTTTTAATGAAATACATATCTTTAAATAAAGGGTTATAAAAACGTTTATAAAAAGCTTTATTTTGAAAATTTTTTTGTAAGTTTATATTTATTCATACGCTCATACACATTTTTTTTAACCTTTATTATAAGTTTACATCTTTACGCTTATAAAAAGCTTTCTTTTCAGCATTTATTATAAGTTTATATTTCCACGCTTATAACCAAGGTTCTTTTTTGATTATATTACGCTTACTTTCAAGCGTTTTATAAACAAAAAATCAACGTTTTGTAAGCTTAATGTTTATAATACAAAACTTTAAAAACGCTTTCTTAATTTGCTTGTTGGGTCATTTCGGTAAAAGTTTTTTCTACAAACAAGTTTTTTCGTATTGTAATAGGTCACTAGAACTTGAATGGATATCTCCCTAAGTGAGGAATAAAAGAGTACTCCCCTTGACCTGATTTCGGAACAATAAGAGAGATTTGTGGACTTTTTACTCCCTTATTACTCGTTTAGGAGTCAATAGGGACATCTCCTAAGCTAGCAATTAAAGAATGCTCCCTGAGGCATGATTTGGGAGCAATAAGCGAGATTAGTGGGTTTTGCACTCCTGTATTACTCACTTAGGAGTATAATGGGAGATCTCCCAAGTGAGCAATAAGAGTATCCTCCTGGATACATGATTTCGGAGGTATAAGCGAGATTTGTTGGTTTTTTACTCCGTTATTACTCGCTTAGGAGCAAAAATCGATGTGTCCTAAGCGAGCAATCCAGGAGTATTCTTTTTGATTGATAGGAGAGCTATACGCACCTTCTTCAAAATAATTTTGTGATTTTGGAAAATGTATGAAGACAGCAAGACAGATAACTGATGTGTACATTCCCACTAGAACTTGAAGGGAGATGTCCCTATGTGAGGAATAAAAGAGTACTCCCCTTAACCTGATTTCTGAGCAATAAGGGAGATTCGTCGGTTTTTTACTCCTTTATTACTCGTTTAGGAATCAAATAGGAGACCTCCTAAGCGAGCGACGAAATAATACTCCCTGTGGCATGATTTGGGACCAATAAACGAGATTTGTCGGTTTTGTCCTCCTGTATTGCTCGCATAGGAGCGTAATGAGAGATCTCCTAAGCAAGCAATAAGCGTTATTACTCGTTTAGGAGCAAAAAGTGATGTCTCCTAAGCGAGAAATCCAAGAGTATTCTTTTTGATTGATAGGAGAGCAATACGCACCTCGTTCAAAAGAAATTTTGTGTTTTCGGAAAAATTTATCATAGAAAAAAAAACCAACAGAAAATATTTCTTATAGACGCATAAGGAGGACACAATAATTTAATTTGGATAGCACACAGATTTTAATAAAAGTCCGTTGGTATGTACTTCAACTTTTGTTTAAATATATTAAGTATTGTATTACTTATAAATATACCGTTAAATACTTTTCAGATTGCGCAAATTAGCATCAGCATTTAAGTGTGACCCCCGGGTTTAAACATCGCATGGGTAACAAAGATGTCAGATAAGCAAAGCCACCTTCACAACTTCCCCGCTTGGTGGATTCCTGAACAGGCAAGCATCCTTGACACCTAGGAAATCATATACGAGTACATACTTATAGGTGCATATAATTCAAATCTTATCTTACCGTTTTGTTATTATTATGTTTTACTTTCATATGATTTCTCTGCAATATAGTTCTAAAATTAAGCAATTATGTAAGACGTATCATTTATGTTTTATCTGATCTCGTACTTATATATGTTAAGATCTTGTAATATTGCAAAAATGCACGTGTTTAAAAAGTTAAATAAAAAAATTTTATAAATAGCAAAATCTATTTGGCTAATGTAAAATGTTCGTTATCATTGCTCTCTTATTACTCCTACGGGAGGCTTTCGGGATGCCTCTAATGGGAGCACTCCTTTATTGCTCGTTCGGGAGGAATATGGGATGTTTTCTATGTGCACTCCCTTGTTGTCTTTTTGGGAGGTTTCTGGGAGGTAACTATGGGAGTATTGCTCCACTAGGAGGTTAGTGGGATGATAATTCTGTGTGCGCTCTCCGATTGCTCGTTTAGGAGGTAAAAGGGATTACTCCCCCTCCTAGGATATCCAATGTTAAAGGGAGTATACAAAATTACATGCTTATACACAGAAGCATAGGGAGCAATGGGGAGTATTCGTATACTGATTGGTTAGATATGGTTTTTCATAAATATATGTATCTCCTCTATCTACGTATTTTGTAAATATATACAATTTTACAAATACAGTAATCTGTTAAGGTAAAATTTTCAGATGTTCATGAAAGGTATGAAGCCTTCGGCATAGCCGAAGACAGCGCTGCTCTTACTTGTTTTAATTTTAAATTTATTTTATACTTTTTACTTTTGTCTGTATAAAATTGTGCAATAGATACTAAAATAATACAACTTGCAGTGAAAAGAGAACAGAAGACTATGCAAGCAAAATGTTGTTTGCTCACATTTAGTATATGCCTACATATGTACATACATATGTACATATAGCAGCATTTAATTTCACTTAAAGAAATGGCGTCGTCCATTTCCGCTGCAGCGTATGTAGTGCATATTTTTAACTTCTTCAGTGTTTACGCTTATTTCAGATATTTATTTAAACACTTATTATTACTCTTACAATCAAATAAAAGAAAATTACAAAGTTCAAAATATCTTGTTTCTAGCGCTCCGAAAATATCGATGACGACAAGTCTCTAAAACCCCAGTTGACAGCTGCTGAGTATATCTATCAAACATAGATGGCTGGCAGTGCTGCCACTGTACTCCCCTTCCAGTGACGAAGTCACGATTCGTTATGGAATCGTGCACGGTGTGCCCTTTCGAACGTTCGTGGAGCTTGCGAGGTCGCCCCTTCTGAGCGCGAAGTGTCTTGCTTTGTTATAAAAGCTGGCTTCAGTCTATCCGTCGATACGGCTACCTCTTTACTGTTGATCTTTAGAATGAACACTTTATCGGTGGAACGATCGATAACCTCGTAAGGACCGGTGTAAGGTGCTTCCAAGGGCTTGCGAACTGTGCCTGTCCTTACGAGTACGTGCAAACAATCATATAGATTTTTAAGTATAAACAACCTACTCTTTGAATTGTGATGAGCAGCCGGTAATGGACGTGTGTTTCGCATATACTCTCTGTGCTTTTCCAGAAACTCGTGTGGCTCATAAGGTCTGTCCAAATCTTCAAAAAATTCGTTGGGAAGTCTTATTGGACCACCATATAATATTTCAGCCGTAGATGCTCCTAAGTCATCTTTGTAACATGTTCGTAGACCTAGTAGGATAGTCGGCAGTAAATCTATCCACGGGGTAGCAGGATTACACATCAACGCAGATTTGAAAGACCGGTGCCAGCGCTCTATCATTCCGTTGAATTTGGGATGATAAGCGGTTGTG
>NW_023458562.1:8133245-8150585 GCF_013731165.1 Rhagoletis pomonella | reverse complement strand
AAAAAAATGCTCGTACATCTCGTCGCTACCATGTCATACTATCGAATGTGAAAATCGACATTTTCAGGAGAGCAAAGAAATTGTTGCAAAAAATATTGTCATTACACAAAATTGTGGGATTCAACACTTTGTTAAACCAGCATCCTCTGTTTCTAAAAAGGCTAGAAATTTGACGATTTGCCAACTTACGTATCATTCTATACGCATGCGCAAGGTATCGTAGATGAAAAAGTAGTTTTGCATAATGAAAAATATTTCTCGTGATATTTCCTGAGAACTACAATGGGTAGGTTCAGAAGGCGCAGCAGTTGAGCGCAACCATTGCTAAAAAAATCAGTGATCGTAACGCGTCTTCTGAACGGCTTCATACATTAGCTGTCAAATTCACAACACAAAACATATTGTCTGAAATGATCTGAAAAATATTACGATCACCTACACGCAACTGTTCAGTTGATCAGAAGTACAAAACAACGCGTTAAGAAGATGCAATCGTAACAGTTACTGAGCTGTTACGCCATCTGAACGTGCCCAATGATATCGTCACTAGAGGCGAATAGTGTTTCGACGGCGAAAAAAGACGCATAAAAAATTGTACGAAAAAAGGCGCTTAATAAAAACTTCAGCGAAGAAAGACGCGTATAGATTTATACTTGGCCAAGGACTGTCACTTCAGCATTATTCGCAAAAAACTCTTTACGGAATGTACATACTATAACAACCGCAAACATAGTTGGCCGCGAAAATAAGTTTACGCGTCCTTCTTCGCCGCCAAATATATTAAGGCGTCTTTCATCACCCTCAACTATGTTGGGTCTTTCTTCGCTGAACTTTTTTGAAGCGCCTTTTTTCGCGGTCAACTTTTGAGCTCGCGCCTTATACGTGTCTAGTGACGATATATTTTTTTTCGATGATCAACAAAAAGAAATTTTTTTAATATTTTTTTTTTTTTTGAAAACAAACGACTTTTTTCTGATTGTATGCGAAAATTAAAAGATCGTTTATGATATGTTATACGCACCAATAGCGAATGAGGAACTTTATTTTATTGGAAGTGCCCTTTATAGCAGCCGCTGAATGTTTTCCAAACGGTATAGTGGCGTGATTTCCTAACGCTATGTACAGGGCGAATTAATATAAGGTGATAGCAGGAGTAAAAAAACAAAAATTTACATGTATTTTCAAGGCGAATTAATATAAGGTGATAGCAGGAGTACAAAAACAAAAATTTACATGTATTTTGTTTTTGCTTTGGCGGCATAAACTGTCAAAATCTGTAAGTGTGTGTAGAAATTCAAAAAAAATTTTTCAATTTGATATCAGAAGCCGTGCGGCGAAACACATACACAAAATCAGCTGAGCTAGTAACACCACCTTATATAAATTCGCCTTGTGTATTTTGTTATTGCTTTGGCGGCATAAACTGTAAAAATCTTTAAGAGTGTGTGTAGAAATTCAAACAAAATTTTTCAATTTGATATCAGTAGCCCGTTTCTGTAACTTTTCTCTACCGATTATTTCTCTACTGGTAGAGAAAATACGTCACTCTCACCTACTAATTAGCAGTAGAGAACAGGGCGGCGAATTCATATCTCAATTCGCCTTGGTAGAGAATTGTTACAGAAACGAGCTACAGAAGCCGTGCGGCGAAACACATACACAAAATCAGCTGAGCTAGTAACACCACCTTATATTAATTCGCCTTGGCTATGTATTTTGCAAAACAATTGTATGTATGTAAGATGTACAAAAGAGAGTGTGAACATTAAACGTCAAATGCTTATGCTTCAGGGGATGGCTCATGGTACGACTTGTTAGTCCGACTTAATCTTGTACACTGATATGTTTTCTTATAAATAACGAAACGAATTTTTTTATTTGCATATGTGTGCCGTTCAATTAAAGTAGCCTAAGCCGGTATAGGCCTTTTTCCCTTCAAAGCAACATTTCATGGGATTCCAAACAATATTTTAACGTTTAATATGATGTTTCCACGATTCGTAATTCGCTCTCTAAGTAATTCGCTAAGTGATTCGTGAATTACCCTGTTTCCACGTCACACATTAGTAATTCGTTTGACAGCTCTAGTTCTTGTTCTTGTTCTGCGCTATTTATTATTATGCTTGTGTACTGCAAATATCGAATATGGAGCTAAAATTTAAGTTATCATCAACAATTTTAATTTATATAGAGAATATTTTATTAATATTATTCTATAACTAGAAAAAGTGCCAGCAATTGGGACCACGTCGGTGAAAACTTCGATATATTTCCGATAAATATTAGAGAAGGCACCGATTCGTTCGTCATTCGCATGGTAATTCGATCTGAATTACCTACAAATTTAATATTTTTTAATTCAAATCTTTTAAAGTCTCTTTCACTGAACGGCACAGATATATGTATGTATTCAATATAAAAAATTGGCGTACATAGTTCGTACGAGAAAAAATGCCTTAGCTACTTTATACTTGCTACTTAGCTACTTTAAACTTTAATGCCCAACAAAACTGGATACCATTTTTTGGAAATTTGGATTTATATGGTGTTCGTTAATAATCAGCTTTGCTTTCATACAAAAATAATATATGTATGTATATAATTCTGATGAACGTAGTTTTTCGTACATAAGGGTAAGATTGCTAGCAAAGACTTTCTCTGAGCCAAATTCTTTAGTTTCTGTAATTAAATAGGCAAAACTTCTTAACTATTGTAGTGATGGCTATAATATAGAATTTAATGAAACATACTAGTTAATACATAATAAGAAATTCGAATTGGTGTTTAGAACTTTATTTATAGTAAATAATTAAATAAAGACACATAGTTACTTTACTTTAACTTTTTTCATACTTTACTTTTCCCAATAACTTTTGAAATTTTTGATTTGCCACTAATAATATTATTTCGTATAGCAGCACTGCTTAAGTTGTTGTTTTTGATAAACTTATTTGTTGGTCAATGACTGCAAATAGTTTTATACAAAATTAGAAACGAGAAATAATACATTCATAAAAATTTAAGTACACACATAGATTTAAAAAGCTGTTTAAATAGAAATGGCCTTATTCATAAAAAATAAATTAGGTTTAAACAGCTTTAGAAAATGACATTTTCATAAATTTTTCAGTTTTTAAACCTTTTCTAAAGCTAATTTATTTTGTATAAATAAGGCCGTAAACATTTCCTTACATCGTCAATTTCCTGACCAGAGCTGCAAATGACATCTACTAGTAGGCTAACAACCAGAATTGAAATTAAATACACAAGTACTTACAGTACTACATGTATACATATAGTAGATTTGCTACACCCTTTTGGCAGCAGCAAACATCTCTCGTACACGATGAGAGAAAGTAGAGTACCTACCACAATATAACCAGTAAACTTGGCCTGAAGCCAACGCCATGACCGGTATCAGCGCATTGAATCAGCGCAATTGCGCCATAATGTCGTTTTTCGCATGCTGCTTCTGTTGGCTCCATTCTGTCTTCTTTTCGGGCCATTCTCTCTTATTTTCCCGCCGTTCTGTCTTCTTTTAGCGCCCTTATATCTTTTGACACGAATTTTGTTTCATTTGTGCACGTACTTTGTGCAGCAAGGTGAATGGTAGTTTAATGGAAATAAAAGATTGTCAACTCTTTCTTCTTCCCCATCTTCTTTGTTTACCTTTTTTAGATGCGCATACGAAAAATTTTTGCAACCCTATCGGCGCAATCTTCGTATTCTATCGTTCTTGCTTCTGTATGTCATTTGCGTTCAGTGTGCGCAAGCTCGTTATTGGCGTTACTGGCACCAATGCGCCACAGTGTCGATAATTAGTGTATCAGCGCCAGTAGCGCCAACGCCGGTATCAACGCAATGAAGCAGGGCCACGCTGCGTTACCCAGCACTGCAGTAAACAACGTTCGGTGAATTTGCCGACTGCCTTCCTCGGGGATGAATATGCCAAGGATAAAATTATTGGTACACACGCCTTCTAAGCAGGCAGGGTTGCTTTTGAGAAACAAATTTAACTAACTCCAAATAGTTTTAAAAAGTATAGTGTAAACCGAAATTTATTGAATAATTCCACATAAAATGGTTTACATAAATCACCATTTTCTAAACGATTTAAATTAAACGCATTTCATAACCTTTTTTGTGCAAAGGGCATGTGCCAATTTATAGAAAAGTACTACGGATTGTAATTATTTGTTAACTATGAGGGGAATAAATATTTTCAACCCGGCCTGGGTTCAAATTTCCAACAGTAAAAAGTTTCGAATTGGCACAGCAGACATGTAAACTTTTCTCACCATAATGAAAAGTTGTTTCACCATGGAACATTTCTACTAATTGACATGAAATTACTATCTAAACGCTCGGAGTTGTGCCACTGAGGGCCTTTGCAAACTGATAAAAAAGGGAAAATTTGGAAAAATCAAACAAAAAATTTGAGATTTCTCGTTGTGAATACGAACGCCATAATACCCGATTTACATGATTCAAGTACTTGAAAGCAATTCTTGCTCATTCTCTTTTGTGTTTTCTATTTGCTTTTACACGTTTCAATTCTGTTGAATTCAAGTTTTTGGTTCTTTAAATGGGAAGCAACGAAAATGCCAAAAGCAACGCAAGAAAGTTGAAACGACTTGACGGTACAGACGCATGTGTACTCGTCTCTTTTCTTCTCACCCCCTCTCTTCCACATGCGAGCAGAATTGAATTCAATACTTGAACTGTGTAAAAGCAGTCTAATTTTTACCTAGCTCGAGGGACTACGCAAAATTTTGGCAACTTGTAAATATGTATACACATAAAGTTGTTGGCGGTAATAAAGAGTCGAAATCAAAATGGGGTCTGGAAAAGAAAAAAAAGAGCGTACGTTAGTTGTCAGTTATAAAATAAATCGAATTTATTTGCGAATATTTGTTTATTCTATTTATTGAAAGGCAACCACGTGGAAAAGCTTGTTTTAATTATATTGATAACAGAACCTGACAGCTCGCTCGTTGCCTAAATTCTCAAGTAACATCAAATCCACAAATGAATACATTGCTTGTATTACCATCAATACGTCATGTATAAATTTTAACAACACACAAAAATACAGCTTGCCACGAGCGTAAATAGGGTCCTCTCTCTGTCAGAAATTAAGAAGGACGTAGTTTAGTCTAAAGATTTTTTGCTGGCAAGTTCTGGTAAATATGTCAAACAATCAGCTGTAGTGTGTTTGGCAACCAAATTGGTATCCCAACAAACGAAAATCATTCCCTAAGTAGAAATGAGCAAAAAAAATTATGTTTTCATTATATAACCTCAAATATCGCCAAAAACCGTGATTTTGGCACTTTAGGGTTAGGATATCTCAAAACTCTAGTGCTAGAACAATTTCGCGGCCAGATTTGGCACCAAGAAACGATGTGTTTTACTAAGGTGGTACAAAAATAAAAATTTTTACAAATAACTAGAAAAGGAAAAAAGAAATACTTAACTTGCTCGCATATCTACTAGCATTTTCAAGGCGAATAGAATTGAACAAGGTGGGTTTGCAAGTTCAGCTTTATATCAATCATTTAAATTTGTAGATTTATGTAAATTCAGTGCCGCTACAGCTTTAAATATTTAAAAATTATTTCAGGTCTTAACTATATCGGACTAATTTTAGTTCAGAAAAAAAGCACTAAAAAACGCACTAGGCACTAAATAATTTTTTTAGGCGTTTTAATTTTCAAAAAGCACTAAATCTAGTGCTTAAAGCACCAAGTTGGCAACTATGGATCAGGTCGGCAAAAGTTAAACTGTGACTGTGTTGGTGAGAACAATAGAACTGCTCCGCATGAGAAACCCAGTAGAAAATTGCGAGAAGTGAAACAAAATTTTTAACTTATCGGTCTTCAATAAAAACATATAAATACATACACTTAAGTCTCTTTTTATGCGGTACATGCGTTCCTCAGAAAGCCGCAAAAAAAATCAGCATAAAAAAGTTCTTTACTTTCATACAAAAAGAGGGGATGCGTTCCAGCATTTCCAAAAACCGCATAAATTCAGATACTCCATGTAAAAAATTCAAAAAAACCGCATAAAAAAATGCAGTGAGGCATTATTGAGCAAAAAAACTATTTATTTCTTCACTTCAACACTTATTATTCCAGTATTTAAAACCGAACATTAATGAAATAAATAAAGTTTTTTCTGTATTTTAACCAAAAAAATAAGAAAATAAAAATACCACAATAAATACATGAATTATGTAAGAATACATAACAAAAAATTAGAAAAAAGGTTTTTTTCTTAACAGTGGTCGCCCCTCGGCAGGCAATGGCAAACCTCCGAGTGTATTTCTGCCATGAAAAACAGCTTCTCGTAAAAATACATTCGCCGTTTGGAATCGGCGTAAAACTGTAGGTCCCTCGCCTTTGTGTGACACCATCAAGGCGCACACCACAAATTGGAGGAGAAGCTCCACTTATGTGTAAGCGCCAATCTATTATTATTATTATTATGTAAGAATACAAAAACAAATTATTTATCAGAAGCATTGTCTTTTACACACTGAAAAAAGTAATAAAAACTCTCAAAAAAGCAAAATTGCTACTGCGAAAGAATGGGTTGAAAAACCGCATAAATTCAAATCCGCATAAAAAGAGACCTAAGTGTATATTTAACACATACATATGTACATATATGTGCATCGCTCATTTACTATAAAAGTATCATAATCCCAAAAAAGCAAAAATCGGGTTAAATATGCAAGAATGAACATTAGCTCTTTCTTGTGATGTGTAAAATATTTATAGCTGTAACGATTACCAGTAGCTCACTAGAACAAAATCGGCCTTATCCTGAGTTGCGCCTGAAAAAAAATTCACCCGAAAAATGTTCATCCGCACATAGTAAACTCACGGAAACAAATGATAAAACGGAATATGTATTAATTTTTCCCTTGGGAGAATATGTTAATTGAAAAATTTAAAGCTGGTTTTCTCGGGTTTTTAGTTTTTTGAGTTATGAAAATATTGAAGTAAAACTCAAATGTTTTTGTTATTTTATGGCCTTATAACAATTATATTCAACAATTTTTAATGAGCTTGAGGCCGTTTTTAATAAAAAACTTATTGTTGAAAAGCAACAATAATGTGAAAAAATGGTAGAAGTGATAGCTATTTCGGAAATCACCACATTTCCTCATCAGACTTCTTTCAGTAGGCTTCGAACCGACGATCCCACTGACTCAGCCAGTTGCCTATGCACTGTGCTAAGTACGCCTTGTACATTATCATTGCTTTTCCCCACTTTTTCATTTTGTTATGCCATCACAATCAAGCGCAGCTATTCCGCTGCAATTCACTTGATCATGTGGTTGTTGGTTTTTGCTAATAATTCTATTTTTAGAATGTTTAACTTTTAGGTGTGCTCGTCCTTAAGTTGTTTGTTTTTGTTATTTCAATAAAAACAAATAACTTAAGGAAAGCTTTTCCACAATAAGTTTTTCATTAAAAACGGCCTCAAGCTCATTAAAAATTGTTGAATATAATTGTTATAAGGCCATAAAATAACAAAAACAAATAACTTAAGGACAAGCACACCTAAAAGGCAAACATTCTAAAAATAGAATTACTAACAAAAACCAACAAAACCAACAACCACATGATCCAGTGTGTACTGCAGCGGAATAGCTGCGCTTGATTGTGTTGGCTTAACAAATGAAAAAGTGGGAAAAAAGCAACGATAATTTACAAGGCGAGCTTAGCACAGTGCGTAGGAAACTGGCTGAGTCAATGGGATCGTCGGTTCTAATCCTACTGAAAGAAGTCTGATGAGGAAATGTGGTGATTTCCGAAAGAGCTATCACTTCTACCATTTTTTCACATTGTTGTTGCTTTTCCAAAAAAAGTTTTTCATTAAAAACGGCCTCAAGCTCATTAAAAATTGTTGAGTAAAACTCAAATAAAAAATTTCAAAGTTCATTTGGATTCACCCACGTCAAATATTGAAAATTTAAATTAAAAAATTTTAATTTATGTTAATCAAAATTTTCCATATCATGTATTAAAATGTCTTTTAATCGCATACGTATTTCTTTTAACAAACACCCTTAAATTCTTTGAAAAAAAGTAACATTTTTTCATTAAAAAGTCGTCGTATTTCTTCTTCATCCAAATGTTTCCTTATGAAAAGAATCAAAATGTCTTTGAATAGCATATTCTATATTTTTTAAATGACTTATAACACAAAAGGCATTGCATGTTACCAAAAGCATTTTCAAGCGTGTAATATTTCTCGCAAGGCATTTTTGCATACAAGAAACAAAGCGCAACATCCAAAAACGATGTTGATTCGTTGCTCTCTAGCCAACGACTAAACCACGATTCAATAATACAAGGTTGGATAAATATTGACATTTGTGTCAATCGACTGCCTTGTAAGGTTGAATTTGAGAAGGAAAGAGAAGCGGGTAACAATTTTATCCCCTTTTGTGAAAAGGTAGTAGGAAAAGTGAGTAGTCTGGTAGTGCTGAAATGCGTTTTTGTATACAAATTGAATTAAATATATAAAGAAGATTCCACTGATCTACACAATAGACAATGAATTAGCTTTTTGTGGCCACATAAATATTAAAAATTAAATAAATGGATATTCACATAAAATTCTTGCCAAAGAATAATCTTTGAAATCTTTGAATAAATATTCCCAAATATTCAAAATAAACCATGGTCCAGTATATATTAAACAAAATTAATGGAATTCAAACAAATCCTTTATTCAAAGGGACTATATGAAGAATTATACAAATAGTAAAGATGCATTTGATTTGATGCATATAAATTAATCTTTTGAAAATTATTATATTTATTGCATTTAAAGATTAAATACATGTTCAATATCTTAAAATGAATTACATTTGGTTTTTTTTTAATTTAAATTTTTTTAGTAATGTTTTCTACTGTTTTCTCCAATCAGTCTTGCTAATCATTATATTGGTTACATTTAAAAGTTAGATCTTCGATATCGCAATTTAATTACATTTGGTTATTTAAAAATCTAATTTTTGTGGAATGTTTGTTACTTTTTTCTCCAATGAGTCTTGTTAATCATTATATCGGTTAAACTTTAAAAATATGTCTTCAATATCGCAAATTAATTACATTTTTTTTTTTTTTAATGTTAATTTTTTGTAATGTTGTGTACTTTTTTCTACAATCAGTCACAATCAGCACAAGAAAATATCTATATTAATATTTCCACTTTCGCTTTTATGGAGTGGTATATTTACTTGTAAATATGCAAAGGCTGTACTTGACCAACCCAAAGGCGGCAGTGGTAAAAATACATGCACCAGCAAACGTGGACGGACACCCAAATGATCCTGACCTTCACAAGAGAATATACTTATTAATATTTGTACTTTCTGCTACACCCATACGTGGACGGACACACAGGGATCCTAGCATGCAAAGCTTACTTGCAACGGCTGCACTTGTTGTAAAATGCTACTTTTTGAATACAAATTTGATTTTTTTGCCATACTTACTTGAATTTGCCCAAGAAGAAAATGAATTTCCACGAAACAATCGATGAAAATATCGGCAGTGTTGCCTGTTGAACTTTTTATACGAAGACAATATTTCTCCTTGTATTTTAGTAGTAGTTTCTATAAATCATAAAAGAAAGCAACACAGGCTAAGGCAGAATGCGGGAGCGAGACAACTGCCAGGTTATCCAACCTTGTATTATTGAATCATGCGACTAAACCACAATATAACCAGTAAACAACCTTGGGTGAATTTGTTGACTGCCTTCCTCGGGGATGGATATGCCAGGGATGAAATTATTGGTACCCACGCCTTCTAAGCACGCAGGGTTGCTTTTGAGAAAAAAAATAATTAGCACAAAGTAGTTTCAAAAAGTATAGAGTAAAACGAAATTTATTAAATAATTCTACATAAAATTATATACGTAAAGGACTTACTATGTAAACTATTGGAATAAAACTTGTTTCATTACCTTTTTTGTACAAAATGAAAACGATTATCTGAACGCTCGAAGCGCTGCCACTAAGGGCCAGTTTTGAACGCCCGATCTGGCTGGCTTAAACTAGGATCACCCAATCAGATGTGAGCCAGCTGGCACTGAAAAACTGGCCCTAAAATGTGCAACTACAGAAAAAATACTTCTCTGGTGTTACTGCCGCCATGGCGAATATGTGTTTCTATTTATTTTTCTTCTGATTACGCGAAAAACAATGCAGGTAATAATTTTCGTTGAATTTCATCAAGAATCTGTACATTTTCTGCTTTTTTTTTGTAATTCCTCGAATTTTAAGTGTTAGCAAGAACAAGCCGAGCCGAGCAAGAATCACACCTACCTGACGGTTTTGAATTGTTTTTTGTTTAATAAACGCATGGCTTTCAGTTCTAAAAGAATTTAAATCAGTAGATACTTATTTTTTTATATAATTGCTGCATTTTAATTGCTTAATCTATTTTGCACCAGAGCAACTGTCCAAAATTTCAAGCAGTAAAAAGTTACGAATTGGCACAGAGGAAATGTAAAATTTTCTTACCATAGCAAAAAGTTTTTTTTTTCACCATAGCACTTTTCTACTCATTGGTACAGGCCCAGAGTAATAACATTTTTTAAATGAAAAAAATAATAACTTCATCACTTCCTTAAAATTTTAAAGCTGGGTTTACTAATCTCTTTAATTATTAGAGCATTATAATATCATTTTACTATTTTATTATTGCTTAGTACAAAATGTACACATTTACTTGCCAAACCTTTATTTGATTTGGTGATAGAAACAAGACCGAAGGATACTTAAGTTTTTAACCGACTTCCAAAAAAGTAGGAGGTTATCAGTTCGTCGGAATATTTTTTTTTTTGTTTTTTTTTTTATGTATGTTACCGCATAACTTTGCACCACATCAACCGATTTCAATAATTCTTTTTGCAACGGAAAGGTAGTGTCTCAGAGGTAGTCCCATACTAATTTGGTTTAGATCCGATCATTGGATCATAGATATATATATTTTTTTTTTAAGTCGGTTTTTTTTTTTGCTAAAAATTACTTGTTAAATATTTATTATGTTTATTTTATATTGCTGTACATAATGTTTTAGATTTTGACAGTCATATTTTGGATTCATCTTATGCATTTGTTTAATTACTGCACCATTTATAATTTTCTTTTAATAAGATCAAGATTTGTCAAATGCTTAATTTTATTTATCTAATAATAATGCAGAACACAACCCTGAAAGCTAAGAAAAATTCTGAGGACGGCCATTAGATAGCAGCACAACCCCGTGCCTTCCTCAGGAGTGAATATGGCTACAAGAACAACGATTACTACAACAACCCTAAAAGGTTGGCTACTGTCTATACTGTGGACTAGACGATAGAGCGTAAGAATACGTGTGAGTTGATCTTCCACAATTGTGGTATGAAGCCCCGACCACTGATGTAGATAGACATGATGCAATAATACAAGGTGTTATCAGTTGGCAGCTTCTCGCTCTAATTCCGCCATATTGACTGCCTTAGGTGAAACAGTGTTACTTCTTTATCAATTCTTTGCCTAGTAATATAATTGAATGTTTTTTTATTTTTTCTCAGTATGCACATTTTGTTTCCTTAGAAAGGTATTTTATCTTATTTTATATCATTTCATTACGAATATACTATATTATATTTAGAAGAAAACATGAAATTTTATATTTTTCCCTCAAATGGGGATTAATTTCTTCCTGTTTTTCTTCTTATTCTACTGAGCTAAGGCAGTGTCAAGTCGAGCTGTCACAACTGATACCACCTTGTATTATTGCATCCAAGGCGAATTTATACAAGGTGGTGTTACTAGCTCAGCTGATTTTGTGTATGTATTTCGCCGCACGGCTTCTGATATCAAATTGAAAAATTTTGTTTGAATTTTTACACACACTCTTACAGATTTTGACAGTTTATGCCGCCAAAGCAAAAACAAAATACATGTAATATTTTGTTTTTGTACTCCTGCTATCACCTTATATTAATTCGCCTTGATTGCTTCATGGTAGATAGATGGTGAACGCCAAGGAGAGAGCGCGTTTTTAGCGCTTTCGCAGTTGTTTAAAATTTGATTACAAGCGTAATATTGAACTACCCATTCTAAAATTTTTACAAGTTTTACTTAAGTATTTGAAGAACAGTTTTCAATAAAAAAATTAAAAAAAACAATCAGTACTGAATTTTAAACAAAAATGTAATTTATTTATTTTTTAATATCCAATTTTTTGTATTAAAAAATAATTGTATCGACTTCTTGTAATCCTCGTATGAAAGCCAAGAAAAAGTCATAAATGGCACGATAATTAAGTTTTTTTTATTAAAATGCTTGTTTGCGCGGAAGCATATATTAAAAAGGCCTTTTTTTGCATGCTTAAAGTTCAAAAAAATATATCTGGGAAACTGTATGTGTCAAATGAAAATAAAAAATACGAGTATCATATTTTTACCCAAAGAATGCAAAGAAAAAAATTTGAGCGGAAAAAAATTTTTTGTGTAAATTTTGCGTGGATTGACCCATATATTTTTATACCCGAGCGCACTTTTGCACAAGGGTATTATAACTTTGTTCACATAACGGTTGTTTGTAACAGGCAAAACGAATCGAGATAGATATAGACAAATGGTCAGAATGAAAAGAGAAATCGATTAAGCGGTGACTGTCTGTCCGTCCGTCCGTCTGTGCAGACGATAAGTCGAGTAACAAATGAGATATGTTAACGAAACTTGGTACGTGGACTTCTTTCGGGCGTAGGACGGATGGTGTTGAAAATGGGCAAAATCGGACAATAACCACGCCTACCTCCCATATAACGGCAATTTTCAGAAATACGAAAACTGTGATATTTTAGTAACTACTGAAGACTATTCAGTAAAGTTGTTAAAGTTAATTTATTCAAAATTGATATTCTTTACCAAGAAATACGCTTATGATAAAATTTTGGAAAATGCGCGTGGCACCGCCCACTTATGATCACATATAGGTATCTCGGTAACCGTTCTAGCAATTTGTATGGTTATTGTGCTTGCCACATAAAAACAAAACGTTGAAAATTATTAAAATCGGACTAAAATTACGACCGCTTTTTATATAACAATAAATTTCATAAATGCTGGAAACTTCAATATTTTGAAATTTAGGGACGCTAATTTACTCAAAATTTATACACCCGGCTTACCATGTAGCGGTAGCTTTCGGAAAGGTGTAAAACATACATTTAATACTTGTGCCGGGTATTTAATGTTCGGCTCCGCCCGAACTTAGACTTTCTCACTTGTGTTATATATGAGAATTGAAGTCGATTTTGTTTTTTGCTAAAAATTACTTGTTAATCAATCATTATGAGTTATGATGAATTTATTAATTGCGCAGTCCTATTGCAAAATGTGTTAATACAAATCGTCGATGTTTTTGCAAAACCGCCCATCGACCAGTTGCAAAACCACCTAAATTGCCGTTGTGACAAAAATGAGATTTGGTAAGCCTGAAATCCAGGCATAAAAATCGTTAAATCGTTATTAAAACAACAGATTTGTAAAATAATAGCACGAGAAAATACCGCCAATCAAGGCAATGCCTTCAAAGAATAAACCGTTTTTTCGCTCCCCTGTTAATTTTGAGTTGCCGGTTTTGCAGTTCGGCGATGGGCGGTTTTGAAAAAACATGGACAAAATATGTTTTAAAACTATTCGTAAAATTGTTTGTTATAAGTTATTTGAAGGTATTATATTATTTTGCGGTTTTACAAACTATCCTATAACAAGGTGTCATTGCTAAAATAAAGAAAATGTGTTAAGTAGATTTCATGAATTTTAATTAAAAAGTATTTGGGGATTTCGGACGATTTTTCGAAAGAAATTACGCTTTTTTATTTAAACAATCTAGACACCCTGCTAGGGCTAGCCATGCGCTTTTTGGTTCCAGAGATATTGATTGTGTAGTGCTTACTTCAGTTGAAGAGATGGCTACTACATCTTTTTATAATAAATGCATAAATTGGCATTAAATTATGGGATGTGTGCCAAACAAATTGGTGAATGTTGTAGTGATTACTTCAGGGACCTAAAAAATTGCGCTCTGGGGCCAAACATGCATAGGATGTACAGTGATACACATTTTATAAATTATTGAGACAGGATAGGGGTATCCTCGAAATCTTGCAAAGCCGTTGCACGCAGCACGGATTGCATGGATTGCATAATTTGCAAACACCCAACAACAAAATACATGAGCATGTAAAACATGTTTTACTAGGGTGGCCACCCAAAAAACATAAAAAAAGTGGAAAATCAAATAAGTTGTTTCTTGAAAAGTAGCCAGAATTTTGTTTGCAGAATTTGTTTCTTTTTTATGTACGTATTTTATTTCTTATACATAAATATTTGTTTTATAAAAAGAGAAACCGACTGAAATCAAAAACAAATACTTTGTAATTTATTTCATACAAACTAATTAATTAATGAAAGTCATTTGTATTATAAAACTGTTCAACAGCAATTTTGCAGAGTAAAAATGGTGGTAGAAAACTTACAGGGGAGGAAAAAAACTTTTCAAAGCATTTCCTTCAAGAATTTTTTCAGAAGGTTCCGTTGCAAATTAAAAGATTTCGAATTTTTGTGAGCTTATCGATTTTTATATGCCTCTTTTGGACCCTAGAATACTAACCTTATTTCTTATTCCTTTAATACTAACGTTCGCCTGTGAGGCTACTTTAAAAAAAGTACTAATTCTGCCTTTCTAAAACCTTAAATTTGTTTAAAAAATGGGCTTAAACATATTTCATATGTTTTTAAAGTAAAAAAAAAAATAATTTAATAATTTTTTTAATATTAATAAAAATAGTTCATATTGAAAATAACACATATTTTTTTTTGTTGAAAGGGGTCATTTTAAAAATTATAAAAAAACCATTTAAAAGCGAACGCACTCAAACAATCCAAAAATTATCTTAAAATATTCGTATTTACTTTCACACTTAAAAAGAGTTAGTTGTTTATCTTTTCTATTGTGATCTGTACTTAAAAATTAAAGCGACTTTTATGTATCACATTGGGCCTTATGAATAAAAACTAAGCAATGTTTTTTGTCTTAAAATGTCAGATCCTTTACGTAAATTTTTTCGAATAAATCAAGCAAAAGGTTTGAAATCTTAAGAAAAAGCAACTGCTTAGTTTTTATTCATAAGGCGCATTCAAATCTTCTTCCAAATTGTTCTCACTATCGGTTCCATTCAACGATATTTCTTCCAACCATTTTAGAACTTGTTCTTCATAGGAACCTTTCCCGAAAAGTAAAAAAAAAAAAAAAAAAAGTTCAAAACAGAAAATAGCCAACAAAGATGTTAAAAACTGAAATAAGTACAGCAAACAAAATTACCTTTACTACTAACGTTCGCCTGTCAGGCGTCAAGAGGGCGTGGAACTCAGCCGCGCAAGCGCACTGTACAATGTGCGTTTGCTAACAGCCTCGTACGGCGCTAAGCTGAGTTGGCGCGAACGTTTACTTTGATCATTAAAAGCGTTCCTGAAATATCGCGCGGATACCGAATTCGTTCCGCCTCACAGGCGAACGTTAGTATTCTAGGTTTAATTGAATATAAACGGGAAGAAATAAAACAAGCACGTTAGCTAATCCTTCAAGCTAGCAATATGTTAATGAGGTGACAATAGGTCCAAAAAATTTTGAAGCCAGAACTATTCATTCGTTTTGTATATGAATAATTCATAAGCCGTTTTGAATGCATTCATGCAGCCCTCTATTATATACAAGTTCTTTCTTCCGATACCTACTCAGTACTCGGTTCAAAAGTATCGATACCAAAATTAATTGGTATCGGACGAAAAGTATCGAGTATGTACAGTAAAACCCGCTTATTTAAGTACCTCGATGCGCGTACCTAAGCGAACATAATTACTGATGTAGTTACATCTTCTTGTTAACTTACATAAATACTTTATTAACATCATTTAGTGAAGTGTTAATAGATTAAGACCAAAATCGTAGCATTATTTAAACACACAAACTTTAAAAAAATATATAGTGCAATGGTATGCCATTTTTACATGAATTAAATTGTTTAAAAAGTCAAAGTTGGACATATCATTTTGTACCAAATTCAAAATGATATTGTTTGCCACTTATGTTTTTTTTATTAATTTTTGAGATTTTTCTCTAACAAACACCATATAAACCTAAGCTTAAGATTTTGTAGAACTCTTAAAAAAAGATGCATCATAATTTTAAACTTTTTGCTCAAAAGTGTTTTTTGAGTATAGCCCATTCAATTTTGATGTAAAATGTGCAAGTTTCAGGGGGGCTAAAAATTACCGTTGATTTTTTAGAATTTGGGTACTTAAGCGGGTTTCACGGTACTTGTATTTACTAGTATCGTTTCGTCCCTACGTGCAATCCGTGCATCGTGCAAGACTTCGAGAATATCCCTAGTTTGTTTTTAGACTTGGAAATGTGTTTTTAATGCATATATACTAATGTATAGTTATTTTGGTGATAAAGTACATTCACGTATAATAAAAAAAAAAAATCATTCCGTTCTTATGAAACAAAAAACATTTAGAATTAGTAACGAAAATAGCTATCCCAGCTAAATCACAAAACAAAGCACTACATTAACAGCCGCTTTCACGAAAGCAATTTAAGTGAAAAATGATTTTATTTTTTGAATTTTGTATGGAAATTTACAGAAAATTAAAAATCATTTTCCATTTAAATTGCTGATGAAACCACAGTATACAGTAATCCAGATAGCCAAAACAAAAAATTTAAATATGCTTATTTGACATTTTGTTTGAATGTATTGGTTGATATATTTTCACAGTTGTCGTTTTCGTTAGCCCAAATGAAATCCAATTTAAATATTTCCTCATATTGAAAAATATTTTCAAGTCACATAAAATAAAACAACGAGAAAAACCAAATTCCAAGCAAATCAAGCGTGAAGCGTAAGCGATTATGACCGGATGCAGTTCCTATATAAGTCAAACCGTGTTCCGAATAAAACTTTGAGTGAATAGTGGTTGGCTGACTTTGTAAAATGGTCCCATCGATTAGGCGGTAAAACAAGTATTACTTTGCTTAAGGTGGAACTCTAATTTGCAAATGAACGAAATGCCGCTTATTCACATTTGAAAGAGGATAATGCATGAATTAATGCAAGTAAAGACGGTTTATGCAGATAAGCAAACGCTTTTGTGAACCGTATAAAATGTATGTGCATATATACACATATGCATACATATGTATATATCAAAATATTCAGAATGACAACACGAATTGGTTCAGCCCTC
>NW_023458562.1:8107581-8128245 GCF_013731165.1 Rhagoletis pomonella | reverse complement strand
GCGATTGCTCCCGGAGTCATCCCGGATTAGTCGCATTTTTTGCAGGGAAATGCTATTTAAAATGTTTGTATTTTTCGTATCTTGACTGCGACACATACATATACATGTATGTACATACATATCCTTTAATGGACGATAACAAAGTCAGCCGATTTTTGAATACATAGTACGGTAGGTGAACAACATGTTTCTTTCTACATGTGATTTCAAAATTTTTATTTATTTATATGGAAGCTATTTTGTTTCTTTGTTATTCTCTGCCATGCAAATTGCCATGATAGTCTGCTTACGTCTTTTTCAGGAGCAATAACTTTTATCTCTTATCCATACAGGTGCACATAAATTTAAATATGGTTAGATTCTTCCAAATGTAGGTTAAAGGATTTCTAGAATATGAGAAAAGTTGTAATTTTTATACCAAGTTATGCACATAACTACAATACCCCTACTTCGTACATTCTAATAATCTTACTTTTTTGACTTGGATTCCAGCCGATTTTGACATTCGATTCACGATTTTTTGTCTTCAACCAGTCCAACAAAGGCGCATAATAATCAAGTAGGGCGTCACCGCTAAGTCGGTTTTCGTTACCTAGCATCTTCGACAGAGTTTCGGGCAATGGTTTTGAAGAACCCAGAGACATCATTGTCCTAAAAGTATGCGAAAATCGAGTTATTTCATGAAGAATTATTAGTGAGACATTTTTACTTCAGGGCTTCGCCGATTGCGACATTGTCGTAAAAGTCGCAGTTATGTAAAGAACCTCTGTGTTGACTCGCTCGGCAAAACGCACGGTAAAATTGGTATCCCAGAACTTCGGACACGAACTTTCTGTTGAATAAAATTTCTAAATACAATATATTTGTATATACAGTACGCCCTCTGTTAAAGCCACAGCCATTAGTCACGCGGTAATTGCATCTTTTTTAGGTTGAAATTTCCTTTCATGATCAACTTTTTGTGACTCGGTTATTGCCCGAATTTTTACGTGTTGTTTTTATCGAGGGCATACTGTACATACATACAAGCGGCATAACTAAATGCACACCAATACATACTTGGTTTGATGGTTTTGCTCCATATCCATATAAAAACTATAAGGGAAATCTATAGCATTTTCGGACCTATCTGAAGGTGGCTCAACGCCGGCATATTTTTCCATCAGTTCCCAATAATGCTTGTTTATCCTTTCAATTTCCACTGTACCATTAAACAGATCGTTCATTACTTTTGTGTGTACGAAGTACAACGGAATGTTGAGCAAAGTGTGAATGCCCTAAAGCAATGAAAAATTTATAATATTTAGATTATCGGAAATTTTTTGGTCAATTATTCAAGCCCTTTCACTATATTAAACTAATGAACTACGTCTATTTTGATACATCCAATTGCTTTACTATTATTTATTATTAAGAAAACTTTTCTTACGTTTCTAAAATGAAATAAATTTATTGACTTAAAAAAGTATGTATCTGTTCAGAAATGCATCAAGCCACAGCATCTCCTCTTTTATTTCTATACACAACCACGGTTAAATACCGTATTGGAGCTTAGTTGCGCAAATGACATATTTCTATCACTTATATTTTAGAAGTAAAAAAGACTGATGCTCTGGCTTGATGCATTTCTGAACGGAGGGCATTTTATCAAAGTCAGCTGATTAGCGGCTTAGTTTATGAGGCAAATATAATCCTTCTGTATACATTCGCGACGGAGTTGCGGCGTAGAATAATCTGCATTATTGAATCTTCAAAAAATATATACCTACTAACATATCTAATAATAACTGTCGATTTCACGAAAACAATTTAAGTGAAAAAGGATTTTTTCTGTCAGTTTTCATATTAAATTAAAATAAAAATTATTCACTTAAATCGCTTTCGTGAAACTGGCTGTAAACCTACCATTCTGAAAAGGCGATTCATTAAAACGGGATCTGAAAACTGAAAATCTTTGGAAAGTCCGATAGTTTGAAGATGTTTTGGAGTTGACGCTGATAAAATAACAGCTTCCCCCACTGGGTACTCCAAATCATAAGAGCTGAAGAAGTACGATGGTAGATTATCCTTTTCTTTAGCGTAATGAACCCGTCCTAAATATCCGTGATTCTGCAAAAACTTTCTGAAATCCACTTTCTTGCAGTACTTCATGTAAACATGTGGGGTCAAATCGAAAATGTCAGCTCTGCAATCCCCACTCTCAGCACTTTCGTCTTGCTCTTTCAATTGTTGTTGATAAAACGTGCTCGGCAACTCTTTGAAACCAAGAGATGTATAGAAGGTTCCTGCTGTGTCTATTATTTCTTTTGGGTCGAAATGTTGGACAAAGCTGTCATAGGGTGGAAGGGTTTTCTTTGGAAAATACGGTTCGATAACACTGCTGGCCTGCCACGCTTGCTCACGTACTTGTTGGAATAAATGGTCTGGAATTGGCCCTCTAGGGTTGACAACCTCTGCCCCATACTTTGTATAGAGCTCTCTTCTAACGAATGCGTGTAGCTGCTTATATGCTGGTTTAATTTCTTCCATCACTTTGTCCATCTCTTGCAAAAATTCTTTATTGTTGTAGCAGCGAAACCAGAACTCAAGCACCGGGATATCTGCATGTATAAAAAATAATAACATAATTTCGAGAATATGAGCGCGGTGTATAGGGAAAACTACCTAAGATCTTGGCAGATTTTTGGAAAGCTTCAACGATGGTATAAAAATTTACAGAAGACCACACCAGATTCTTTTCTCGCCAAGACTCCCAATAATATTTCAGTTCCCCTGAATCATTGCTTTGCTGAAAAATCTTTTGAATATCAGGATAGTAGGCCAGAGGACTACCGTCTTGATCAGGCATATTAGCGCCGCCCAAATAAGGTTCAATATCTCTATCTGTTGAAAGTTCTTTAAGAGCTGCAAAGTTTATCAGCACCGACGAGAAGTAATCCTCTCCTAAGACAAAAAGTCCGCCAGCCCTACGAAGATTTTGCAACGCTGCTTTAACTTCCTCGTCGGAAATATTCTCCAAATCAAATTCCCCAGCCTCTTCGGAGATTTTAACTAGTTCAGCAGCAATTCTCTTTACGGTAGTCAGTTTGGAGAAAATTGTTTCGAAATCCTCATCATCTAAGGAGGTATACGTTTCCTCAGCAATTTGATTGTATAGCTTGTAATAACGCGAGCTGGCATCAGCGATGAACTTTTTGGCATCCAATTGGTTGATTGCAGCTCCTAGTGTAATCTGCAATGAGCATAAGTGCACATATGGGGAAATCTTTTGAGACGGGGACATTTTGCGTACTGGCATATTGTTGCCACCACAAAGCAGCTACACTGCCAAGTGCGGTTTCTACCCACATAGCATTTGGAAGATTACTTTAATAAAAATCACCTTTATGAGTCTTCTTCGATCACTTCTGATGATTAAAAACTGATTAATCGCTTCCGCGATTAAAAAAAGACCCGAAAATGACTCACGCTTACGCTTGAAAAATGATTTATTGAAAATATATTTAAAAAAAAAAGGGCAATCACAAATTGATCATTCTGGGGATTGAAATGTGCTTTTTTCTTTGCTTGTTTAAACAAACATTTGTTTCAGCTGCTTTTGCTTCTAACAGCATAATTTTTTAAGCCTATGTCAAAACAAACAAAACTAAAACTTCCTTTGGCCGCTATTGCTGGTTTAGAAAAATTGGATAGCGAGATACAACACAATGAAGGCACTCTTAAGCAATTTGTATGTTTTTTATTTAACTTTTTATATGAATATGGTTATACATGTATTTTTATAAAAAATTTCAGAAAGAATTCATAGCAAAAACAGGCGGTGACGGACCCGCAAAATTTCTAAGAACCGCAGTCCGAAAAGTATTTTGTGACGAATTGGCTTCTGCTTACAGCTGGAAGGGGACCCGCACTAAGCCAAGCGCCGAAAAGTTCTTTCTAATAACAACGATTAAAAGTAGGTACAGTGTCGCACAAAATTATCGGCACAGGGAATTTTTCACAATATGTGGAAAATTTTAGTTTTGGTTGTTTTTTTTCGACAGGGTAGGAATATGACGTATTGTTAAACGATTTTCCGTCATCCCTAGTCAATTTTTGGTTTAGAGTCAAACCGGTTTTGGCGTTATGCATCTTCAGTGTTATATTTCGAAGAAGACACTGTAGATGACATAACGCCGAAACCGGTTGTCTCCAAACCAAAATTGGCAAGGGATGACGTGAAATCGTTGCACAATACATCTAAATTTTTTAATTTAAGTTTTTCCGCTAAATTTTTATAAAAATATAGTTCATGCAACAACAAAAAGCAGAAAACCAAGTCTCTAAATTTTGCGGAAAACTCAGAAAAAGTCAATAAAATTGCATACATATTTTCAACTTTTAAAAATTTAGTTAATATCTCTAGAAAAATTCTAAGTATGCAATTGTTTAACCCATTCAATTTTAGTAGGTAAAGAAATGTAAATTTGAAATTTCCAAAAAATCGCAATGGTTTTTGCCATTTTTTTCACGCAGTTTCTTCCATACAAAAAAAATTTCGAACATGGAAGAAACTGCGAGAAAAAACAACGCAATTTTTTTTATAAATTTTTCTTGCATTATGAAAAATTCCCTGGGCCAATAGTTTTGTGCGGCGATGTACCCATATTTTGACAAAACAAAATTAATATTTGTCATCTTAGATATTTGCCATCTAAAATACAAAAGCACAGATCAAGAAATGAACGGTGTGCTACAAAAGCATTTTGTGCATGCTAAAGACAGGTTAGCAAAACGAAAACTAACGAGATCACTGGAAGAAAAAACGGCGAAGAACTCGCGCAATAGATAAAATGGATTTTTTAATTTAAGTATTTTTAACTTTTATACACATTTACCAATTTTTTTCTGACGTGTCTTCCGTATAAAAAATGGTGAGCATACTTTGTATGGAAGACACTCTGCGAAAAAAATGCCACATCAACGCGATTTATTACAAAATCTATTTAAAAAGTTTCAAATTTGTAGAATTTTCCTGAGTTATGCACAAAGTTTTGAAAGTTTAATTTTATATTTTTGTTGTAATATGAGCTATGTTTTTATAAAAAGATTGCGAAAACAAATTAGAATAAAAAACCTTGCATACATGGTGAAAAGTTCTCTGTGCCAAAACTTTTTCACAATGCTTTTAACTCTAATAATGGACCTTCAACTCTAATAATGGATTTCTTAAAAAAAAATTTTGTTATTTCATTATCGCGTTTTTGAACTCAATAAAATATGTATGCTGATTTGCTAATTATAAATTAATTTAATGTTAAATTAACAAACGATTTGAAAATAGACTGAAAAGGACTTGAAAAAGACTCGAAAATGTTTAGAAATACGACTAAAAAATGACTGGGAAAAGAGTCGCAAGTGATTTGAGTTACAACTGAAAAATGACTCGAAAAAGGCTCACAAAAGCTTACAAATAGGCCTAAAAAATGACTCTCAAAAGATTAGAAATGCAACTGAAAAATGACTAGTAAAAGACTCGAAAACGATTAGAAATAGAGCTTATTAATTACTCGAGGAAGACTCGAAAGTGTTTAGAAATACGCCTGAAAAGTTATTCGCACGAGACTCAGAAATGATTGTAAATACGACTCGAAAAAGTGTCAAAAATGGTCAGAAAAGTGGGAAGTAAAAGACTCGTCAAGAAGAGTCGCGGCCAGGGTACCACTTTCTAATGACAAAAGAGTCTTTTATGATCAGAATATGAGCGCATTTATGATTATTTTAATCGCGGAGAGGACTCAAAAAAGATTCGAATATGATCAATAATTTCAGAAAATGCTGGGTGGGTATACCTTCGTTAACAATACTTATGTATATGTGTAAATATCAATAAATACCCTACAAGAATTGTGTGATGGAAACTAACACATTCTCATTTACCTTACTAACACATATACAAATTTTGCGTTGGTTAAAAAGAGACAACTAAATAATGCCATAAGTCGGAGGAAGACGGAACACAAATGTTTACATCAGATTTTTCACACTGCCCTTTAGAATTTGATAGAAACGTGTAGGTAGCCAGTGACAGAAATCTTTATCAGTCTTGCCACTCAAATGATTTGTCAAATGATAGTCACTGTTCTTTCAGGGTAGTTATTAAAAACAAAACTAACGGTTTAAATGACCAGTTTACTTGCTAAAATCGAAAAAATCAGGAAATTTCTAATGCAACTCGCACAAAATTTATTTATTTATTAAGCTCGGGGTTTTCAGACATTTTGTAGGTTCTGTGGAATAAAATGACAGGTATTCAACAAATGTGCCAGTTACCAAATGCGATAAAAAAATGCTGCTCACAACTGTAACTGAATTTCGCGTATTTTATAAAAACGTGAATTTTCTTGTGGTAGTCGTTGAGCGATACTTATTTTACATTTTTGGGTATAAAATATACTTTTTCAATTCTTCAGAAGAAGAATCCTAGGTTAAAGGACAATGTGCTACTTTTCATTGCTGCAAAATCTTCTTGAGAAAACGCGTGATCAGTGCGTAATTTTTTACCTGATATTGGTTTTTCGTTGAGCACAACCAATCAAGGGCGAAAAAATTCATAAGCCCTGGTATAATATTTTGGGTTTGTGAATCTGGGTCTGTGTGAAAAATGCTCACCTCTAAAAATTATTTTACTTTTTCAGTACTGGATAATCTTTACTGATATAAATGCGAAAGGTTTATTTGTTACGCTTTCACGCTTTAACTACTCAACCGATCTTAATGAAATTTAGAAAACTGGTGGCATTTAGCTCAACTTAAAAGATAGGGTAGCTTTTATCCCGACTAAACAAAGGGGCATGGCACCCCCCATTGAAACTGAATTTTACATACTGCATACCTCTGGAAGTATTGTGGTAGAGTACTGGAACTTGGTATGGAGATATATGAAATCAATTCTATAACCATGGAAAAAATGTGGGTTCTTGGGAAAGGCCCGTGGTACCTGCCATACAGACAGAATTTTTTATACTACCACCTGTGAAAAAATTAACATCAATTCAAAGTATTTTATAAGTTAAACGAATTTTTATAAAATAGATGTCGATTGAGTCGTTATATCCCAGAAATGGTGACTCTTAGGACAAAAAAGTGTTATAACGGGTTTTAGAGAAAATTGCATGATCTACACTTTTGTCTTACCTATTTTTATGATAAACCTTACGGTTGTCTGCAAAATTATAAACATCAATTTATGGACTTTTGACCTTGAATATGTTTTTTTTACAGATCTGGGATCGATAAGGACTTTTCACGTTTTATTTATAAAAACATTCGTAACATTCGTACCAATTTTGAGCTTTATGCGAGTTACTGCAACCATGAAAATCTAACTTGACCGGGCTAATAGAAAACAATTTTGAAAATATGTTTTAAATAGAGTTGCAATTAAAAAATATTAGTTACACGCGTTATACTGTACTTCAATTCGGTTGATAAGTGATCATTTATGAAAAAAAATTGTGCTACTATGTTGAAAAAAAAAATTATAATTGAAAAGTGCCCGTCTCATAAAGATTTTCCCATATGTATATGGGGCGTTCCATACGAACACGGACGGGGTTCACACTTCATGTGTTTGATTTGTTTAAAATTTATAGAGTTGATGCATAAACATAAATAATAAATAAATATGAAATTTGAGCTTGATTAATACATTTCTAAAAACTTTACGGCACAAAAACAAAAACAAATCGATTGAATAGTCTTCCAAATATCTCGAGAACGGTGTGAGGAAAAAATTTGAAAAAAATCTCACACACATACATCAAAATTTTCTATGAAAAGAAATATTAAAATTTTTTTTTTACTTGAAAAATTTTTCACACACAAATTTTTTGATAAAAAAAATTGTGGTTTTTTTAATTTTTTTGAGATGTCATATTTTCAAAAACTAATTTTTTCTATCAAAAAATGTTTATGTGAAAAATGTTCCAAGAAAAACAAATTTTAATAATTTAAAAATATTTCTTTTCATAGAGAATTTTGATGTGTGTGTGTGAGATTTTTTTCAAATTTGTTCCTCGCCCCGTTCTCAATATATTTTGAAAACTATTAAATCGATTTGTGTGTGTTTTTGTGCTGTAAAGTTTTTAAAAATGTATTAATCAAGCTCAAGTTTCATATTTACTTTTGATTTATGTTTATGCATACACCCTAAAAATTTGAAACAAATCAAACACATGAAGTGTGAACCCCGTCCGTTTGGGTATAGAACGCCCCATATATGTATATACGCGTGTGTATGTCACATTGGAATGTCCCGGAATCCCGGATTTTTTTCGGGATTTGTAATTTGCACTGATGGCAATAATATAAACTCCTTTTCTTGACCAGAATTGGCTATATTCCTTTTTTTATTTAATGATTAGTATTTTTTATAAATGTGTAGCTCATTATACATATAACACCGCGCGATAGTAAATTTTAAATACAAATATCAATATATTCGCGGAACCATGGACCAAATATAGTCAAATTGCGTTTTTAGTTTTTCACTCTGACGTCGGTAATTCAAAAATGATTTAAAAAATTCAGAGAAATGTGCCTAGAGAAGAAGTATGGGTATAAAATTAATGAGGAAATCCTGTAGAATTTAAACAGATTCAAGTTTCTGGCAGTGATGGGACTTCTACCACATTGTGGTAGATCTGCCACTTTTTTGAGGATCTCCCACATTTACCATACAAGGTCTGAAATCTACCACATATTCGCGTTTTTGAGTACATAGTTTTTTTTCTCGACATAATTTTCTTAATTTTAAGAGCAAAAATTGTCCAACAGTAAACACTATATGGTAACAAGCATGATACAAAAAAGGAAGTAGTTTCATTCAATGATTTTTCCCGCCATTTGACTTTTGCTGGCAGACATCTCTATCAAAATCAAGCTACCAGCCACAAAAAAATATATATATATTTCGACTGCCTGCTGAAAAATTTCAAGCAACAGATTTTAAAACGAAAACTCAGCATCTTTAATAAAATCAAAAAAGAATTGCGCGTTTGAAAGCTGTAGGAATCTTATAAATTTGTGCACGGATTTCAGATCGAGATTTTTAAAATTTTCTCGTTAATTAAAAGTGGTTAGAAGCTTGTAACGTGAAGGAAGAAAATCTTCCGGAAGTATGATTTGTTTGTTCAAAGCAATATATGTATTTCCTCAATTTCAGAGGTTTTGGAGAAACTCAATCGTATGTAAGTATATTTGCATACATATGTACATTATACTACATATATCACTCCCCACACAAAAAAAGCAGTAGTGTTTTTCCATTAGAATTATAAAATCTATTATATTTTAACACCTTCACCAAAACATTTCGGAAAAATATTGAGATTTACGTCAGCTGGACCGATTTGAAAATACCTCCTTGAGTTTTTTATGAATAAAAATAGATTTTTTAAAGTATTTTTTTTTTTAAATCACCTCAGATGGCAAACCAGCTTAAAAAACCGAAGCTTTTTTGGTCCAATGTACATACATAGTACATGAATAGAAAAATTTCAGATATTTTATAAACGGATTGTAAATCTTTACGGCCCTGACATTCCTTCTCCTTTCCAGGTTTCCTTAGGTGAATTAATGTAATTCGCTATTTGCTTGTTACCACGCAAACCTTCTAATCACAATTATTGCACATTTTAAAACTTCAAAAATTAACTATTTAGGATTGTCTGAAAAGACTAAAAACCATCAAAAACTATAGAAACTCCCATCCCAAAATACCGTCAATTATATTTTGTTAATACCAATGTGGCAACGCTACAATACAATTTATGAATACAATTTATGAAACTTCAAAAATGGCTGTAACCGTCAAAAAAGTTTGAAGTGAAACTACCTTCTATTTTTTTATCTTGGCAACAAGAATGATATAATACAAGATTCCGCATTCCCGGCGGCGATGAAAATTCTCAAGTAAAAGTAAATAAAGCCGAATGGGAGGATAAAATAAACTGGAAAATAGTAAATTTTCTCAATAATAAATTTTTCGACAGGAAACGTTGTTTCATTATGTTAAATTTTAAAATATATGATTTATAAAAAGAATTAATAGCGAATATTAAAAAACGGCGATTTTGTGAAAGTATTAACAAATTACAGTGCATCTAAAGTTCCTGAGGCGTTGTTTATATTTACTTGAGAATTGTCAAAATTGGCAAATCCCAAGTAGCGGTTTCTGTAACGTGCCACATTTGTTCGCTACATCGTGATGTGATAAAATGAAACGCTGGCATCACTCCGTAAGGCTGCAAAAAAAATTATGTTCGAAAAATATCTAGATATGGAAGGAACCGCTTTACCCTGTCAAGGAAAAAAATTGCCAAAACTCAATGCAATTTTTAGCAACTTCAATCTTGCACATTGTTATACTAAAATTAATTTGTATTTTTATTATCTTATTACAAAGATTGCAATTTAGGTAAAACCTTACAGAATTTCTTTAATTTTTGTACAAAGTTTGATCCAAGACCCGAGATGTACCACTTTTTCTTGAAGTCTACCACATTTTTTTCCAGATTCTAACACACAGAATTTTTCTAAGTCCGATCACTGGTTTCTGGTACAGAAGGGCTGGTAAATATTGAAAATGTCATTTTATAATTTTATCCTTGAAATTTCGCAATATTTGTTTTTAAAAAAATTATATGTTAAGGGCTTATATAAACTCGATAACATCCTCGAATTTCGTTCTTCAAACTTTGTCAGCTTAACAACTAACTATTCGTCTTTGTGAATCCAAAAAATTTAAATTTTTTAAATTCTAAAGATATTTCCTATTGCATTTGTTACCCATATTTTTTGAATAATTTTTGGAATTGACCATATCTTTGAAATTACAAAGTCCTTCAAAATAAATCCTGCGGTCAGAGAAAAAATAAAAAAGCCAACTAAAAAGTAGGTTTCAAACCCATTTATTTATTATTTATTTCATGGTAGGAGAGCTTTTCAAACAATATAGAAGCAATTATTTAGATTCAAGATGTTGAAAAGAAATGAATATTTAAATCCCGGGACTAATCCTGGGATCCCAGGATTGTGACAACGTAATTCCGAAAAGTCCGGGATCGCCGGGAAAAAAAGCCGAAAAATTAACATCCCTAATGTCACATAAGAGGTTGTCGCCGTGATCTATTTCCAATGTTTGATTTCATATTTCGCACGCTACGCATTCACTTACGCTGATAGAAGCGGTAAAATAAATTAACACAAAGCTTAAAATTTGCCAACGCATTTTCCGTTTTTGCGACAATTATTTTCAGGAGATTCAATCACAACGTTTAAAATCCAACTGATCATTCATACTTCGGCGACTTTAAATATATTCGACCTCATTGAATTCCCAAATGAAATAACATGAGACAATAATTAAATTCTTATCTATGCTCAACGATGATGACATATAGTTCGCTGTATTGTAAAAGTAATTATCACTAAAACTACAAAAATCTCTCACAAAAGATCCCATTTAAAAACTCAAATAGAATATTAAATATATTCGATCTCATTGAATTCCCAATCGACATAAGATGACACTATAATTAAATTCCTATCTATGTTTGTTCAACGATAATGTCGTTAGTTTGTTGTACATATTGTAAAAGTAATTAACATAAGAAGGAAGTCTCACACATAAGCTTCCATTTAAAATCTGAATTCGAATTTAAACATAATGAGGCATATTCATATTCAAAATAAAGTCAGCTCTAAAGTTAGTTGCAGCTATTTTAACAGATATTTAATTGAAAATTATGTAAAAAAGTTGAAACTTAAGGCGGATCTCCATAGAATACGTATGCTTTCATTTGACCGAAAAATTGAATATGTATAAAAATTTGTATGGCAGCACTTGCAGACAACGAACGAAAACGTAAGAGAGTTGTATGAATTTTGACTTTGGAGAACGTGTCAGCTGACACGATCTATCTTATGTGATCTGCGTTGTAACAAAAACTCACCACCGCATGACCGTGACGTAGACGTTGCCTCTCTCTCTCTCTATCAACAGCAAACTTGATATTTTTGTACGCACTTCTACGCTATCACTGCAGGGAAACCGCGGACTGGTGAATCAAATTTCTAGTTCCGTACTAGGTCTTTATCGCCAAAAAGGAACCAGTCCGATAGGAACTAGATCCCCCCAGTCCAAAATTGGCGAAAAGTGGTACCTTTAAAAAATTATTTTTTTTCAGTTTTTTCACTAGAAATCTATATCTAAAGTGACGAATTTAGAAATGGTTCGGAACTATAGAAAAGGGAATGCAGAACGAACTAGATCTCATCTGGCGAATTTAGAACTAGTTCGGAACTATCGAATAAGGGATGCAGCGGGGGGCTTGTTTACTTTACATAGATATGTGTTCGGCGGCTTTTTCGTTCAAATACGCTTCTATTCTGTGCTTCGCAGATGCCTTTTCATAGCTTGGTAATACAAAACTAAAATTTGTGTTAACATTTCAACATCTTGGGACCGTCTGGAATATAAGAAATAACAGCGAGCACCTCTGCAAACTCAGCTACAGCTAAAGGTATTTAACGTACATTTATTCATTCAAACGAATTTAATTTCAAATTAAAAACACATTTCTTCCAAAATAACTTAAAATCGCGCCACGGATGAACAAAAAAGATTGAAAAATCATGATACTTTTTTCTTTCGTCTGTCGATTTTTGAACTGTTTCGGAACTATCGAAAAAGGGATGCAGCTGGGGGCAATTGACATTTCCTAGGACATCGCCATGTTAAATTCGCCAGTTGCTTGCATGCAAAAGAGATTTATCGCGAGCCAGTACTGGGTCTAAATGTACTAGAAGCGCACCAGTTCAGAACTAGAGATTTTCCGCACAGGGATGCTACGTACACATTCGTGGGTAACCGCGCTCTAAATGTCAATCGCACGCATACGGTTACGCATGCTATGGAGGTCCGCCCTAACTTTACAGTCGACATTAATTTGGCTCTGAATATGCCCCACAGTCTGTAGCATGTACGTATGTGTGCGAACATATGCTTACGATATGATTTTTCTCGATTTTACATACATACTCAGCCCAGAAGATAATTTAGGTAGGCGTTCTTAAGTAAAGACATTCTAAGAGGCCTAGCCAAGAATGGCTGAAAAAAGTGCTTCCTTGCATGCCTTCTAGAAGGCCTTATCCATTTACAATTCATGCGAATGCATAAATTTATAATATTTAGCATTACAAATGAATTTCAATAAACATTTTAAGCTGCAATAACACATATTTTATATAAAATACTTAAAAGATGTATGATTTTTATAAATTAAAGAAGGAACTATAAAAGAAGTCCTCCAAAAGGCCTTATAACGTACGTCCTATAAAATCCCTTCTGGAGGGCATTCCATGGGTAGCGAAAGAAGAATCCCTCAATTTGTGCCATTCCATACAAAAAAGAAAGGAGAAGGAAGAAGAGGCCTTCCACTCTACATTCCTTTCTCCTTTCTTTTTATGTATGAAATGGCACAAATTGAAGGGCTTCTTCTATCGCTACCCATGGATAGGGACGTTCCGATACCATCAAATTATCGATACCTACATAAATGAGTTTACTCAAATCGTTATTTCGATACTACTTGTATGAGTAAACCGAAAGTATCGATACCTACTTATATCGATAATCTTTCATCCTTTTATATGCAAAAAAGTGAAAGTGATTTTCCGGCGTTTTTTTGTGACATACCTTTTGCGTTATGCATTTTTCACGCAAAATCCGAAAAATAACGATGCATAGCGACACATGACTTTAAACACTTTTAATTTTTTATTTGTATTATTTTGTTGGATATGAACGAAAAATAAATAGCAATTTATATTGTACTAGCTTATACCCGCGGCTTTCACCCCGCGCTTTTATACAAATATGAAAAATAATTTGATGATGTTAGATTTTATTTCTGTGCCCATTTCGTTATAGCTCTTTATTTTTTAAGCGAGTTAAGGTATTTAGGCCGTTTAAAACTATGAAGTTATAAAATCTCGTCTGCGCGCTAGGCATACGAAAGATATCAATCCCTCTAAGTTTACCTTAAAATGGTTCCAGGTATACGGCGCGTGAACGTGTAACCTTCTTGGAGATGCCACGGTGGGTTCTAATATTTCCAACTCAAAATTTGTAACCTGGCCTTGATAAAATACCACTTCTCATTACTGTAGCAAATGCCTCAAGAGAGCTTTAGATTACAAGGCCGAACCCGGCTCTCCCTTTTCCATTTAATGAAATTTATTCTGTCAGTACGGCACTTATAAAATAAATCTCCATAACAAATTTAAAATACTTCGAGAGATTTTCTATCCTTCCAGAGATATGTATTAAGAAGTTTTTAGTATGTATGGGAAGCGACATGCCTCCTCTTTTAATAACTCACATTTTTTCCATGAGCAATTGATACATTTTGTGTACACAACTCCATACCAAGTTCCAGTATTCTTCCACAAACACTTCCAGGGATATGTGACAAGAAAAAGTAAATTTGTACTGGAAGTGCCACGCCCCTTTTTCTTATAACCCTAATCTTCTTCCATGAATTTAGAATTGATTTTACATACCCCAGTACCAAGTCCCAGTACTCTACCATGAACACCTCTAGAGATAAGCAGTATAAAACAGTAAATTTGTACGGCAGGAACCATGTCCCCTTTTCGAATAACGCAAATTCTTCTCCATGAGTATGGAATTAATTTTGTATACACATCTCGGTGCCAAGTTCCAGTCCACTGCAATAAACACCTCCAGAGATATGCAGCATAGAAAAATCAATTTGCATGGGAGTTGCCACACCACCTTTTCCAATAACTCTAATTTTTCTCCATGAGTATGGTATTTGTTTCACATACATTTTCGTACCAAGCTTGAGTGCTTTACCGCAAACATTTGAAGAGATATGCAATATGAAACTTTCAGTCAGTATGGGAGGTGCTACGCCTCTTTTCCAAACACGCCCATTTTTTCCGTGAATATGAACATGATTTCACACAGTGTTTAATTAATTAATTAATAATATGATTAACGACTACACATTAACGATTAAAATGTTAATCGCGTTTGACGATTAACATTAATTAGTCGTAATCAACTGTACGATTAATGATAACATTTTTTTAATCGTTAATCGCTGGCTGCGATTACGTTTAATTAATTTAAAACATTAATCGTTAATCCAATTAAAAATAAAATCTAATTAATTTGTTTAGTTTGTCCGAGTTTGAAACCAAACACCAGTTATAGTAATTATTGTGTGTTTTACGTTTATAAAAAGCACATAATATAAAAAAAGTATAATTATTGTCATTAGTAATACATAAACTGTGAACTTTTACAAACCTAGTTTGTAAAACGTTTGTTGGTATATATCTTAATTAAAATGCACACCAAATTGCTTAGATTGATGAGAAAACCTGATTTAGCCATACCGGATTAACTTGCTTTGTGTGCACAGGGAAATTCCAGCATAACTTAATTAATCACCAAACCTACTTGATCAAATTAAGAGATAACGATTAAAAATTTATTTTTTAATCGCGGTTACGATTAACTGTTTAGTCAGATTAAAATGAATCATCATTAACTGTAATCAGATTGAATTTAATCGAATTAACTAACTGATTAAAACATTAATCGATTAATGCCATCATTGATTTCACATACATATCACTATACCAAGCTTCAGTTCTCTCCCACAAATACTTCCAGAGATATGTATGTAATATGAAAATTCCAATTTATATGGGAGGGGCCTTGAGTTATCGGACTTACTTTCAGTCTAAGACCATCTTTCCGAAATCCGTAGTAAGGGTACTAAATTTCGTTCTGATCGGAAAACCGGTTAAGGAAGTAGCCTATTTTTCAATCCAGGTCATAAACCATCTTTGACCAAAATTTCATTTTCAAATAGGTGGCAATTCTTAAAAAAGTAGCCTATTTTCCAGTCTAGGTCATAAGCTATCTGTGTGCAAACTTTCATGCAAATCAGTCCAGTCATTTACGCGTATTAATTTAATTAAACTTTCCTTATACGTGATAACTCTTAAAATAGTAGCCTATTTTCCAACATAGGTCATAAGCTATCTCTGTGCGAAATGTCATGCAAATCTGTTCAGTCGTTTCCGCGTATTAATTTAATTAAAACTTTTTTAACAGGTGGTAACTCTTCCAAAAAATTAGCCAATTTTTCACTGTAGGTCATAAGCTATCTGGTTGCAAAATTTCATGCAAACCCGTTCAGACTTTTCCGCGTATTAATTTAATTAAGCTTTTTTAGCAGGTGGTAACTCTTAAAAAAGAAGCCTATTTTTCAACCTAGCTCATACGCTATCTGTGTGAAAACTTCCATGCAAATCAGTTCACTAATTTCCGCGTATTAATTAAATTAAACATTTCTAACTCTTAAGCTATCTGTGTGCAAAATTTCATGCAAATCCGTTTAGTCGTTTCCGCGTATTAATTCAATTAAACTTTTTTAACAGGTGGCAACTCTTCCAAAAGATGCTCCTATTTTCCACTATAGGTCATAAGCTATCTGCTTGCAAAATTTCATGCAAATCCATTCAGTCGTTTCCGCGTATTATTTTAATGAAACTTTTTTAACAGGTGGCAACTCTTAAGAAAAGTAGCCTATTTTCCAATCTAGGTTATAAGCTATCTGTGTGAAAATTTTCATGCAAATCTATTCAGTCGTTCCCGCATATTAAATAAATTAAACTTTTTTAACAGGTGGCAACTCTTAAAGAATAGCCTATTAACCAATGTGGCCCATAAGCTATCTGCGTACCAAATTCCATGCAAATCCGTTCAGTCGTTTCCGCGTGATGATTTCCCAAACATCCAAACATACAATCTTTCACATTTATAATATTAGTAAGATTTACAATACAGTGAGTGGGAGACCGACCTATCCCGGCAGCCAGTTCGAAAACTCCCTAACTCAGAAGCCTTTTTAAAAACGGCCTATTTCAGAAATTGATTGAAAAATGCCCAATCTCTGAAAACTTTACAAGAACATCCTATTTTATAATTCGGTTCAAAAATGCCCTATCTCAACATTTTTTCAATATATGTATGTAATATATTTCAGAGATAGGACGTTTTTGAACCAAATTCTGAAATAGGGTGTCCTTGAAAAGTTTTCTGAGATAGGGCGTTTTTCAATTTCTGTCTGAAATAGGGTGTTCTTGAAAAGTTTTCGGAGGGCGTTTTCGAACTGGCTGCCGAGATAGATCGACCTTCCACTAAGGTGTCGATATGTATATTTCGTCATTAGTAACGATATGTATATTTATTCATTACTAACAGGTCTATTCTGTTATTACGTTACCGAAGATTTTCTGACCGGAAAATTGTATTACCAAAAAATGTTACCACTTCTTGTCACCGCGATTCTAGGTACGTTGGTAATGCAGTGAAAATATTCAGCAATTCAGCTATGGAGATTTGTGGAAATTCTTGTATTGCATATTTCATGGGGCAATATTTTGTTACCAGCTCATGAGATGGTAACCAAATTTACCGGTTACAAGAGCGCACATAATGCGAAAAAGGTTTAAAAATTGACAGACACTTTAATTACCGGTTACACAATTTATGTTACCAGCGCAGAATAGACATGTTAGACAACAATTTCAACCTTTGAAAGGTTCCCACAAAACTTTACGGTTTTAAAGCATTGCTTGCACTTTGCTGTGGTATCAGTAATTTTGTAAAAATATGTCCATACTTTAGGTTTTGGCGGTGTCATTGCTTAAAGCAATTATTTTTCATAAAAACGACGCTGACAAGATATGGCACTTGCTCAAATCGATTCGATACAAGTACTTTTCTTTCGATACCAAGTATGAATCGAAACAATGATTCGAGTAAAAAAAGTAGTTGGTATCGAAACAAAAGTATCAAGTACGTACTCGTATTTACTTGTATCGGAACATCCCTACTCATGGAAGGCCTTCCAGAAGGGCTTTTATAGGACGTACTTCGGGAAAAATTTCCTTAAATTGGGCCCAAATTTGAAAAAAAAAATAAAAATTAGGGCATGACGAGGAGCTTTTTCCGATTCTAAAAGTGAAAAGCCAAGAGCGCGGAGGCTTCTACTTAAAAATATTAACTTTTAAAGTTGCACAATTCGCCATACAAATTTCATTAATTACATGGAAGTGTTGGAAATGAACACAGATGTTGGTGCTGGCAGATGATGATATTAGTAAAAAAAAGTCGCGGTGTTTTTTATTGAATACTTTCACTTTATATTGAAATACTGTCTTACAAAAAAAAAAGAGTCGCATGCGAAGTATTGATTTTAATAGAAATGATCCAAGGCGAATTAATATAAGGTGATAGCAGGAGAGCAAAAACAAAAATTTAGATGTATTTTGTTTTTGCTTTGGCGGCATAAACTGCCAAAATCTGTAAGTGTGTGTGTGGAAATTCAAACAAAATTTTTCAATTTGACATTACAAGCCGTGGGGCGAAACACATACACAAAATCAGCTGATCTAGTAACACCACCTTATATAAATTCGCCTTGAAATGATCATTATTTTCCGAAGCATCGATTATTATGAAAAAAGCGCCGCAGCCGAAAATTTTGACTATAAAATCGCTCCATTTTTTATTAAAAATAAAAAAAAAAACACAGAAACTTGCACGGAGTCGCTAGTTATTACTTTTCTTCGCTCCTGCCACTGGTGCGTTTGGTTTCATGTCGCGTGCTGCACGGACTCACAGCGAGCGTGGTGCAACCAGAGAACGCAAAAAAAAATAATATTTATTTATAAACATAAGCATAGGTTATTTAATACAATATCCTTTAAAGGCATATACGTAAATATGTATATACATACATAACATGCATATTTATATGTATATGTACGTATTTATTTATGTATGTACATATGCTTGTATTTTACAGAGAAAAATAAGTTAAGAGGATAGTATAATCGTTTGTGCCACAGAAATAAAAAACAACTAAACACTTTTTAACACCCCCAAAATAGTTTGCTACTTGTAGCAGTTATGCAGCCGTCCACATAGACAAAATTTGGCAACGCTAACGCGAACACTAAGCAGAAAGATCGCGTGCGTCGGTCGTTAGCTGTTGCAAATAAATAAAATTATGTGAAATATTTTTTCCTTTTAATCAAATGAGGCCAAAAAATATAATTTTTCATGCAATTATTGGTATGAAATAGAGGGCTGCATGAATTCATTCAAAACGACTTATGAATTATTCATATACAAAACGAATGAATGATTTTGGCCTAAAATTTTTTGGAATTTGAGTGAATACCTGTTCTAATATATGTGTCGACATTAGAGTATTCAAAGTGAAAATAAATTGAATTGAAATAAATGACAATTTTTTGTATGAATATCCAAAAATATTTTTCCTGTTCACATATGTACAAACATACATATGTATGTACGTATGTATTGCTGCGCCCCTCCCAGTAGAACTTGGGAGCATCGTCCGATTGCTCGGTGAGTACTCTCTTGGGAGTATACGAATACTCCCCATTGCTCCCTATGCTTCTGTGTATAATCATGTAATTTTGTATACTCCCTTTAACATTGGATGTCCTGGGAGGGGGAGTAATCCCTTTTACCTCCTAAACCAGCAATCGGGGAGCACACACAGAAATATCATCCCACAAACCTCCTAATGGAGCAATGCGGGAGTACTCCCTTAGTTACCTCCCAGAAACCTCCCAAAAAGACATCAAGGGAGTGCACATCGAAAACATCCCACATTCCTCCCGAACGAGTAGTAAGGGAGTGCTCCCATAAGAGTCATCCCGGAAGCCTCCTGTACGAGTAATAAAAGAGCGTCTCTAAACCCCCGAATTCCTCCTCATGGAGTAATGGAAGACTACTCCCACATTTCTCCATAACGAGCATTTTACATAAGCGAAAAAGATTTTGTTTTTTACGCAATGCTTTTATTTAATTTTTTAATAATATACATATATACATACTTATGCACATAAATACAAGATTTAAGCTGATTATTACAAAAACAGAAAAAACATAAATAATACTTATTACATTATTAACTAAAATTAGAAAACGGATATCGAACAGTAATGACAAACTCAAACATTATACATACATGCATATATACTTTTATGCAATCCACAAGATAAGTGTGGCGTGGATGATTTCCTGGAAAAGTTATTTAACTTGCATTCCCCTGAGAGTGGACCAAACGATTCACGACTTGAAAAATTTCCGGCTGTACCCAGTAAAATATCTGGGCGGGGCAAGATTGCAACGCTAGAACTTAGACACCTTAATTGCTGGCCCCGTAATCTGAAATATATTTTGAGTTAAATAATACAATCATTTATAAGTTTAAGAGCCAGATTGGCTCTCCAATTTATTTGATTGTTTCCTGATTTTATTTTTTCAATAAGAAATACATATGTATGTAAGTATGAACCCAGTAGAACTTGGGAGTATCGTACGATTGCTCGGTGAGTACTCCCTTGGGAGTATACGAATACTCCCCATTGCTCCCTATGCTTCTGTGTATAAGCATGTAATTTTGTGTACTCCCTTTAACATTGGATGTCCTAGGAGGGGGAGTAATCCCTTTTACCTCCTAAACGAGCAATCGG
>NW_023458562.1:7952892-8092581 GCF_013731165.1 Rhagoletis pomonella | reverse complement strand
TAGATATACTCAGCAGCTGTCAACTGGGGTTTTAGAGACTTGTCGTCGTCGATATTTTCGGAGCGCTAGAAACAAGATATTTTGAACTTTGTAATTTTCTTTTATTTGATTGTAAGAGTAATAATAAGTGTTTAAATAAATATCTGAAATAAGCGTAAACACTGAAGAAGTTAAAAATGTGCACTACATACGCTGCAGCGGAAATGGACGACGCCATTTCTTTAAATGAAATTAATTGCTGCTATATGTACATATGTATGTACATATGTAGGCATATACTAAATGTGAGCAAACAACATTTTGCTTGCATAGTCTTCTGTTCTCTTTTCACTGCAAGTTGTATTATTTTAGTATCTATTGCACAATTTTATACAGACAAAAGTAAAAAGTATAAAATAAATTTAAAATTAAAACAAGTAAGAGCAGCGCTGTCTTCGGCTATGCCGAAGGCTTCATACCTTTCATCAACATCTGAAAATTTTACCTTAACAGATTACTGTATTTGTAAAATTGTATATATTTACAAAATACGTAGATAGAGGAGATACATATATTTATGAAAAACCATATCTAACCAATCAGAGGTATGGAAGATATACCTTATATAGCACCAATCTAAGTGATTTTCACTGCTGTGTGATCGGTATGTAAACCGGTAACACAATTTAATGGGTTTAGACTCCTACATAAAGGAGATATATAGTAATAACTGGTATCTGAACAAGCAGTGGTTTCAGAGATAAAGCTTATACAGCATAGATTTTGATGATTTTCTCAGTAGACTTTGTATTATTATTTATAGAGTAGCTTACGAAATTTTTCTGTTTTAGCAGTCCAAATAAAGAAGTTTTACAGTTAAACCCCATATCTGAACAATCAGTTGTGTGGAGGATATAATAAATAGGTTACAGTGACCCGCTCTTTGTTAATTTTACTGTAAACTTTCAGTTGGTAATTAGTGAAAATATTGCGAAATTTCATGTTTCTAGCTGCATATATGGAGAAGTTATAACAAAGAATCTCGAATCTGAACAATCAGTTGTATGGAGGCTATAGATTATAGCGACCCGATCTTCGCCATTTTCATTGTAAGTATTTTTTTGATAACGGGTGGAAATATTGCGAAATGTCATGTTCCCAGCTGCATAAGTGGAGGAGTTATAACGTAAATTCTCATAACTGAACAATCAGTTGTATGGGAGATATATGTTATAGTGACCCGATCTTTGTTATTTTCACTATAAGTATTCTGTTAACAATGAGTGAAAACGGCGCGAATTTTCATGTTCCTAACTGCATAAATGGAGAAGTTATCGCAAAAAATCGCATATCTGAATAATCAGTTGTATGGAGGCTATAGGTTATAGCGACCCGATCTTCGCCATTTTCCCTGAAAGTATTCTTTTGATAATGAGTGACAACAGTGCCAAACTTCCTTGTTCCTATCTACTTAGATGGAGGAGTTATAACGAAAAGGCTTATATCTGAACAATCAGTTGTATGGGAGCTATAGGTTATAGTGACCCGATCTTTGTAATTTTCACTTTAAGTTTTCTGTTGATAATGGGTGGAAGTATTGCAAAATTTCATGTTCCTAGCTGCATAAATGGAGAAGTTATAACGAAAAATCTCATATCTGAACAATCAGTTGCATGGGAGCTATATGTTATAGTGGTCCGATTCTTCCGGTTCCGACAAATGATTAATAAATTATAAAAATACACCTACCTATCAAATTTCATCCGGATATCTCGAAAACTGAGAGACTAGATGGCATACAAACAGACGGACAGACGGACATGGCTAAATCGACTCAGCTCGACGCTCTGATCATTTAAGTATACATTTTAATGGGTCTATCTCTTCTTATTCTGGTACTTACAAACATCGGACCAAAGTTATAATACCATTTCATGCTCATGAAAGGTATAAAAAAAAAACTTTTTAATGTACCACGCTTTTATAAATCGACTAAAATTAGAAAATAATATTTCTCAGTCCCATAGAACTTGTTTTGATAACTTTTGATTTTGAAATTTTAGCAAAAGTCATTATATATATGAAAAGTGTGGGGCGCATGTAATAGGCCTGATATGAAATTGAAGAGTAATATATGTATGTATGTGGGTATATTAATAACGGCCGCTTAAAATCGATCTCAAATTTGTACTTTCGCTGTAGAAATTTTAGGTCTATGTTATGTATGTAGTTTGAATATTGTTAATTAAATCTAATGCTTTGTATTGGATGCGCTCCACGTTTTTCGTTTTCAATCTCATAAATTGTTTATAATGACTTTCTAAAATTTCAAAATCAAAAGTTATCAAAACAAATTCTTAGACTGAGATATATTATTATTATAACGCTTTTATCAACTTGCATTGTTGTATTTCCAGACCGCTTTGAATGTTGTATGTCCAGACCACTATTTATACTAGCTGCATTTTTTTGTAAGCGAGCGACAAAAGAACGCTCAACTCGGGTAAAATTTCCTTTTAGCTACTGAAGCAACCCTGTTTAAATGGACGTATAAAAGGAAGCAAAAATTTCCCTCTCCACTTTCCCATTAACAATTCACAATAGAGCAGTTTTTTCACTTACCACACTAGCCTTCAGATCGCATATTTTTTAACCGACCTGGCTAAGCTCGGATAAATAGCCGAGTTTGTGTTGGTGCTTTGCGTGTATTTCGTAATTTAAGCGAGTGTTCTTTTGTAGCTCGGTTGCAAAAGAATGCACCTACTATTAATGTAGCAAAGCTTTTTATGGCAAATTCTAGACATCAACCTCGTTGTAGATGTCATATCAAAGACATACAATTAGAAAAACTCTAGAGATAGATGTCGCCTCGCTAGAAGAAGTTAAAAATATGCACTACATAAACTACAGCGGAAATGGACGACACGTAATTTCTTTAAATGAAATTAATTGCTGCTCTATATATGTACATATGTACATATGTAGGCATATACTAAATGTGAGCAAACAACATTTTGCTTGCATAGTCTTCTGTTCTCTTTCACTGCAAGTTGAATTATTTTAATATTTATTGCAAAATTTTGCACAGACAAGACTAAAAAAGTAGAAAATATATGAAATAGAAAACAACTTTTTAATATACAACGCTTTTATAAATAGACTAAAATGTATAAAATAATATTTCTCAGTCCCACATACTTTGTTTTGATAACTTTTGATTTTGAAATTTTAGCAAAAGTCATTATAAACAATTAATGACATTGAAAATGAAAAGCGTGGGGCGCATGTAATACACTTGAATTGATATGAAAAGTAACATATGTACAGTTGTCCACAAATAATAGGAGTGGGATATTTTAACCTGTTTTGGCTATTTGTCTTTAGTTTATTTAATGTTTCGTATTTTTTTGTAAGCCTAGCTGGTAATACAACAAACACCATATAAATTTACATTTTCAAGTTTGTACAAAAATTATAAAAATTCTGCAAATTTTCACCAAAATTTCAAACTATTCAACCAGAATCTTTAGAAAATATGTTGGTGTGCAGTTTTGTAGCCCATTCAATTCTAGTCTGAAGAAGTGCAAGTTTCAAGCTGCTAAAAAATTCCGTTGATTTTTGAGAATTTTTTCGGTTGAAGGTGTTTCACGTTTTTTCCATACAAAGTATGTTCGACAATTTTCTTTTATATGGAGGACACTGCCAGCAAAAAAAATTGCCAAAAATCAACGGAATTTTTTAGCAGATTGAAACTTGCACTTCTTCAGACTAGAATTGAATGGGTTATAAAACTGCATACCAGAATTTTCTCTGAAGATTCTGATTAAAAAGTTTGATACTTTGGTGAAAATTTACAGAATTTTAATAATTTTTGTACAAAGGTTGAAATCTGAATTTATTCGTTGTTTGTTGTATACCCAGCTTGACTTTTCTATAAAAGTAATAAACATTAAATAAACAAAAGACAAATAGCAAAAACTGACCAAAATAACGCACTCCTATTATTTTGTGGACCACTGTATGTATATGGGCATTTGAATAACGACCGCTTAAAATCGATCTCAAATTTGTACTTTCGCTGTAGAATGTTATGTAGTTTGACTATTGTCAATGAAATCGAATGCTTTGTTCTGCATGCGCTCCACGTTTTTCGTTTTCAATGTCATTAATTGTTTATAATGACTTTTGCTAAAATTTCAAAATCAAAAGTTATCAAAACAAATTCTGTGGGACTGAGAAATATTATTTCCTACTTTTTAGTCCATTTATAAAAGTGTTGTATATTAAAAAGTTTTTATTTTATTTTTTTCTAAATTTGTTTTGCTATGTTGCTTTGACCAGGGCTTGAACCCAGGCGCTGCGGAGTGGAAGCGCGCACTGCTTGCCACTACACCACCCTGGCCGCAGTCGTATTATACGACCAGTGTGTTTTGTTACACTTGGTGATCGATGAGCGGACTCTTGCGCTTCAAATAAAAGGATAATATTTTACAGGCTTGTACCGGACCTTGTAAAGAAACATCTTTTCACTATTATAAATGGATGAAATAAAAAAATATTTCGACCCAGCCTGGAGTAAAACCTAATGTAACTAAGATACAATAAGGCAAAGCATTGTAAGCATTCGAAGTGAACAGTTCGATTTCGAATTATTTTCTTACCTCGGACTCGTAACTGCCCAACAGCAACAACTGTTGATAGGCTTTTTCGCTACGTCACAAAAAAGTCTGTGCTGTAACTCCTGCAAAAATCAATTTCAAATTCCACGCAAAAATCTGCGTGTTCCCCGATTCCCGACCCAAACATGAATTCTCCGGAAATCGGGGTTTCCATCGAAAGTTGCAACTCTGATTCTAACAACCACTCCTTCTTCGTGTTTTGGATGCGTTAAGAGATAAGCAGCATTTTATAGTACGTTCGAGTTGTAATCACAACTGCAATCTTGCTCCATTATCGCCTGAGCAATTGTAATTAGTATCAGAACTGCAGAATTACCGCTTTTGTGATGTACATCAAATAAGCCTATGTAGGGCATCTACGTTACATTATAAATATTTCCTTCCTATCTCTTAAACTAGCTAGGGTACAATCAAGATTTCCATATAGCATTCAATTTATTTATCTTTTATTTATGTATATAAAAATGAATAATCGGAACAGGAAGTGCCGATGAGAAATACATTTGATCAACTATAATGTGGTGAGATTCATAGCATTTCAAGTCTAACCATTGGGCCTTTATGTTCCTGTGAATTATACGCTTCGTGGTACAACACGATTTTCGTGACGTACTACCACATCTACGATGCTCATGTTCGGTGTCAAAAAGTTGACAAGGCGGTCAGCTCCTGGACGAGAAAGACGGTCAAATGGATAACCCATCGCACGGCGATCTGGATAGAGGCGATCACGCACGCCACAGTAGGATGCAGCATCACTGCAGGTTCCCACAAGTTGTTGCTCGATCTGCCATAAAATGTGTGATTAAATATGCGGAGGAATAAGCTTCATTAACAAAACATGTTTCCTTACCCTATCTTGATCGTAGTTGGACACCATAACAAACAACTCGCAACGTAAACCTTCGGGCAAACCTTTGGGAATAAGCATATGATTAGGCCACCCACAACCGCAGAAGTTGAATTCCAGTTCATCGGCGCTTCCTACTGCCGGGCGATTTACATCTAAATTACGGAATGTGCGATCGAAAGGAATGGTAACGCTGGACTCAGTGGAACGACGTCGAACAGTGTTTTGGCCAGGGTTTACTGTAAATTGCATTGTAATAAGTTATGAAACATTCATACATACACACATACATATGTACATGCATACGCGAGGTACTTACGTGACACAACAAATTTATCTAACTCTATCATTAACAATCGTTGATCTTTGAACAGCATTCCTTGCCCGCGCTCGTCAGTCTTTGGTCCCAAAAATATTCGTACAGTACCGAAACGTTGGGCGCCGCTTTCGTTGTTTATGTTGATGGTGTAGGTGAAAGGAGTATGTTGCAGATGAGTAAAGCGTGCAAATACATTGCCACGTGGCACAAAGTCCATGCCGCGGGACAAGTCAACGTCTGATTGTTGCCAGAAGGTTTGAAGTACATTTGGTCTACCACCTTCGGGACTTACTTGTACACCAGTGACAGAGACACCCTCATAGCTGAGGTCTGGTAAAGTGTATGGCGACAGACGAGTCTTGTGCTCTTGGAAAATGTCATCGATATATGCGTGCCATCTGTAGAAAACGGGATCACGCATGGCAGTGGCTGAATCGCCCATCACACCAAAAGACTCCAAATGACGGTGATCGGGATCGTGAGAGTACGAAATGAACACGTGACCCATGTTGTGGAAGTCCCCATATAGGCTGCGATTTGGCGAAATAATAGATGATTCCATCATGTTTCCCAAAACGTCAATACCGCGAACTTCGTCCAGTGGTATGCGATTGCCACTTTCCTGGAACAAAGGAATGCTTATTAGCGCTAATAATATATTTTTAATGAACGTAAAAGCTGCATTTCGAACTTACATCAGTGGCAAAGCCCTGAGATATGGCTTCAAAGATGCGATCACTCCAGCGCTCCAAGTCACTTACATCCAAGCTAATTTGATCCAGCTCCCTGTTTAGGTCTGACAATTTTGTATCTTCAAAGCGTGGTGGCCAAGCTCGACTAGCCACCAAGGAGTCCATTTTAGGGAAGTAACCCTCCTGTATTGGTTCGCGCAAATTGTTGAAGCGCACAACTCTAGGAAGATTGTTACTGAAACGTTCCAAATTATAACGAGCCACCACTTGTTCATGCATATAGTAGAAGAGTTCACCGCGACGGTCCTTGTTTACAATTGCCCGATCGCCAGCTTCAAAAGGATACACTAAATGCCAGTGCCAATGGTGCAGGTTAATGCCAAGATCTTCGCGGAAGTACCACAGTCGATGCTCTGGTTCTAAATCAGAAGCAGTGTAATCGCGCGGAATAGTAATTGGCATACGGGATCCTTCGGGAACCACAGTGGCTTCCTCTCGTACCTGACGAAAAACGCGAGAGTCCACAAACTTGTCGGGGAAGTTTTGTGCAAAGGACGGAAGATCCAGTCCTTTAGTATCCTGGCGATGGAGCAAAGCCACCGAGAGTGCATAATTGAACAAGTAAGGATTCACACGATCGTGAGCATATGCAGCCACACTCTGGAGGTCGTCAATGGAGCGTACGCCCATAAAAATGTCAATGAGACGTCCAGCAATGCGACGATGAGCCGGAATAAAAAGGGAGAATTGCGCATCTCGCGGCAATGACATGGGTATGCGCAGATCCGGGATAGATATATCTCTAACAGGAATACGCTGTTCTGCTTTTTCACCGAAACGACTTTGCACCTCGGTGCCGATGGGACGGTAGCGATCAGTGAGGAAGTTATCGGGAACATCGAACACAGATGACTTGCCCTTCTCCATGAAAATAGGCTCGTTAGGGCGATCGAAGAGCAGCAACAGATTATTCTTGTCAGCCATTATCAACGATGGTTATGGAGTTCCTCTTTCAAAAAGTAAAACTGTAGAAATATATTTAATACACAATGTGGTAGTTTCACAACGAAACTGATGAATTATAATGTGAAAATAGTTCTTTTATAGTGCTCATATGTAAAAGCTAGTGAATACTTATCACTTGTTTCAGTGGTCAGAATATTTTGTGGTCTTCGTCGTAAAATTCACCATGGCTGTGTACACATGGATGTGATAAAAGTTTTTAAACTATGTATATACAATGTATGTATGTATATTTTACTTGCATACCCTCCAATAAAGTAATTAATAAACCATTTATCACATTTCCTGGGTTAAGCCAATACATTTATTTTTCAGCTAATAATCTTCTTAAATTTCATATATTTTTATATTTGTATATCTTTTAGGTGTTTTTAAATATATGTATAAGCTTGTATTTAGTTAGGATTGAGCTACTTAGAACATACACCAAAAGTTAGTTTTTAATTCTCGTGTGGTTGCATTTAGGTTTTGATTCATAATTAAATGCTTATGCTGTTGTTTTTTTATATCCATGCGTTAAAGCATCAATTTTAATAATGTTACCATTGAAAGAGCATTTCCCTAAACATACAATTCTTTTGTTTTTATTTTAAGCAACTGTACATATGCTATCATACAAATCTGTATTAACACGTACAAACATACTTACATATTCAATAAAATATAAAATATATTTAGATAAGTTTTAAATAATACATATATATGCATGCACTTCAATACTTCAGACAAAAGCTGCGATTTGAAGCTACGTAAAATGGTTCAAAGTGATATTCGTTCAGTGGAAAACGGAAGAGTTTTAACTCAATAGGACCTACTAGTTCAGATTAATGTATGTATGTAGAAACAGTGGTTTGTATAAAAAGTTCTGATATGTATAGTAAAGCTCTTTGGAACAGACTGCGTTTTGAAAATTATATACAGTGACTCCTAATAGCGTTCCTTAACACTCAAATAATTCATAGTATCCTTTTATATATGAAAGTATTTTCCCTTGTTATTAAATAGTATTGCATATCGATGGCTGAGTGGAAGATCGACCTATCTCAGAAGCCAGTTCAAAAACGCCCTATCTGAGAAAAATTTTCAAGAACGCCCTATTTCAAAGTTTGATTGAAAAGCGCCCTATTTCAGAATTGAGTTGAATAATGCCCTATCTCAGAATTCGTTTCAAAAACGCCCTATCTCAAACGAAAATACATTGAAAATAAGCTGAGATAGGGAGTTTTTGAATCGGCAGATGAGATAGGGCATTTTTCAATGAAAATCTGAAGTAGGGCGTTCTTGAAAAGTTTGTTAAAAAAATTTTCTGAGATAGGGCGTTTTCGAACTGGTTGCCGAGATAGGTCGATCTTCCACTCAGCCATCGATATGTAGTGAAGTATATTTTTGGATATTGAAAGTTTATATGTATGGGCATTTACAGGCATGAACATCCGTACAATATGTTCGTGTCTTTATTAAATTAATGAATGAAAATTTTTCTTTCGTATAATACTTTAACAAAAAATTTTAATCTTAATCTTAATATACTTTTTCATTGCATTTCGCTTAAGTCAACGTACATACATACATACATAGGAGATATTCCACGAGTAAGCGAGGCTTTTTTGTACCCTGCAGGAAATGTATCTAACTATAAGTTAACTGTAAGTTGGTTAGGAAGGAGCTAAAAGTCACTATTATCTGTATATTTTCTTTGACGAGAGCTAACTATATTTCTATGGCGATGACCGCGCAATAGTCAAGGGCGGCTACCTCTGCATTAGATGTAGTCCAGGAGGTACCAGGGGTTACCTTTGCTTTGATGTAACTAACTTGCAACTAACTACTTTTGGACATAAAATATCAATAGGAAAAACAAAATATTTTTTTATTTCTTTTTTATTTTCATATTTTATTTACTTTATTTATTATATTTTTCCATTTCATATTTGTTTAGATATTCTGCTGTAGGTGGTCCCATATTGGAACTCCGTCAGACATACATAACTTCAAAATGATAATATGAAATTTCGGTCTTCCTTTTATCTGTCCTCAATTCAAAAAGGTATTTGCGAAGTGCAGGATATTTAAATAGAAACGCGTTTAAAGAAAACAATCTCCTGCATTACTTGTCAACTAGTTTCAAAGTAGCGTTTTGTAGCTAATTACAAGCTACATGTTTTATTGAAATCCGGCAAAAAAGCTAACTAGAAGTGGGTTATTTTTATCAATTGATAGTTTTTTCTGCAGGGTAATTGCACACATATACACATGTGTAATTAAGTACTTGTTAAACATGAACGGTTTGATTAATCAGTACTAAGGCCGTGTGCGAGTTAACCTAAATTTTAGTACCTAAACTAATATGGAAATTTCCTGCACTGCTACAATTCAGGAAAAAAGCTGCTAAAACTGCGCGGCTTCGTTTGACAACCTAAAATGTTTGTTTCAACTCCTCCAAATCATACTATGCTAATTCTGACTAATTCTAAGGTGACTTAGCATTTTATGGTTTGGAGGCATTTTTAGTATAAATAAATAATATAAAAAAAAAACTTTTTAATATACAACGCTTTTATAAATGGACTAAAAAGTAGAAAATAATATTTCTCAGTCCCATAGAATTTGTTTTGATAACTTTTGATTTTGAAATTTTAGCAAAAGTCGTTATAACAAATTTATGAGATTGAACATGAAAAGCGTGGGGCGCATATAATAGCCACCTGAATTGATATGAAGGGTAATATATGTTCATATGTATGTGGATATATGAATAACGACCGCTTAAAATTGGTCTCAAATTTGTACTTTCGCTGAAGAAATTTTAGGTCTATGTTATGTAGTTTGCCTATAGCCAATTAAATATAATGCTTTGTATTGCATGCGCCCCACGCTTTTCATTTTCAATCTCATAAATTGGTTATAACGACTTTTGCTAAAATTTCAAAATCAAAAGTTATCAAAACAAATTCTATGGGACTGAGAAATATTATTTTCTACTTTTTAGTCCATTTATAAAAGCGTTGTATATTAAATTTTTTATTTTTTTTATATTATTTATTTTCTACTTTTTTGTCTTGTCTGTATAAAATTTTGCGATAGATATTAAAATAATTCAACGATATTAATAGAAAGGTGCACACACATGCATTTACATATGTATGTACATACAAACGAGCACCAATTAATTTTATTTAAAGAAATGGCGTGTCGTCTATTTCCGCTGTAGATGTCATCTACCTCGCCCTATTCACTACAGATGTCGCCCTATGTACTAGACTTTTTTATAGGAACTTTGCAAAGCAAAGGTTTAATGGTGTCGGACACACAACATTGAAAGTTTCTGGATCCACAACATTGAACGTTTCTGGAGCCACAACATTGCAAGTTGATAAAAGCGTTGTAATAATAATAATAATAAAAAGTACAAGTTTCAACTCAATACAAATTATCGTTAATTTTTTAGAACTTTTTTTGTCGAGGGTGTTGTGCATGTTCTTCCATATCGTTGGCTGAGTGGAAGATCGACCCACATAACTCGGCAGCCAATACGAAAACGTCCTATCTCAGAAAATATTTCAATAACGGCCTATTTTAGAATTTTATTGAAAAACACTCTATCTCAGAATTTGGTTGAAGAACGTCCTATCTCAGCTGCTGATTAAAAAACTATCTTTCTAAGCAAATTTGCAATGTGTTTTCGTTTTGAGATAGGGTGTTCTTCAACCAAATTCTGTGGTAGGGTGTTTTTCAATAAAATTCTGAAATAAGGCATTCTTCAATCAAATTCTGAATTAGAGCGTTCTTGAAAAGTCTCCTGAGATAAGGCGTTTTAAAACTGGCTGCCGCGATAGGTCGATCTTCCACTCATCCATCGATATAAAAATAGATTTTCTTCATATGTACGTTACATGGAAGAAAATGCTGAACACGCACGCAACAAAAAAAAATTCTAAAAAAATCAACGGTATCTAGTTTTTAGTGACTTGGAACTTCTCCTTTATCACACTAAGGGCCGGTTGCTCAAAGCCTGGTTGACACTAATCTTCGGTTAACATCGTTATCGACGTCTTCGATTCCATGCATATAACACGGTGTCGGTAACGTCGATAACGATATTTAACCGGCTTTGTCAACCAGGCTTTGAGCAATCTACCCTAATACTATGTTCACGTTGAACCATAAACTCGAGTTTAACGTTTTGAGTTTACGACCAACTGTTAAGTGTTCTCATTGGGGTGTTTAATAAACTCAGAGTTTAATTTGACATTTGTTTGTTTACTTTTACTTTTCATATTTAGGTTGTTCCCGTACTCCAGGGTTTAGACAGAAATAGTCCGAAGTAGCGGTGGTGTAAAATTCCAACAGTTTGGCAAAAAAAAAAAAATGTAACTCGATAGAACTTTTCATGCTGAATTCGACTATACCAAGATCATTTGACACAAATAAAAGCCAATGCTAATAAAAGAGGTTAAATTTGAACTTTTATATTTTTTATATTTATAGTATAATATTGTTGTTACCATTACTATATTTTTCTGTACTTTATTTAATTAGATTTTAGTTGAAGTTAATTTTGTAATTTTTTTTGGATTATTTGTACACTGAAAAGACCTCGCGTTTTACTGTACTCAAGAAGTTAATGAATTGAATTGAATTGAATATCTCGGAACCTATTTGACCGATCACAAAAACATTGATGCTTGTTTAAACATAATTTAAATACCTTCTACGCGAGGATTTGCAGTTCCAAATTCGACAGATGAGATCTAGTTCGTTCTGCATCCCCTTTTCATTAGTTCCAAACCAGTTCCTAATTCGACAGATGAGATCTAGTTCGATCTGCATCCATTTTTTATGTGTAGTTCCCAACCTGTTATAAATTCGTCACCTTAGATATATATTTCTAATCAGGCTTGTCGAAACATTTCCCTTTTATATTAAATACGATCGGTTGAAGGAAGCACAATACGATCACAAATGTTTAAATGCATTTTTTAAAAATTTATAAACCACATTAGTAGTAGTAGTAGTTTTAAACTTAAGTAGTAAGTAAAAAACAAAAGTGCGTTCTGGTTAAAAGTAAAAATATTAGTTCACTTTGCCTTACTTGTCTAAATTTAAGCATATTGATTTTTAAGTAAATTCAGTTCTTTTTGAGCTTATATGTATATGAAGTACTTCGAAAGTTTTTGTCGTACTTAACTTAAATAAGATATACAGTCAGTCAATAAAGTTTAGGTACAGTGAAGTTTTTACAATACCGGCAACTATTTTTTAAATATTTTTTCCCCCTAATTTTTTATAAAAATATCGTTAATTCTACACCAAAAACCCCAAAAATCAGAGTTCAAACCTTTTGCAAAATGAAAGAAAACTCTGCGAATTTCCATCCAAGTGTTGCAATTTACACTCTTTAGAAAAAAGTTAAGTACTCTGTTATTAGCCCATTCAATTTTAGTATAACCAAGTGAAGTTTGAGGTAGCTAGGACTTACCATTGATATTTAGCAATTTTTTTTTTGTTGTTTGGTAAGTCCTAGCTTCCTCATACTTGCACTTCATTATACTAAAATTGAATGGGCTAAACAACTTTTTCTAGAGAGCGTAAATAGAAAGTGAATTATTTTAATGAAATTTTGCAGAATTTTCTTAAATTTTGCACAAGGTTTGGAACTCTGATTTTTGGTGATTTTGTTGTAGAATTGACCATGTTTTTATAAAAAATTACCGAAAACTAAAATATTAAAAAAAATAGTTGCCCGTATTGTAAAAAAATTCGTTGTACCTAAACTTTATTGACTGACTGTATTAAGGTAGCTGTGGTGGATTGCATAAAAAAAATTAATTTGTCTTTTCTTAAAAAAAAGGTAGCTCTGGTGGCTTGCATTTTTAAATAAATTTTGTGAGAAAGTGGTAATTATTTTGACACTTTTTTTTTTAAATGCCTCTTTTTCTACAACTGCATTGCCTTTCTCAATTGTCCTTCAGGATCTTGGCCTTTGTTTATGGAATCACTAAGTATAATGATTATTAAGCAACTCAAAAACTATACCAGCGAGATTACCGACGTATCCTTTTGAGAGGTAGCCGCACCCTTATAAAAGGAATAAGACCCAAACTTTTCAGGTAAACATTTCAGTAGGTTGCGTCTGGCCTTTTCAATTTTATAAAGTATTATTTTTAAGTGGAAAAATAAAACTGAAAACTAATGATAATCTCTGCGCGAAAAAATAAAAATCATAAAATAATCATTATTTGTAATCCCAAAAATAAAAATCAAATAATTATTTCCGTTTGAGTGAAAAAATAAAACTCAATAATAATTCATAAAATAATGATTAAATGCTGATTTAAATTATTTTACTCATAATGAATACCTTCCCTGCTTTTAAAATTTAAAATAGAATAGTATAGTGAAAGTACCACATTTCACTGCTTTTGGATGGTGCGGAACTAGTTACTATCGGCCTGGTTCGTTTTTGGCAAAAAAGAACTAGTACTGAACTAGAAATCTGGTCCACTAGTTCGTGTTTCCCTACAGGGATCATTTGCGCTAGCAACCACCGCAAAAGCACAAATACAATATCCGCCACAAAAAATTATTATTCTTTGTGTTTGCAAAACACTGAATAACCCTGCAGGGAATCTATTAGTTGTGAACTAGAATTCTACCAGTTTACGTTTCAGCCCAACGTTCTATCATTTTTCAATGTTAGCGATTGGTATTTTTAACATTGCGATGTCCTACGAGATGTCAATTGTCAGGCTATGCATCAGCATCTACTAGTAGATATACTCGTAGCATCATACCAGTTGATGAGATAGTCTGTCAATTCATCCCCGATGAAAAGCATTAGTATGCCTTTAATCTAGTTTTTTATGGCACATATATTTGTTTATTTTTTTTTTTGTAATGCTACCAGATTTTTAAGTTTGTTATTTATATTTAAATTGAAATAATTATTCCTACTTACATTGATCTAACTTTAAAAATCTTAACCACCTCCAAGCGGCCTCGAACCTGCGATCCCAGAACCAGAACCAGTAGTCTTCACGTGACGCCACAGCCGACATTTGTAAGAAAAGCAATTAATTGGGTTTTATTTTAGACTTTGGCAATTCAAAGGCAGATGTCGCTGAACGCTTAAGTTCTTCGAAAATGTCGAACTGGTAGGCACATACTAGTTTATGAACTAGTATTTTTTCTAACTGGTTTGGGTTTTCACTCCAGGGAAGTTACAAAAGCAGCTGGATCCGCGGAATGAACACATACACATGTTATTACACTATGTACACCATTGAATTTCAGTTGGCATTAGGTGCGTTCGTTTAAAATCTCCAGTAAAAACCAACCAACAGCAAAATTCCGGCGAAATGTCACCAGTTCTCTCACAAGAGGAAAATATCCAAAACAGTACGCGAACAGAAAATTTGCAGAAACTTGCAAATTAGACGAACAGCTGATATAATTTTTGTTTACATTCAAAAGTGTAAAATTTAAAACGTACGAAAACTCATTACAAAGTGGTATCCTGACAGTTTATTGATTAAACAAATAACTACTAACTTCTTACAAGTTTAATTAGTCGCATTTTGTCATTTTTAACTTCCAAACCATCAAATTCTATTTTGTGATTTGCGTAAATTCAAACCAGCTGTTTTTGATAAGCTGTTTTCCTGTTGGAAAATTGCTGTTGGCAAAAATTTTTCCAGCAGAAACCAGCAGCTTCCCCTCAAAATGAAATGTCACTTTGCTCTCTCAATTTCCCCTACTTTGCAAGTTTTTTGCGGACGCGAACGCAAAAACCTGAAAGTTTTGGATAAACATGAACAATTAACAGCTACGCGAACGCAATTACTATTGTAAATTGAAGTGAAATAGTGAAATTTGCTTCATCACTGCAATATATAATCGCGTTCATGGTACAATAAAAACAGGTAGAAGCCAAATTGACATCAAACCTACAAAAGTCAAAGTTTTCGGGAGAGTAAAAATAAAAATGAGCGTGTGTAAGGAAAAATAAAAAATTACATTTCGCTGGTTGACGTTTTTGAGTAAATTAGAAGTTTTGCTTTTATTTATTTATTTTCTTTAGTTAACATTTGCTAATTTGTATATTGTTTTCTGTTTTTGATTTATAAGTTGCAGTGTTGTTGGAGGGACTTTCCGGCATAAGGGCCATAGGAACAGCACTTGACATCAAACGTGCCTTTCTTCTACCTCCCGGTGCATTTATGAAATCTGCTGCTTTAAAATGTTTAACGCACAGCAAGGCATTTCGCTGCAGCTCTACCCCACAGCTGCTTTCCCAACGCTCCTTACGCCAAGTACATTGAGGCACGTTAAAAAAATGAGTGGTGTCTTCATTATATTTAACACCACATAAAAAACAGCGCTTCAGGTGTTGCATTTTTAACACATAGACTAAGTATAAACCGCACAACACTACAAAAATTCAAATGCTAATTAAAATTTGTCATTAACGAACATTCAAAAAAAGAACGACATGTCACTCAAAGCGTAACGAAATATAGGAAATAAAAGGAAAACAAGTTGAAGTTTAAAGGTTTGGTTCTCATGAGAGCAACGTAATTTTGGCTTCTACCTGTATTTATGTGCCTTGATCGCGTTGCTCCTCTCGCAAGCCAGTAGATTTACGTTAAATCTTCAATATATTAAAATATTTAATAAGAAAATCGTGCGGTCGTGTTTTTAATCGCTCCGCCTTTCTGCATAATTATCTAAAATGCATTGCTTTTTTGCTGATTATTTTTTAGTATTCTGCAAAATAATCAAATCGAGATAGAGACTCTCATACCATAAATTGGTTATACATAAGTGTTTTAATTGTGGATAAGAAAACGATAATACTTAGTATATCTAAACTTTTTCTTGACAATTAATATAATTTTATAATGACTTGTTGTTGTGGGCAAAGAGTGGAGCGCGCTCAGTCCAAAGTGCAGTGCTCGAAATGCAACGAGTTCTTTCATTTACAATGTGTTGGTATTCAGCAGTCAGATCTTGAGTATCAGCTGAGCTCAAATACCCCTTTTCTCTGCAATGAGTGTAGAGCAGAGCGCCGTAATTCCCTTCGCTCCCCTCATTCTGCCATGGAATCGAGTGCTATACGACAAGGTAAAAATGACCAAGGCACTGCTGAACATTCATCTGATTTAATGCATGATGAGCCAAGCGAAGTAAAATTATTGAAAGCTGAGCTACTCTCTTCTGTAAATGCATTGCAAGACGACAACAAGTGTTTGCGAGAACATATCGATGCTCTTCAATCACAAATTGACGATTTGCGCGCAAAGCTTGAGGGCAACAACTCTACTTTGGCACACTTGTTATCTGAGCTCAAGGTGCATAGTGTTGTTAGTGGTAATTCGGCAAAAATGAAGAATGTAAGCAAAGCAGACAAACAAACTGAAATTTCATTGCCTACTGCTACGGTTGGTGATACTAGCGATGCATGCGGCGCTGCTAATAGCGCAGCTTCAGCTACGCCGAATCTACCAGCTGATGCTACTAGTCAACAATCAGCTACCGAGAACCCCAACGAATGGCACACTGTGCGAAACAAAAAGTGGAACAAGAAAAAAAATGGAAACAATGCTAAAGGGTTTTCTAATGCTGATAAAGACAGTCAATTTCCCATTAACCAAAATAATGAAATGAATCTTAATAATTCAAATTCTGGAAGTGCCGCGGGAAAGGCCAGCACCACGAAAGAAAAGAATGTGCGTAAATATGTTCAGCCCTTAGTTGTAGGATCGGGCAACAATATGGAACTAAGCGCTGCTTTAAGATGGACATGGTTGCACCTCTCTCCATTTCCGACTTCAGTGACAGCTGATGAGTTAAAAAACTTTATTGTAAAACAAACCGGCTTACAAGAAACTTCCATCGTATGCAACGGCCTTACTAAGAAAGGTGTTGATCCCACATCCTTGAGATACCTCAATTCTAAGGTTGGAGTTGATGCTCATTCATATTCGAAGTTGTTATTGCCTGAGCTTTGGCCTGCAAACATCGTTGTGCGTCCTTTCAAGTTTTCATCAAAAAACTAAGTTCTCCAACCGATGTCCGACGGCAATCGGTTGGATCAGATGGAAATTGTAACAAATTAAAAATTTATTTTCAAAACATGGCCGGAATTAGAACAAAGTCTCAGCTTGTTCGATTATTTAGTTCACATGAAGAACATGATGTTTTCGTTATCATCGAGCCGTGGTTGAATGAAAACTTTTTCAATGAGGAATTTTTTGACTCTAAAATTTATAACGTATTTCGCAAGGATAGAGATCCAAACCTAACCGGATGTATAAGAGGTGGTGGGGTTCTCATCGCGGTACATTGCAAGCACCATGCTTCCCAGATAGTACTAGCCAATAGTAATGGATTGCTTGACCAAATTTGCTTGCACATTCGTGGCATCTCGGACTCCGTTTTTATTTGTGCATCATATATTCCACCCAACAGTTCGCATGATCTATATACTGCTCACGTTGACAATGTTACAACATTGGCTCTGGACAAAGTTGGTGGCGATCATCTCTGCGTGTTGGGAGACTTTAATCTATGCGATGTAATATGGTCAACGACTATTTCAAGTTCTGCACTAATTGGATGTGGGATCAAAAGACCTAATGAAATTTATTTAATTGATAGCTTTCTAAGTATAGACATTAAGCAAATTAACTGTTTTCCTAACAGTCTTGGTCGAACGTTAGACTTAATATTTCTAAGTAACAATTTAAATTTTTCTTTGCATGAATGCACTTCCCCTATTACAAAATCGGATATGCATCATAAGCCTCTAGTTCTTGATCTTGAGTTTTATAAATATTCTGTAACTAATAATGATACATCAAACTTCTCTTTTAATTTCAAGCGGTGTGATTTTTCGAATCTGAACAACCTCTTGCAGCATGTTAACTGAAACTACATTTTGAATCTGGAAAGAAACATAAAGTCAAACCCGAAATCATTTTGGAATTTTGTTAATTCAAAAAAAACAGTATCCAACATTCCGTCATCTATTTTCCTTGGTGACAAAGTGGCTGATACTCCTGCGGATGCGGCAAACCTTTTTGCTGAATATTTTTTGGCCAATTTTGTATCCGATTCTGACAATTGTGACAACATTTGTTTCAACATTCAGCCTGTTTTAAATTTCGGCAATCTTGTATTGTCATCTGAGGATGTCATTAATGGCATTTCTCGACTTAAGCCCTCGTCAAATACTGATGTCGATGGTTTGTCTGCGATTATATTAAAGCAGTGCGATTCCCTAGTTTATCCACTCTTATTAATTTTTAACAATTCCCTTTCGTCGGGTTCTTTAATTGGCGCGTGGAAATTAGCTCTGATCTCACCTATTTTCAAGAGCGGCAATAAAAATGATATCGGCAATTATAGGCCCATTTCGAAACTCTCTGCCACAGCAAAGCTCTTTGAATGCATAATTCAGGAGAAGCTATTATTCTTTGTCAAGAATATCATATGCCCAGAACAGCATGGCTTTGTTCCGGGACGGTCAACTGTGTCTAATTTGGCTATCTTCTCTGATGACTGCACCGCAGCATTTCAGTGGGGTTGTCAAGTTGACACAGTATATACTGACTTCTCCAAGGCGTTTGATAGGATTTCACACAAAATTCTGATAAAAAAGCTAGCCTTGATGGGTTTCCATTCGGTGTTTTTGAATTGGATTGAGTCCTACCTACACAACCGCCGCTGTATGGTGGTAGTTGACAACGCTCGGTCTCTTCCTTTCGTCGCCTGCTCGGGTGTTCCGCAAGGTAGCATCTTGGGCCCTCTGTTCTTTGTGTTGTTTATCAACGACATCTGCTCCTGCTTTTCTGCAGTAAGATGTTTGCTTTATGCGGATGACCTTAAAATGTATTCTGTAATCAATAGCATTCAGGACTCTGCATTGATGCAACTAGATCTCGATAGATTAAGTACCTGGTGTAGTAACAATCGGTTAACACTCAACATAAGTAAATGTTTTCATATAACGTTTTCGAAACGCTTAAACACCATTGAAACTTCGTATCACTTATCTAATACGACTCTGGCGAAGGTAAGTGAGTTTAAAGACTTGGGAGTAATTTTTGATTCGAAATTTGCTTTTACAAGTCATGTTAATCTATGTATTTCGAAATCTTATGGCATGCTTGCTTTTGTTAGGCGTCATAGCGGAGATTTCACTGATCCTTATACGCTAAAGCTCTTATTCTCAGCATTTGTGCGTTCCAAGCTTGAGTACGCTTGTTTCATTTGGTCGCCATATCACAAGGGCCACATAGCAAGAATTGAACGGATTCAAAAAGTATTTTTAAATTTTGCTTTGCGCCACTTGTGCTTCTCGTATCCTATACCTACTTACGACGCACGATGCTTATTAATAGATCTAAAGTCATTGCAGAGCAGGAGAACAATTTTGTCGCTGTCGTTTTTGACTTGTTACGAGGCTCTGTTGATTGCCCTGTGCTTCTTCAAAGAATTCTGATAAACATTCCGCGTAGAGCTCTTCGTAATTCCGAGTTTTTCCATGTTGGTTTGTGTAGAGCTCTTTATGCTAAAAATGCTCCAATTACTAGAGCTTTGATTGAGTTCAACAGAATTGCCAAACTCATCGAGATAGATATTTCAAGTTCGAAAAATCACTTTATGAGCTCTTTAATAAATTTTTATAAGTAAGGTATTTTTATATTTTATTAACTTAATTGCTGTAGCCTATAAGATCTTGTATACTGTTTGGCTAAATAAATAAATAAATAAATAAATAATATTGATTAATAAATACAATTTGTTCGGTGGGGCAAACACAAATTCACATGCCATAAGTTAAATGATATTTATATTTTTAATATACAGTTGCGGACAGTGAAATCTAGCCTACTAAAAAACATGCCTTTTCGTATTTTCAGGCGTTTTTATATCTTGGTTAGTTTTAAGGGTAAATTATTAATATTCCTTTAATTACTTTATTATTTGGTATTATATTAATTTGGTCGTAATAAATTATTATTTTAAAAACTAAACATTTATAAAAAAATGTTTTTTGGTAATATCATGCAGAGTCTTCTCCGCTTTCTATAAATATTTTACGCGCTGCGACGTAAAATTTATAAAATTCGGTAATGGTTATGCTTCGATAACATTGCACCAAACATCCTCTAGAACTCAGTTCTACTCAAGAAATGTATTGGCAGTCATATCTGCTAGCTAGATCTTTATGATATGTCAAAGGCCCACGATTGGATCTTCGGTTCCCTCTTATGAATAAGAGAGTTTATTTCCCCAACCGCCCTTTAACAGTTTTTCTTTCTGCAAATGTTGTTCTTTACCGTGTCGGCAATTTTTCTTAAATTCGGGAAGATGATTCGGAATATGGTACCATTCGTTACATTTTCCAGACTATATATTATACATATTTACCATAAATAAGAGGCCAATAATATTAAGAATTCACATGATGAAATTCCGCTCTGGTACCTTCCTTTTATCTGTATTTCAATGTCCGTAACTGTATTTATAAAATCATACATAAGCAAACGTTAAATATTTTAAAATGAGAACGTCAAACATATCTCGTTGTGGCAATGGAGACGGTTGTGATTTAGCAACTGGATATATTAATATAATAATATATTATTATTATCTCTCAATGGAGACATAGCATAAATCTTGTAAGTAGAACTGGTTTTAAATTATTTTTTTAATAAATCTTTACAAGCTTTATTTTTTCAGCAGCTGCTTCAAACGATATTTATTCTTTGGAAACATATGACTTTTAAATATGATGCAAAGTAAGCTTACGCGCATTTTTTGGATTCTTGGACTAAGGATCCCGTGTTCAAAGGCTGGTTGTGTAAACACTTGAGGTTATGAGACTTATTCCAATGTTTGCAATTGCACATTTAAAGCCAAATCAGGATGAGCTGACCTATTGCGACACGCACGTTCGCAAAAGCACCAAAAAAGCGGTAGCAGCATGAAAAGTAAAAAAAAAATATATATATATCTCATGATCCGCTGATCGGATCTTAACCAGATTAGTATGGGACCACCTCTGAGACACTACCTTTCCGATGCAATTATCGAAATCGGTTGACGTGGTCCAAAGTTTTGGGGAAAAAAAAAAAAAAAAAAAAAAAAAAAAAAAAAATATTCCGACGAACTGATAACCTCCTCCTTGTTTGGAAGTCGGTTAAAAATAGGCGACTTTTTTAAGACTTCATTGAAAATGTAATGAACGCATATAATACTCCTATATTGGCAGACCGGTTGCCATTTCCAATTTATTTTTCGGACCAAAAAATGGACCAAATGGTAAAAAGTGGACTAATTTTTATTACATCGGGAAATTGAGTAGAGTGTATTACATTTTATCAAGAAAATATGCCAATTCAGTTTTTAAAACGATTTTTTTTTTATATTGCATCCAAAGTGCATAACAGTTGTATATTATTAACATTATATTATTTAAAGTTTTAAATTGTAATTTGTTTATTAATATCGTTTTTATTAATGCTAGATAAAAAAAATTTGCACTCAGCTGCTGCGGAACTGTGAGGCAGACTAAACATCGATGGCTGAGTGGAAGATCGACTTATCTCGGCAGCCAGTTCGAAAACGCCCTATCTCAGAAAATTTTTGATCAACGCTCTATCCCAGGAAACTTTTCAAGAACGCCCTACTTCGGAATTTGATTGAAAAACGCCCTATCTCAGCTGCTCAAAAACGTTCTATTTTGGTACAGTTTTTGAAGTTATCTTCTTTCAGCCTCAATTTGCGAAATTGAAATTCAATTATTTCTGCATCATTTACTAATGCAGGAAATTGGTTGAGTAGCGACAAAATTGACACATCAGTATCAGGAAGAAGCCTGACTTCCAAAACGTACCAATGCAATGTTTGGATACTGTTCTATTGCGGTATTCAAACTGTTTGTATATACAGCGTTGCGAAACATTGCAACCATATACATTGCGTATTTCGAATATTTAATAAAACAATGATCCCCATTTCAGAATTTTCCATCTGATGCGCTGATTACTCTAGCGATACGTTTCGATAACTTTTCGGATGCCTTTCAGAAAAGTATACCTTGTCAACCAATTGTAGTTTGACGTTTTGGAACATTAAACCTGGTACTATGCTATGTTTTGGAAGTCAGCCGAACTTTATGTGGTGTAATAACTTCAAGATATTTAATATCTTTTCGATTGAAATCGAATATTATTTTCATGTGCTAAATGCTATGATTAAAGTTTTGCTACCTTTCCATATTTTTGGCAGCCACCTTAATATTGGTCACCGAGTAATTGAAGTTAGCGAGAAACCGCGATATTTTTTGAAGCGTGCTTTGACAGATGAGTAGCCATGCCATATTTGAAAATCAGTGGCAAGGCGAGTTAACACTTTTAGCAGGTGTTACCAATCGGCCCTATGCTGAATATCGTCATCATCATCGTCGACGATCGTCAGCGCATCAGTAACATGGCTGACGATGGCCGTATCGTCACTTTTACTGACGATGACGATATTCAACATAGGGCGGAAAATTCATCAATTAAATAGAAAAAATTTAAAACGCGAAACTATTGCATGAAGTGAAAGGGTGATAATAACCTAACCAAAGGCTTGTGAAATGGACCATTTTAAAAAGAATTGGACCAATGGACCAAACGAAAAGAAATGGACCAAATTTGGTCCATTTGGACCAAAACGGCAATCGTGATTGGCAGTAAGAGATAGACCGTCCGACAGATCTACAGTACAGATATATCAATAAACACGTACGAAAGAAAAGGAACACATACGTTTATAAATAAACATGTACACATATACAAAAACGGCACTCAAGTACACAATACCTTAGAGGTATTCACGACCCGGTGCATACTTCCTAGAATGGTGCACAGATAGCATAAATAGCATGATTGTTGTTGTTTAATGTGTTCAAACCACAACAAAATTAGCCAATCATGCTATTTATGCTATCTATGCACCATGCTTGACAGTATGCACCGGATCGTGAACATTGACAAAAACGGTACTAGACTGTCTCGCTTTGATTTCACTATGCGACAGTCAAAATCGGGATGGGATGAAACCAACGGGAAATGTTATATCGGTGAAAAACAAGTTATACGTGTCGACGTGACCCAGCGGCTTGCCAAGCCAAGCGAAATATCCCTTTGCCGCAAGCCATTTGTGTTGTGTGTGGGGTTTGATGAGCCGCTGAAGGCAATTTTACTAAAAATCTAAATTTTTTGATTTTTTGGCGGCCATGTTGCAGTTTGATCAAACCGCAGCGTTGTGTGTGGAGAGTTTAAAGAATTTTCTCGCACCACTAGTATATTCTAGCCACTAACGGCACCACAGGGTGCCGCGGAACCCACTTTGGGAAAGCATACATGTCTTTATCAGTAATTTTCAATGGAATAGCAGCAATTAACTTTATAATCGACTTTATTTCGACTATAATTATGCCCCAATGTACATATGTACATATGTATCCGAACGACCTCTTACTGGAACATACCAAGAATGATAGAATACAAGATTGTGCCCACCAGTGAGGATTTTGGAGCGTAATTTTTGCGTGACGTCATTTTGGTGCAATTGCGAGTGAGACAAGTAAAACGCGAGAGAAAAAAATGTAAACAATGCGGAAAATTGTGTTAATATCAGTGTGCGGACTATACCACTTTTGTGGTAGATCCACCACTTATTTTGCTAAATTGCGTTTCTGCCACATCTACCACCGTAAGCTTAAAAACTACCACATTTTACAATTTCGCTGATTTTAAAATGTGGATGATTTTGCCGTCCTTAATTTTCTGTTGATTTTGTGTAATATCGTGAATTAATTTTTGCATCACATTTTCTAATTGATTCCTGTTTCTTTTCAACACGTGCCAAATATACTAGGTGAATTCGTGTAATTCAGCAGCCAAATCAATAGCTTTAGGCGGGAGTGCACAAAATGGACTAATTTATGAAAACGGGGCATTCCAAAGAGACGGCTGGGACTTTTTTACTCGGTGTTGCGCTTTTGCTAAAATTTCAAAATCAAAAGTTATCAAAACAATATCTGTGGGACTGAGAAATATTATTTTCAACTTTTTAGTCCATTTATAAAAGCGTTGTGTATTAAACAGTTTTTTTTCTTTTATTTATTCTCTACTTTTTAGTCTTGTCTATACAAAATTTTGCAATAGATATTAAAATAATTCAACTTGCAGTGAAAGAGAACAGAACAGAACAGAAGACTATGCAAGCACAATGTTGTTTGCTCACATTTAGTATAAACATGCGTATGTACATACATACATATAGCAGCAGTTTATTTCATTTAAAGAAATGGCGTGTCGTCGATTTCCGCTGTGACGTATATATATTTAGGCGCAAAATTTAACTTCTTCTGGCGGGGCGACGTCTAGAGTTTTCTAATTGTATCTCCTTGATATGATGCCTACAACGAGGTTGATATCTAGACTAGGTTAATATCTAGAATTTTCCATAAATAGCTTTGCTACATTTATAGTAAGTGCATTCTTTTGCAACAGAGCTACAAAAGAACACTCGCTTAAATGACGAAATACACGCAAAGCAACAAAAGAAACTCGGCTATTTATCCGAGCTCAGCTAGGTCGGTTAAAAAATACGCGATCGGAAGGCTAGTGTTGGTAAGTGAAAAAAAATGCTCTATTGTGAATTGTTAATGGGAAAGTGGAGAGGGAAATTTTTGCTTTCTTTTATACGTGACTTATATTTTAAAAGAGTATATATATTACGCAAATAAATCGCATAATTTCTCATTTAAATTGGTTTTTGTATCTAAATCCCGTTAAACTAATCACATTTTCTTGCCAGCTACCAACAGGGTTGCTTAAGTAGCTATAAGGAAATTTTACCCATGTGAGCGTTCTTTTGTCGCTCGCTTACAAACAAATTCAGTTAGTATAAATGGTGGTCTGGACATACAACATTCAAAGCGGTCTGGAAATACAACAATGCAAGTTGATAAAAGCGTTGTAATAATAATATATCTCAGTCCCATAGAAATTGTTTTGATAACTTGTGATTTTGAAATTTTAGCAAAAGTCATTGGCTGCGTTTCTTTATACATTCCGGATAATCCCATTTCGCAGCCGGAATAAACAGAATGCGTTTGAAATATACGTCAACATAACATCAGGAACGTTCTAAAGAATAAGTAAACAAAAAAGTTTATTCCAAACGTTCAGAATGAATAAAGAAATGCAGCCATTATAAACAATTTATGAGATTGAAAACAAAAATGTGGATCGCATGCAATACAAAGCATTAGATTTAATTGACAATATTCAAACTACATACATAACATAGACCTAAAATTTCTACAGCGAAAGTACAAATTTGAGATCGATTTTAAGCGGTCGTTATTAATATACCCACATACATACATATATTACTCTTCAATTTCAAATCAGGCCTATTACATGCGCCCCATGTTTTTCATTTTCAATCTCATAAATTGTTTATAATGACTTTTGCTAAAATTTCAAAATCAAAAGTAATCAAAACCAGTTCTATGGGACTGAGAAATATTATTTTCTAATTTTAGTCCATTTATAAAAGCGTGGTACATTAAAAAGTTTTTTTTGTTTTAATTTATTGTATAAATTATATATTGTCTGTATAAAATTTTGCACTAGATATTAAAATAATTCAACTTGCAGTGAAAGAGAACAGAACAGAACAGCAGACTATGGAAGCAAAATGTTTTTTGCTCACATTTAGTATATGCCTACATATGTACCCTGCAGTGAAAACCCAAACCAGTTAGAAAAAATACTAGTTCATAAACTAGTATGTGCCTACCAGTTCGACATTTTCGAAGAACTTAAGCGTTCAGCGAAATCTGCCTTTCAATTGCCAAAGCCTAAAATAAAACCCAATTAATTGCTTTTCTTACAAATGTCGGCTGTGGCGTCACGTGAAGACTACTGGTTCTGGTTCTGGGATCGCAGGTTCGAGGCCGCTTGGAGGTGGTTAAGATTTTTAAAGTTAGATCAATGTAAGTAGGAATAATTATTTCAATTTAAATATAAATAACAAACTTAAAAATCTAGTTGCATTACAAAAAAAAAATAAACGAATATATGTGCCATACAAAAATAGATTAAAGGCATACTAATGCTTTCCATGGGGGATGAATTGACAGACTATCCCATCAACTGGTATGATGCTACTAGTATATCTATTAGTAGATGTTGATGCATAGCCTGACAATTGACATCTCGTAGGACATCGCAATGTTAAAAATACCAGTCGCTAACATTGAAAAAGGATAGAACGTTGGGCTGAAATGTAAACTGGTAGAATTCTAAATCACAACTAGTAGCTTTCCCTGCAGGGGGGGTTCTTCTGGCGAGGCAACATCTATCCCTAGAGTTTTTCTAATTGTATGTCTTTGATATGATACCAGGCATACGCTGGGGTGCCGCGTCACCCACTTTGGGAAGGTCTGCATTAGAGCATATATATACGAGTAATTTCAAATTGGCGCGAGTTTGCCGTCTTAAAACAGTAAATGAAAAAGGGGAATTTTTTCGTTAACTGTGGGCATGAGTCCCGCTAAGGCATACAACTTTATAATGTGCAGTGAGAGACTTACTTGCTGGGTTTCTACCACCGTGTTTTTTACCAGACTGTACCGTCTACAAATTATTTTGTTACGCCTACTGCTTCTGCTGTTGACCGTTGCTACGTCCGTCGAGCTCTCGTTAGCTTGTCTGTTGCCTCCTCTTCCTTCATTCGCTTCTGTGGTTGAGTTTGTCTTCTTTTTTTTTATAAAATTTGCTTTTAAAATTCCTGGAACTTCTTCGAGTAGATATATATGTAGACTTATTTTCCGCACTTTTTTTCCTCAAAACATGTAAGTATATTTGGTGACAGGTAATAAGATCAACGGAAATAAGGTCAATTGACTTTATTTCCCACCCTGGTGCTAAATAAAGTCAATTGACATTATTACCTTTTTAAAAACGAAATAAAATCAATTGACATTATTTCTCTTTCAAACATTAAATTTGCTTAGCTTCGAGCCCCGCGTACCCCGCGCGACCGGCGCACACACCACGTCACGCTACGCCGCGGCCCCTCGGCCCCCGTTCCCATCTTCTTTTGATTTAAATTCTTTCGTTTCAGGCTTTGTACTTTCTCAATTTTTTTTTTTTGTTTTTGTTTCTTTTTTCAAGTGGGTATGCCCTTTTTCGCCATATGTCTGTTTTTTCCTTTTTTCAGCACTTAATTTTTCCTTTTTTCAGGTGAGTATGCACAATTTATATATATGTATGTATATTTGTTTCCTTTTTACAGCACTTAATTTTTCCTTTTTTCAGGTGAGCATGCACAATTTAGTTATATGTATGTATATTTTTGCTTTTTCAGCACTTTTCCTTTTTGTTTCAGGTGGGTATGGACAATTTAGCCAAATTTATTGTTTATTTTTCTGCACTTGACCTTTTGTATTTTTTTTCGTATGCGTGCCACCCTAGTAGCGACAATGGACCATGTTGCTAATTGTGGAGTGAATGCTAGCGCAGGGTGCGCCGAAAATAATGAAAAGGTTAGATGGAATAAAATACGAGCGAGGATTTTTAGTTCAAATTAAATATATATGTTAGTGTTGGGCAGTATCGATAGCAAAAGTACTCAGAACTCGATTCTTAAAAGGATCGACAGCCCCCTATTTTTAAAAGTTTCGATCCTGAGTACTCCAAAGAACTCAGTACTCACAAAAGAACTCGAAAGTACTCAGTACTCAAAAAAGAAACTCGAAAGTTCTCAGAACTTAAAAGAACTCGAAAGTACTCAGTACTAAAAAATACCCTGTTCCAATAATCGCTTTGATACATGTACTCAGGATCGATTCAAGGTACTTAGTACTAAGTGTCAAATAGACTTAAAAAGTACTGAGATTTATTTGCATTTAACGGTATTCAGAAATGATTGTACTCCATTTGCAGTTTAATAATTTTCATGTACAATACTTGTACCCAGTACAGTTAGCAATTCATTTGACGTAATTTGGGATTCATATATTAATTTAAATAATTTCTACTAGCTTGTGAGATTTCTACACTAAGGGCCGTTTTCTAATGTAAGCAGTAAAGTTTCCTTTACTAACAGGGCAGTTAAATTGTTCCTCACTTTAAAGTGTTTTCGTTTTCTTATCTTACCGGTAAAAAGAAATTTGTTATTCCGTAATTACGGCAGCGGGAGAGTGAAACTTCACTACATTCGCCATACAATTTCAAAGGTTGGCAATGCAACATAAGAAAATATAGAGCATGAGCAACTTTTAGCAAAAACCAAGACCTTGGTTGAAATATCTAATATATCTGACTCATGAACTAAAACCAAACCAAAATTTAAAGTTAGGTACAAACTTTTAAAGGTTGCATCGGGTGAGCAAAAATTTATCGATTCGAGAAATTAATGCGCTGAAGAGAAAACGAAAACTCGTATATCGAGACGATAAAGTGGCCGGCACTCTAACTGCCGTCCCTAAATTGGAGCGCTAGGCGTTACGTTATCCATTGTCAACGAGTGTCAGCGCGCGCTATCCCCAAATCAACGCGTCGTAATTTTTGACGTTTTCTCAGGTCCTCTCGATTTTATTCTCGTTTCCTCTTTCACTTGTTTGTCCTTTCTCTTTCTTTCCGTCTTCTGCATCCAACTTCAACACGTAACGCCCTGTCAAAAATGAAAATTCCATATGCTCGGCGTAAGCGCCGCGTTGTTGTGTGATGCTTCATACAAATTGTATGGGCATGAGGATTTTTGACAGTTGCTTGGCGCTTGACGCGCCAATTTAGGGATGGCAGTAAAGGATAGATGAGAAAACGGCCCTAAGTATGGAAATGTTACCAACATGTGTTTATTTAAAAAAAGTACTCAGTACTCTGAAAAATACTCGATCCTTAAAAGCATCGATACCAAAGAACTTTATCCTCAAAAGTACACGATACTTCCCAACACTAATATATGGAATTTTATTCAAATAACGAGTTCCAAATACAAAAATAGTTGCGGATGGCAAGATGCGATTTGTAGCCCGAATGGCGGTGTTACAATTGAGAGCAAAACGATGCGGCTGCGGCAACGGTTGAAATTTAATAATTTATGAAAAATGGTCGTGGACGCAGGTCACCCCGTGACATCAATTACAGCAACAAATATTACAATAATAATACAATACTTCACCCTGCACACCGGTTTTGAACCGAACCGCGTTTTGAACCGAACCATTGCTTTTTTCGGGAGTAGAACCGAACCACGAACCGAACCATTTTTATTTTGAAATGCCAAAACCGAACCGAAAACCACTCAAAAAAAAGGTTCGGTTCGGTTCAAAATCCACTAAAGCATTTTTCAAGTTTTGTAATACAAAGAGAACTTTGTCTAAAAATGCGAACCTATGGTAAAACTGCAAACATTTTTGATTTCATTGGCATCTCTTTGAGTTATAATTTCGTTCATATAAAGAAATGCTTGGAATGTTTTTATATGGAAGAAAATCGGTGCGAATTTTAAGATATATTGTTCAAACTGGCACTTATCATATTATGTTAAAAGTTGAATGAGCTATAAAACTGCTTACTCGGATTTTTTTGGTTCCAATTAAAAAGTTTGTACATTTTTTTAATTTTTATAAAAAGTTTGAAATTTTGACTTATATGATTGTTGCTATATAATTTTTATAAAAAAAAATAATGAACATTAAACCAAGAAAAGAAAAACTGTCTAATATCGAACTCCTAATATTTTGATCATAAGTATACTTCTACATATGAGGTTAAGGTTTAGTGTATGCTCCAACCCATGATAACAAAATAGGAAGGTAGAACCGTAAGGTTTGCAAGCAGATTAATTTTAAAATTTTACACACAAACTCACACACACATTCACATTTTCAATCTCAAACAACAACAACTTTGAACAATTCCTTTTTTTACTCTCAATTACATACGATTTTAAAATGTTGGCAAACTTCAAAAAAAAATCATGGCCGACGCATTGAGAGAACAGTTTTACCTTACTATGCCTTTATCGTGCTCCAACCTACCGAAAATGAGGGTGTCAAAATTAAGCCAAGATTTTGGGTGTCAATTCAAAATTGTGAGTGTTTTGTTTTTTTCTACTCGACAAGACTTGTCCAAACCTTAAAAAAAATATTGAAATTTTACTAATTTCACCTTGATTACGTTGATCTTATATAATTAATAATAATTTAAATAAATTGCCAAAAATTAATATACAACTTAAAAATTTTTTCTAGAAAGTCTTACTAAAAAGGTTTGCAATTTAGATGAAACTTTGAGGAATTTTCATCACTTTTGCACAAAGTTTTAAACTTGGATTTATTCGGATTTTGTTATACGTTCAACTATACTTAAAAAATAAACTTTATATAAAAAAAAGAATATAGCCATAACTGTTAAAATGTCGCGTCCCTGTTTATTTTTCCACCACTATATATGCGGATATTTGAATTTGATCTCAAAAACAAAGCCTTTTATTTTTTATATATTTGTCATATTTTTGTAATATTTGCATCCTTTAGCATTAAAAAAATTGAACCGAACCGAACCGCGGTTTAGCAATACTCGGGAACCGGTTTTTGAACCGGTACAAGCTTTTTCTAAGTGGTTCGAACCAGGGTTGTTGCGAATATTCGCATTCACAACCGCGGAACTTCCGCATAAATTTTAACATGCGCATTCGCTTTCGCAATCGCAATAATCAATGCGGAGCTTTAGCGAATGCTAATATTGTACAAGTGCACTGATAAAACGTATATCTGGCTAGTTTTTTCTACTTTTTCTTAGAAAAGTGTAAATTTTTTTCTCATAAAACTTAGGGCCAATTTCACAGTGCGTAGTTAACTCATCGACTCAATCGACAGTTAACTATAGATTTTCAGTACAAAATTCTGTAGTTAACTCCCGATTCTGAGTTAACTACGAAATTGGCCCTTAGTATGCTTAATTCCGTATTCCCTTTTATTAGTCTTTCAGCTCAGAAACAGAAACGTTTATTTTAATTTTGTGTAAATTGTCAAAATTAGCACGCATCGAAATAAAGATGAAATGATATGTACTAAATAAGTTGACAGCCAAGTTCACAAATTAAATAAGAATTAATTAAAGGTGCATTTTATATCTATTGAGGAGTGGGACTTGGCATGCAATATATCGTTAGTATAGTATGGAAAGGGCTTAACTACCTAAAAATCCAAAATTCACTTTTTGAATTATTATGATGCATTAGTTGTGGTTTTTTGTATTTCAGCGACAATGTGAAATACGCCCTTTTAAAATAGTATTAACGACATGTTGAAACTTTGCGTTCATTAATTTAAATGTGACTGCCTGCAACTAGGAAAAGCCGAGCTCAACTAAATAATAAAAAAAACTATATACAAGCTATTCATTACTGGTCGTGATTCCAATAATCCAAATTATTATAAAAGGCGGGGTACCTTTTTAACAAAATAACAAGATTTTAAACTAATTCTGCTGGCAGCCACGACATTCAAAACAGAATTTTCTTCGAAATTTTCATTCCTAGAAAATAACAATTTATTTGCCATATCCACCTATTCACAATGTCGCTATAAGCGCACATTTTTCAAACCAGTCACAGAAGACAGGATTAAAAATGATTTACAAAAACTAAAACCGAAAAACCCTGATGACGTAACAGGTTCTCCAAATTCTGAAACAAACAAAATAATTGGTTCTCCAAATTGGAACACAACGGTGTTTAAACAACGATCTTGCCATGATGCTAGATTGTGAAGATGAAAGTCAGGAGGATGCATCCGGCACTATTCAAAATTACTAACCTTTCCATTTTTTATTTACCTAAATCACCCAATGTACTCACCAAAATTATTTCTTAAAAATATTTGACATCCGCATTCGCATCCGCATCCGCGGATGTCTAAAATTCCACATTCGCAACATCCCTAGTTAGAACCACTGAACCGAACCGCACCGCTTTTTGGAGTGGTTTGCAGCTCTGCAAAATAGTGCAAGTTCCTGGAATGGTACACGCCTGAGCTGTCTTATATACTATGCAGTAGATAATTTCAGGAGCTAAAATCTCTCCCAAAAGGCTTTTCTGAAAGTCATTCGTTTTTACACCCGAGCGCACTTGTGCACAAGGGTATATTAACTTTGTTCACATAACGGTTGTTTGTAACAGTCAAAACGAATCGAGATGGATATAGAAAAGTGTATACAGAAATGCTCAGAATGAATAGAGAAGTCGATTAAGCCATGTCTGTCTGTCCGTCCGTCCGTCCATGTACACGATAACTCGAGAAAAAATTTAGATATCTCAAATAAATTTGGTATGTAGGTTTCCATTTATCCAAGGTAGGTTGGTATTGAAGATGGGCGAAATCGGCCTGTAACCCCGCCCATATAATGGTATTTTCGAAAAATGCAAGAACTGCGATATTTCAGTTAATATTGATTGCAAATTGTTGAAAATTAGTATGTGAAGTAGAATTGTGGTAAAAAATAACATTATGAATTTTTGAAAAATGGGCGTGATCCCGCCCACTTATGATGAAATGCTCTATCTCAGTAGCCGTTTCACCAATCCTTACCAAACTCGGGCTAGGGTCTAGCTAAGAAAACTGATAAACATCTTTGAAATCGGGCAATAACCACGCCCAATTGCCTTATAACGGTAATTTACATAGACACGAAAACTGCCATAAATTACCAACTACTGAGGCTAATTCATTTAAAATCGATGATTGCAATCACCACTTAGCAGAAAATTAGAATATTATAAATTTTTGGATAATGGTCGTGGCGCCGCCCACTTATGACCACAAATGTGTATCTCGGTAACCGATTTATCAATTTCTACTAAACTTGGTACACTTAGGGATGCAAATTTTGGGGAGTAGCATCGATACATCGATGATTCGATGCATCGGAAAAATTAATATCGATGCTAAAATACATCGCCAGAAAAACATCGATATATCGATGGTTTCCGATGTTTCAAAAGTTGATAGGTTGTAGTCACATTAAAAGGAAAATTTAATACTTTTCAACTCAAACTATCTGTAATTCAATTAGAAATATACTTACATATGGATGTATTTCCCTGTATTTATTTACCACTCCTTTACCCTTCCTATAAATAGAATAGAAATGCATGTCGTCGCACAGTGTTTCGACTATATGGAGGCAGGTGGAAATAATAGTAAACCTGCAACAATTTCACTGAAACTTGACATGTGCTCTAGGTTAACTTAGAAATAGGGAATTATGAAATTTGGTAAAGACGGAATGATTGCCACGCCTTCTACTCTTGTGGGCGGAAACATTAAATTTCATCCTATTTCGATGAAATTTAGTTTGTGCTCACTTTTTTATTAGAAAAACCTAAATATGAAATATGGGGAAGATTGGATCACTATAACGTCCAAAAATCACAAAAAAATGTGGGCCAGTCGTTAAATGTGATGGAATTTTGGTAAATTTTTGTTTCCTGCTTTTCACTCTCAGAAAACAAAGGTTATACTATAAATTGAGGTGTAAATACTCGCTTTTTTCCAATGTTTGGTGAGATTTTTTCATTGTTCGAAAAATTCGTTTCGCGAAATTATGCAAAAAGAGGCTGAAAACCAAAAATTTAGAAAATCAAAAATTACATATATTTGCAAAGTCGCGCGCAAAGATCAAATTATATATTCTAAAATCACTTAAATTCTCTAAAACAATTGTCTAATTTCAAGACCTGACGGACCGGTACTCACACTTTTTTTACTAATAATCTTTAGCATCTTATTTTAAAGCAAATTTTTGGTAAGAAAATAGGAAAGTACCAAATAAATGATAAATACCTTCACCTGAATATTCCACGATATTTAAATAATGGATTATGGTTGAAAAAGAAACATTTTCTTTAATGGGTTAATCGCCAAAGGCAACTTAACTGATTACTCGGTATCGCGCCGATTCCCGTATTTCTTTGGAAATGTATCGTTCGTGAAGAAGGGGAGTGAGTAAATAATGTGAAATGTGGTATTTGTGACTTTTACTTTTCTCTCTCTAAGTCCAACTGGTGTTTTTTATCAACTGTCACCATGACTTTTTTGTATCTGCCTCCATATAGTCGAAACACTGTGCGTCGTAAGTTCGATGAGCCTAAGTTCCAGGGCCCAATTTCGGTGAAATTTCAACGGGATCCCGGTCCTTGTTTAATGACTAAGTAAGCATTTTTAGTATCGAAAGATAAGAGTCCGAGTTAACTCTTTCTGAATGTTCCTCAAAAGAATAAGTAATAAAAGTCATGGCCAGTCAAAAAATTTTGGGAGATAAGTCGATGTTAAAACATCGCTGAAACTGGCATCGATGTATCGTCAACTTAGGGATTTAGGAAATTGTAAACATCGATGGCAAACAATAGTTACAACAATATCTTAACAATAAATAAGACTGCAATAGACTTTTAGAAATTGGGCATGGCAGCGCCCACTTTATGACTACGAAATTGTGTCTCGGTAGCCACTTCATAGATTTCTGTCAAACTTAGTTCAATTATATCATTAAGCCTAACTCAGCATATTATCGGAAACGTTTGAAATCGCGAAAAACAGTCCTGATTATCATGTAAAAGTAGTTTAGAGAAAGTTGAAATGACGATATTTGATACCTGTGCCGGGTATAAAAACTTTGGATTCGGCCGAACTTATACTTGTTTTCTTGTTTTTGTATGGAGTGGCACAAATTATTTCGCTACTCAAATAAGCGCTTCTAGAAGCGCCTTTGTAGGACGTACTTCAAAAGGCTTTTTTGGAAATTGTTTTACAGCTGTTCTTATAATTCATAAAAATCATACTTTTTTTAATAAAATTTATTTGTTTAAAGTTCATACTAAATATGTTTCATTGAGTCTTAAAATACTTACTGAATCTCATTTCTAATGCTAAATTATTTTTAAATGTTTATACATATACTTAAGTACATTCGCGTAATTTGTAAATACTTAAGAAAACCCTTTCCAGAAGGCATGAAAGAAAGCACTTTTTCAGTCCTTATTGGGTAAGTCTTTTAGACTGGCTTAAGTTAAGATAGTCTAGCTTAATTAAGATAGTTGTTGTTGTTGTTGTAGCGGCTACAACAACCCCGCCCAGGACGGTTGGTATCTCAGTCGTTGTCGTCAAGTTCCACTAACGGCAACCCTAGGAAGCGTGCAGCTTCTGTGGGGTTTGTCCAGAGGGACAAGGCCGTTAGGGTTGTCGGGTTTTCCGGGCATGCGAAGAGATGTTTCGAGTCATGTGGGGTCTCTCCGCATGCCGGACACTCATTCGGCACATCCTCATTCAACCTACTCAGGTAGGAGTTCAACCTGCTGCAGTAGCCGGAGCGAAGTTGTGCAAGTGTTGTGCGTGTCTCCCGAGGCAGATGAAGCTCCGTCTCGTCTATGTCCGGGGGTGGTATGCCTAGAACGGCATTCACAGGTCTAGAGTCTGCATAACTCGGGACTGAGTCCCTGTGAATGCCGTTCAGGGCCTGTCGGTAAGCTGTCGGGTCCAGAGGTAGCTTAATGAACCTCTGGACTTCGTCCGTCAGTTCATATAGATGCCTCCTGACGTGCCTAGGCGAGGGCTCCTCTGCAAGCAGCTGTCTGCTTGGGTGGCCACTTCTGTGGCTCCCGATCAGGAACTGCTTGCAGAGCATTATATTGTGCTCCTTTACAGGGAGCATTTGCGCCTCGCCGTGCAGGTGGTGTTCAGGCGACATCAGGAGGCATCCTGTCGCTGTCCTGTGTGCGGTGTTCTGTACAGTCTGTAGCTTCGTCCACTGCGTCCTACTAGTCCCTGGCGACCACACTGGCGCTGCGTAGTTCAAAACCGGCCGGCCTATTGCCTTGTATGTTGCCAGCAACGGTTCTTTGTCTTTGCCCCAAGTACTGCCGGCTAGCGACTTGACGACCTTGTTGCGGCTCTGTACTTTATTGACAATAGCGGTTGAGTGCGCAGAGAAGGAGAGCAGGCTGTCGAATGTTACTCCGAGTATTTTGGAGTTGTTCACCGTCGGAATTGGTGTGTCATCGACGTGAATCCCCAGCGGTAGCCTGGCCTCCTTCGGAGGATTTCGTAGGGGAGAGGGCTAGACCTTTTGCAGTGAAGAAGCGAGAAAGTTCGGAGAGATACCCGTTTACTTTCGAACACAGGTCATCAATTCCATTCCCAGTCGCCATGATCGAGCAATCGTCGGCATAAGAGACAATCGAGACTCCCTCTGGTGGTTGAGGGAGCTTTGAAATGTAAAAGTTAAACAGTAGCGGGGAAAGGACACCACCCTGAGGAACCCCCTGTTTTATTTTTCGCTGCTTACTCGTTTTGTCTCTAAACGTTACCGACGAATGTGGACCACTCAGATAATTTGCCGACCACCGTTTGAGCCTCTGTGTGAGAGAGGAGGCCTCTATATCTTCTAGTAGCGTGGAATGGCAGACGGTGTCAAACGCCTTTGACAAGTCCACGCTACTAGAATCGTTCTCTCACAGGGACGGTTTCGGTTAAGGCCACGAGTTATCTGAGTGTTTATGGCGTTATGTGCTGTTGTTGTACTGTGCACTTTACGGAAACCATGCTGGTGCTTCGCTGGGGTAAGATGGTTTGTGAAGTACGGGAGTAGCAAGGCCTCGAGTGTCTTCGCTACCGGGGAAAGGAGTGTTATCGGACGATAGGAATCTCCTTTGTTGTAAAGTTTCCCCGGTTTGAGCAGTGGGACCACTCTCCCCACCTTCCAGATGTCTGGGATGATGAGAGTGGCCATTGACAAGTTGAGGACCTCCGTTAGGTACGCTACCCCCGCAGGACCCAAATTTTTCAGCATCAGCATGCATATTCCGTCGGGACCCATGGCTTTGGAGGCTTTCGCCTTCCCGATGGCCACCTGAACTTCACCGCAAGTGAAAGCAAGGGGGGCACAGGTTGTTGGCAGTTTGTGCAGCCTTCTGGTCACTCGACGCTTGGCTTTGTCCACCGGAGGATGCAATATGAACTGCCGGCTAAAATAGCTCGCGCATCGCTCCGGGTCCGACGAGGCATGGTCGCCGAAGGAAATTTCGACTCTGTCGTCGTGCTTCGTCGGATTAGACAATGACCTCACGGTTGACCAAAGTTTGCTCACACCAGAGGTGAAATTACAGGTCTTCAGATGCTCCTCCCACTTCTTCCGCTTATGTACGTTTACTAGTTGCCGAATCTCCGCGTTGAGATCCCTGATACGGGGATCTCCGGGATCGGCCTGACGAAGGCTATCACGCTCATCGGCTAGAACAGCCGCTTCGGCAGGGAAGTTTGGACGTGGGTCCGATATACATCCTGCCGGTATGAAGCGAGCTGCAGCAGCAGTGACAGCCCTGCGGAACTTACGTTCACCGAGATGGACGTCGGTTGGTGTGGGGAGCGCTGTGAAGGTGTTTTCGGTAAACTCCGCGTAACCTTTCCAATCAGCTTTAGAAAAGTTGATATAGGTCCGGTGTTTGGCGGAGGCAAAGTCGGTTGGTTTATCTATCGAGATGACTATGGGTAGGTGGTCTGATGCTAGAGTCAGCATAGGTCGCCATGTTATGCTGTTTATCAGACCAGCGCTGACTATTGTGATGTCTGGAGAGCTACTGCAGTTACCCATAATCCTGGTGGGTGCGTCGTCGTTCATTGTGCAGAATGTCGAATCGTCTATCTGCTCAGCCAAGTCTGTTCCCCTACGATCGTTTGACAGGCTTGAGTGCCAAAGATCGTGGTGCGCATTAAAGTCACCTACTACCATAGGGTTTTCACCTCTGAAGAGCGCACCTATATCAGGGTGATATCCTGCCGGGCAGCAGGTGACAGGGGGTATGTATATGTTAAATATTTCGAGCTCCACATCGCCTGACCGGATAGCGATGCCCTGACATTCTAGGGTGGTATCCCTGCGGTCGATGTCTGCTTCGATAAGACGATACTGCACGGTGTGGTGCGTGATGAACGCTAAGCCACCCCCATTATCTCGCTCGCGATCTCGACGGTGCACGTTGTACCCGGCCCAATTCAACAAAGTTTAATTGCTGTGCAACTTCGTCTCTTGGACCGCAGCTATCAATATACCATACCGACACATGAAGACGGTTATCTCCTCAATCTTGCTCTGTAGCCCGTTGCAGTTAAATTGAAGGAGCTTCATGTGGTTCGGGAGACGTGTCGTGATGTGGGGTGTAAGTGAAGTGTATGTTCTTGCCGCCGTTGGCTGTGTGTGCTGCTGTGGTGATTGCCGCCCTGTGGTGGTGGCGGGGGGCGTCGCAATTGGGGTCTGCGACCGAGCAGCGCAACACGGACCCTCGAAGTTCCCAGTCCAATCACGCGTGGTACGCAGACCTGAGCATGCCCTAAAGTGGCACCAGCCAAGGCAGGTGTTGCACTTGACTGATGTCGCATTACGGAATATCCTGGTCTGACATACCGTGCATATTGTAGGGCGAACCAGGAGTTGTTGGCGGCGGCGTGTGGGTGGTGGTGTGGTTGTGTGTGTTATGTGGTCTGTAGTGGCTGTGGTATGGTCTGTGGTGTTATTATGTTGTTGTGTTGTGGTGACTGTGTGAGGCTGCTGTGTGAGTGTGTGAGGCTGCTCGGGCGGACTGTGGTTAGCCGTGGAGGCTGCTCTGTTTGAGCAACAGGGATGTGGTCCACTGTCTATGTGTCCGTAGTCCCGAGCAGACTCTTAGGTGACTCCACCCCTCGCAGGCATTACACTTGACTGAGGTGGAGTTGTGGTGTAATCGTCTCCGGCATACACAGCAGGTGTAGGTTTCTGGCCCTGGGTTTGACTCGATGCCAGCCCTGAGTAGAAGAATACGTAGTGAATGTAGCCCTATGGACGGACAACTTCTGAGACACTTCGCCGACCTAAACGGGGTTAGATCGCCGAAATAACAGCCCTTGGTTGGGTAAAACTCGAGTCATTCCGGTACGTAGAACCGGCTGTCGTGGGAATGTAATGAATTAAGATAGTCTTATCTTCTGGTTATGCGTAAAAAAAACTAGAAAAAATGATCATGAAGCGCATTGTAGGATATGTGGAAATTTTCTAAACGTAAGGCCATGTTAAAGGCGTCAAACATTTTTCCAAACTAATACATCACAGTCAATCGAAATTTGCTCTCTTTTGATAAAAATTAATAAAAATTGTGAATGCTTCATACAACACGTCATTATCAATCATTCAGCTTTACGGATTACGGCTGCGACATCGAAATCCATTTTTGTAAATAATTGATGGTTTGAGAGAAAATCGAATGCTCAAAATATCGATCTTTGCTTCCCGAGATTTGGACAACGTCGCTTTATTTGTTGGACGTTTTTCATCGATGTTCATGGCGGCAGCTGTGGTTGAGCAGCATCAAAATTATAAAACGTTATACAAAAAAAAAAAATTACAAAACCAATAACTTACTAAAAAATTGTTTATTATAGCTTAAAATTATTGTAACCAATAGAGGTAAATATGTTGTACAAAAACACATAAACAGAAGTTCACAAAAGTTGATATAAAACTATTCGTCGATATAAATAGTTAACTTTTTACTTCGCATGTTTATATTACAAGGATGAAACATCGAAAGCCTAACCCCGACAGTGTGAGACTTTAACCCAAACTAAAGTTCCTACCGTCATGTACCGTTCCCCTCCCGGTACCACCGCCAAGGATTTCGTCCGGATTATAACACTGTGTAACTGATAAGGTTATAGATCTATTCTCTTCTTCTTCTTATTTGGTGTTGTAACTGCCAAAGCAATTTTGGCCGAGTTCAACAAAGCACGCCAGTCGTTTCTCTTCTGTGTCAACTGACGCCAATTGGAAATGCCAAATGAAGCCAGAATACTTTCAGAGATGGAGCGTCGGTGTCCCTTCGAACGACATGGTCAAGCCAGTGGAGCCGCTGCATTTTTATTCGCTGCACCATGTCCATGTCGTTGTAAAGCTCATACGGCTCATCGTTCCATCGTCTGCGGCCATGCTTCTGCGTCATATACCAGCACGGGCATGATGAGTGACTTATAGATTGCGGTTCTCGTACGTTGAGAGAGGACTTTAGTCCTCTTAATTGCCTACTCCGTCCAAAGCAGCACTTGTTGTTAAGAGTGATTCTGCGTTGGATTTCCATGCTGACATTATTGTCGGTGTTATTGCTGGCTCCCAAGTAAACGAAATTCCCTACTTTCTCGAAATTATAACTGTCAACAGTGACGTGGGTGCCAAGACGGAAATGTGCTGAGTGTTTGTTTGATGACACGATATACTTCGTCTTGTCCTCGTTTACCAACAGACCCATTCGCTTTGCTTTCTTGTCCAACTTGGAAAAGGCAGAACAGACTTCGCGGTTTTTCTTACCGATGATGTCAGTGTCATCGGCATAAACCAGCAATTGTTCGTTTTTGTAGTAAGTTCTTCCTGAGCGGTTCAGTTCTGCAGCTCTTATTATCTTCTCCAACATCAGATTAAAGAAGTCACATGAAAGGAAGTCGCCCTGCCTGAAACCCCGTTTGGTGGCGAAAGGTGGTGAGTGTCGATCCTTTTCTTTCGGGTCTTTTCCAAGATTTGTTATATTGTGAATACCTGGTCTATGGTGGATTTGCCAGGTCTAAAGCCACACTGATAAGGTGGCAGTTCATTGGCACGCATGGCGGGATCGCCTTTCTTGTGGATTGTGCAGAGCCCACTTGGATTCCGGTAGTCGTAGCTCAGCTGACAGGGCATCAGCCCAAGCAGCTTTGTTACTTTTCATCAGCATAATCGTTATTCGTACCGCTTCATAGTCAGGCGGTGGGATATCGACTCAGTCGTCATCGACTCGGATTCGTTTTCTCCACTTCTTTAAGTGCTTCTGCCATTCAAAAGTGTCGCAAAGTGCTCCCTCCAAAATTTGAGTACGTTCGGGACATCGGTCACTAGGTCGCCATGTTGTACCTACAAGAGTCTTGACACCTTCCGTAAGTCGCTCAACCCTCTGCTAAAAATTTGGTGTTTTCTTTGTCGGCCATCATTTTATGCATTTTTCTCTGCAGCTTCTTGACACTCCTCATCGTACCAGTAATGAGCGGGAAATGTGGTTTCGTTGCTCGCGTATGTCGGTTTGTTGAAGAGTGCTCTCTCACAGAAGGTGTGAGAGTCGAGCGGCGAATCCATTGGCCGTCTGTTTTGATTGCAGCTTTTCGACGTTGAAATTTCCTTGCCCTAAGCTAATAGATCCTTTGATGCCTCGTCCTTCTCTTCCATCGGGGCATTGACACATATGAGCGAGATGTTGAAGAATCTCGCGTTGATGCGGATTGTGGCTAGACGTTCGTCCACTAGAGTGAACGCCGTTCTCTCGCCCACCACAAATCCAACACCGACTTGCGCTCCTTTACGTAGCAACCGTAGTAGACGTCGCAAGGCTGCACACTTACTTTCCTCGCCCCGTCCATCACATTTTATCGATGGCGGTGACGTCAGCCTTTATTTTCCCTAGGACATCAACCAGCCGGGCAGAGGCTTACCGATTAAGGGTTCGGATATTCCAGGTACATACCCTCAAATCATGGTCCTTCCTATGTTTGCCGTGATCGCCATCAAAATCCAAGCGCACGCGGAGTGTTACGCCCTCCCACTTTAGCTTGCTCCCAAACTAGTGTTCGGTCGCTACCCAGAGGATTCATGGATATAAATACCCGGACGTAGTGAGCTGTGATTTGAACCGAAAACACACGAATTTCTTCTGGCCACGCCTAGGTGATTGGCAGTCAAAAGCTTTGCAGCACTGGTAAAAGTATAGAACATAGTGGTCAAAGTCGAATATCTCAACTAAACCCTGATGTATTTTTTAAATTCATAGCTCTACATACCCGTATAGTAATCCAAATAGCCGGACTAGACGTTATTTAAAACAAAAAATGTAAAAAGATAAACTTTACGGTATACTCTGTAATATTCCTTCGCAATTATGTAAGGTGAACTAACAATTTATAATCGTCGCTTTGACGCGAAATATCATCTCTTAAATTGTATACATATGTATGTACACTGAGGGAAAAAAATATTAAAATCAAATAGAAACGTAATTGATCTTACTATAAACGTCAACGAAAGTACTGTATATTGGTTAATATTCCATTCAATTACGCGCATATTAAAATGACCGCGTTCGCACTGAAAAAGCATCCGTAAAGGGAATAATCAACACAAAAACTAAAAAAAAATTTTATTTGCATGTTGCCTACAGTGGAATTCGAACCCGACCATCTCCGGATATCAACAACTTGTGGCAAGCATCTTTGCGCACTCAGCTACACCCAGACATATAAATTTGCTTTCAAATGTTGAATATCCATCAACACCACAGCACGCGATTTGTACTATGTATGTATGTGTATGTTGTCACCGCTCCCAGAGCGGCGCTCTGCATGCTTGGGGTGCGTATGTACACTTACATATACATACTCAGATCTGAACCGTACTGTCAAATACGTGCGTAATAAATTTTGTATGAAAATGTTATTTTTAAATACGAACACTTTTGAACTATGCATTATTTTCCTCAGTGTATGTATATGAGGACGTATTGAACATTTTTAGTATATTATTTGATTTTGTTTTATCATACCGTGTAATAAATATAAAAAAAAATCAGTAAGGGCCGTTAACTTATCTTAAAATGTTGTTTAATTTTTCTGTAGTAAAGTTTAACTAATGATTTAACTATTTATTTTTATATTAAAAATTTAAGTGCGCTAAGTGTTTTCTGCCATCTGCTGTAATTACTTAAGAAGTAAACGTCTTGGCTGTTCACCAAACCGGCCTATAGTTTTATCAATAATCTCAGATTGGTTCTACGATACAAAACTTTCGATGTACGCTTAGAAGACTCAAACCTAAAGACAAAATAACAAACAAGTGAACTATAAATTTATTTATAGTTTACCGTTCAATCCATTTTCGCTCATTGTCGACTGCAGCCAGCATGGGCGTCGCCAGGATCGAATTTAGGGGGGGAGCTCGACATATAAAAAAATTCCAAAATTTTCATCTTTACACATTCATGTTTCTGACATGCGGGGGACGATATGTACTTGCCAATTTGTTTTACAAAAATCATTTAAAAATCAGACTTCTCGGTTGCTCAGCAAACCGGTTAATCGTTTCTGCAATTATTTCACATTGATTCTCTAAAACAAATTTTCGATGTATTCTTAAAATGCATAAACCTAAAGGTACATTTTATAGGAAATTAAACTAACAATTTATTAAAACTAGTAGTAACCTCGAAATACAGGTGAGTACTTAGCATAAATTTTATTTGAAGAACTTCGTGAAAGACAACGATTAATCTTGTATAGCTAGACACCTGATAACCTAGGATAAATTTTAAGTTCTTAAAAGACATTACTCTACTCTAAGCTTAGTGCACCTTTCACAATATCTTGTATTAGTCTTAATCTGAAACGCAATAATCGTTGAAAATTGGCACCGTTTTTGGTGAAAAGTATTTAATATCACACTTTCAAACCAAAGCTTTCTTAACCCTAGAAGCCTAATCTATTTGGGAGTAACGTAAAGCCTTAACATACGCCGTAGAGGCTTATGTACTTAAAAGATAACCTGTGAGCTAAAATATACTTAGTGCTGCCATATTTTTTTAAGAATATTGAAGCTGTGAGTTTGACTAATAATAAAACATAGTTTTATTAATAAAAACTATAACCACATTTATTTAAAACAACAAAATAAAAGTTAATTTTTGTGTTAAAATTAAAAAAAAGACCCATTCCGTATACGCCTCGCAGACGTAGATTATACTTTTAGGATTACCCTTTCAGTACAAAAATTCAACCACTGGTTATGAAAAATTTTAAATATGTATACCGGCTAATTTTGGATCGTTCATTTTAAAAATCACATACAAAAATGTGTAAAGCTTTGAGGTTTGCGGTTATTCAGGGTCCTTTTTAATGGTCAGTGATATCCTAGGTGTTTAAAAAAGAAAGGGATTTCAGCTATTTTTATTTTTTGCTTTCGTGAAATATATTTCAACTGTTCCGAATATTTTCCGAAATTATATTACTCACTATCGACTTTTCTGCCGCTTTTTACTTTTTTGACAAACACGGTCAACTGCAACTGCAGCTTGCACTTTAGTTTGATATATAGCTCAATTCTGTGGCTGCTACAGATCGGCCTAACTAAGTCGTATGACTGACGATTGTTACATTTGTACAGATTTGTACATTTTGGCAGTTACAGAGTAATGTTGTTTGCAAATTCTTTTACTGAGCTGAACACAAATTTCTAAAGAACACCACACTGCGACTGGCAAAATATACAAATCTGTACAGATGTACCAATCGTGTGACACTGTCTTTAGCCCAGTACCACATCCGACCGCTTCAAAATCAAAAAGGAAAAGGAACGACAATATTAGCCTGTTCCCGAATTCCATGATTTAGTGAGAAACTGTTCGCAAAATATATGATAAATGTGTGAAAGGAAACGAATTCGGACTATTTCGGACTAAATCCTGGAGTACGGGAATAGGCTAGTTTTCTGTAGCTAACAGTGATACCATATGCAGATTAAAGGTGGTATGTTCAATGAAAGGAGACAAACTTAATGTGTGGCTACAAAATATAAAAGTTTTAAGATGGGAAGAGTTACCCTCGACTTGTGAATTAAAATGTATCGCAATTTATACTAAGCTAAAAATAAAAGTATCTTTTAAAAATTCAATGAAAAACGTATCATTTTGATCCATTTGGATCAAACCGGCAACACTGATGATATCCCGAAGTTAATAAATAACTAAAACCGAGATTTCTCTGCTTTTCGCATCGAAAGAGTTAAAAGAAGATAAGGCACTGGAAATGCAACATAAAGCTTTGCCATTGCTTGAATTCCGGCAACAAGTATCAGATTTAAAATATCCGCTGTTGAAAACAGCTGCGTGCCGTATATTTTACATTTTTGGTACAACATATAACTGTGAGTCTTTGTACTCTACAATGAAATCCGTAAAGTAAAAATACCGTTCACAATTAGTTGCTTTCGCGTACCTGTTAATTATTGAAAGTTATAAAAATTATCAGCTTTTTGTGTTCGCGTACGTAAAGAACTAGCAAAGTAGGGAAATTGAGAGAGTAAAATGATATTTCATTTGAGAGAAATCTGCTAGTTTCTGCTGGAAAAATTTTGCCAACAGCAATTTGCCAACAAGAAAACAACAGATCAAAAACAGCTGGTTGGAATTTACGCAAATCCCAAAATTGAATTTGATGGTTTGGAAGTTAAAATAGTGAAATGCGACTAATTAAACTTGTATGAAGTAAGTTTAGTCAGTGAACTGTGTCAGGATAAGACTTCGGAATTTGTTTTCTTACGTTTTCCATTTTATACTTTTGAATGTAAACAAAATTTCTATCAGCTGTTCGTCTACCTTGCAAGTTTCTGTAAGTTTTCTGTTCGCGAACTATTTTGGATATTTTGCTCTTGTGAGATAACAGATGACATTTCGCCGGAATTTCGCTGTTGGACATTTTTTACTGGAGATTTTAAAAGAACGTACCTATTGACCATCCAACATTTAACAGAATTGTTACGAACGGCTTTAACTGACCTAAACCCAGATTTTGAAAATCTCGGCAAAGGGATCTTTTGAATTTTCTTGTATATCTATCTTACGTACAATAGACAATAATAAAATTAATGTTTTTCATTTCTAATAATAATTTAATTTAAAAATAAATTTTTTGTTTTCCTTGTTCCTTTTTTGTGGCTCTTTGTAGCATTTAGAACTTAGATGTGGCTCTTTTAAGCCTCGGCCTTGCCCTTGCTATATACATTTTCATTAGAGCTGGAAAACTATCGATGGTCGTGACAATCGATAGTTTCGATAGTCGATAGTCACAACCATCGATAGTATCGATACTATCGAAAATGTAGACACTATCGATAGTACTATCGATAGTTTTGATTAAAGCAGTCCAAAAATTAAACATAACAACTTTTATTGAAAATGAGATTAGAATGGCTAAAATATGACGATCTTTTTTTAAGGAAAAAAAGTTTATGAACGATTTTTAGCAGCATCTGCGTACTGAAATATTGCACACCGTCTTCAAAAGAGTCACAACTCAAAATTTGGCATTTTTGAGATTATGCACTAAAAATGTTCTATGAGCTTTTGTTTACCTTTCAGCAAAAGCTGGATCAAGTTTTTGTTATAATTTGATAAAAAAAAAACTAAAGTAAAGTCGCCCTTGCTCATATGATTATCATGTGCTAAGAAATAGCTTGTTACTGAATAATATATGTACGAGTGAAAACTATCGATAGTGCTTACAAAACCATCGATATTTTCGATAGTCAAAAACCATCGATACTATCGATAGTGCCATCAATAGTTTTCCAGCTCTAATTTTCATACAAGGCACGATTAAACAGTATTAAAAATATGTTGCAGAAACACAACAGCAAACAACAGCTGAGCTAAGAAGCAATGACATGCTATAACAATATGTTTGAGATGGAATGACATGGCATAGCAATGCATGAAATTTTTGAAAATGACATTTTAATAGATACGCTGGGAAGAAGTTAAGAAAATGTTTAAATTTATATTTTGTTACCTACTTCACCGATTTGAATCTGAAAACTATACCTTTCATGAGCATGAAATGGTGTTATAACTTTGGTCCGATATTTGTAAGTACCAGAATAAGAACAGATAGACTCATGAAAATGTGTACTTATGTATGTGACCAGAGCATCGAGCTGAGCCGACTTAGGCATATGGTTTTACAGATGGCAACTGCAAGCTGGCAACTGAGTTGCTATATTGGCAACTGAGTTGCTATATTGGCAACTGCATTTTTGTGGTCGCTGCGGTAATAATCGAAGATTGAAAACCTACATATAAAGTAAACTTCAAAGTCTAGGGGGGGAGGGCTCGACAACATGCGCAGCACCGTTAAAAAAAAAAATGGTCGCCCCTATGTTTATTTTTTTTTTAATTTTCAAAAATTTTTTAAATGGGATGTATGCTATATTTTTGTAAAAAGTTAATGAATATTGGACAATCAAAAGGAACACTAAACCTACTAAGTATTAAAAGGATGCGCTATTCAAATAACGAAGATTGTATATTTCTTAATTATTAATCCAATTTTAAACTTTAAACATAAATCACATTTGCTTCATTGATATTAATCTTTTAGTAATCAATATCTACAAAATTATAATAAGGCATATTACATATTACTTTACACGAAATATGAACCTCTGTAAAGCAAATTTTTTAAGCAAACTTTGGGCCGTTGAACACGAAAAAATACCCATGGTTTCAAAGAAGTGTTAGTACATTTTCAGTTATTCCTCAATATCTCATGAAACGACCAACAGTTCGAAAGGTATTGTAAGGCTCTTTGCAAAAATATATATTTTTTGTGCAGATTGTGTTCCGTAACATCTATATTTCTCATCAGACTGTAAAAAGAAAATGATTGAAATTTCAATTTTTCGATTTTGGTCGCTTGTAACACTAATAATTTTCATCGAAATCGGTAAAGTAATATATTTTTGTAAGAGGACTGTAAACGCTTTTGTAAAAATTACGAAAACGCTTGTTTGAAAGGAAAATTGGCTTGGAAAATATTTTTTTTCTTAAGCGATTACCATAAAAGTTGTAGAACAGTGTTATCGATATATTTGATGCTGATCTTCAATTTCTCGTCAACCATTGTCCATAACCGTAAAATATTTAGAACGCATTTACTAGTTGAACCTTCAAACCAGCTTACTCTTATGTAGTTATCAATTAGTTATCGACACTGCTTTTATTTCGATTAGGAAAAGTTAATTTTAAAATATCGAAGAAAATGCGGGACAAAGGCAGGACACTTGGAAAAAAATCAGTACATTTTGGGGGTTTTCTGTTTTGAAAAATTACGCAGGACAGACCATTAAATAACAGTACGGTCCTGCAAAAAACAGAACGGATGGTCACCGTATCATAATGAGCATAAACTTTCGTATATATTTCGAGCTTTTTAATAAAATTTTTTAAAAAGAATTTCAGGAAGACGTTTTTTAGCCCATTGAATTTTAGTACAATAAAGTGCATGTTTCAGGTAGCATTTTTTGAAATTTTTTGCTGAGGGTGTTACGCCTTTTCTTCTATTAAAATTCGTTCCATAATTTTTTATACGGAAGAAAGGAGCAACACCTTTAGCAAAGAAATTTCCAAAAATCAACTATAAGTCCTAGTTAGTTCAAATTTCCCACCCTGGTGCGAAATAAAGTCAATTGACATTATTACCTTTTCAAAAGCGAAATAAAGTCAACAAAAATTTGGAAATAAAGTCATTGACGCTATTTCCTCATTCAAATGGAAATAGCGTCAACAATGCTTAAAGTATGTCGATTCATAGAAAGAAATGTTGTTCTTACAATAAACATTGCCCCGTAAGTGTTGTTTTTTAATAGAAGAAAAAGGCTTTTGCCAAATCCTCAGTGTTGTGATATTAATCCACACACAATTATGAACTACCACCTGATTCTATTAAAAAAATTTAAATTACGAATATGTAAAAACACGATGCGAAAAACTAAACGCCTGCGCACAGCTGGAATATGAGAAATATTTGAAGAAAGAGTGGAGAAATGATCCATAACTTGCAAAACATTTTTCGTTTCTACAAAAATAAACCGAACACTATTAAATTGAAGAATCAGTACATGTCCAAAAACCCCGGAGGAGCACTGAAAGAATTCTGTGTTTTAAATTAGCATATTTTGAACGAATTCGGAATGTCTAAGGTGGAAAAGAACCCAACTTTTCTATAAGGAAACAATTATAAAAAAATAATTTTCTTACACTGTATTTATGCCTCCGCCAGCAGTCAATTAAAAGCAGCTAAGGAGAACGACGACACTACTTATTAGATGGCACATTCAACGAGCCAATGTGCCAAAATGCGGGTATAAACAATTATTGATTATTTAATATCGGAAACGAGATCATATAAGTTAATTGATTGGTTTTCACACACTTTTGAAACACAAATTATATGCTTTTTTACTGCAGACAAGTTGTTGCCTCAAAACACAGCAGAAGTCTTCCAATCAGGGCTGCCAACTCTCCTTAGTTATGAGGTGCCATATTGAGGATAGTGCCAAAGGAAGTGCCAAAATGTGCCAAATAGAAAAATAAAAGTGCCAAAAGAGGTGTAATTCCTTTTAATCATTCACATTTAGCAATAAAATAAAACCACATTTTCAAAACAAAAGTGCAATGATAAAATAAGATAAACCAGTCGAAAAGCCTTTATAAATTAGAAAATTTTAGTTGAGAAAAAGAAGTGCACGCAAAGGATTTCACAAAACTGTATTGAAATGTTATTTTTTTTACAAAAGTGCCATTTTGGCATTTTGTGCCAAATTGAAAAATTAAGTGCCATTTGAAGTAAAATAGGAACAAATGGCACGGTTTGAGCCAAGTTGGCATCCCTGCTTCCAATAACTTACAAATATAAAAATGTGAAATATCGAGGGCTTGAATTCATTAATACCCTCTATCTGCAATTTGCACAAAAACTAATTTGTGATTTTAGAAACCATCTGGGACTTATTACCTGTCGTTATATAAGGTAACATTAATATCACTGATGACAGTTAAAGCTTAGGTGGATTTTTATATCAGAATCCCATCTTTGTGAAAAGTGTGCAGATTGGGGGTATTATTGAATATAGGTAAACGCTCGATGTTTAAAATATATAAAAATTTTATTTCAACGTATACAAAAAATAAATCTACCTGCGTTACAGCACGTCGTGAGACGGTGAAGGGGGGGCCGGGGGGGCCGCGGCGTAGCGTGACGCGGTGTGGCGCGCTGACGCGAGCCGCCGCGAAGCTAAGCAAATTTAATGTTTGAAAGAGAAATAACGTCAATTGATTTTATTTCGTTTTTAAAAAGGTAATAATGTCAATTGACTTTATTTCGCACCAGGGTGGGAAATAAAGTCAATTGACCTTATTTCCGTTGATCTTATTACCTGTCACCAAATTCAATGGCCTACAAAACTAAGTACATACTCAAATCTTTCTAAGAAATCTAATTGAAAAGCTTGACATTTTTACGAAGGTTGGTCGATTTTTTTTAATACATATTCCACAAATTTGAAACTTGCGCTTATGTTTTTTTTTTTTCAAAGAATAAACTATCTTTTTATAAAAAAAATATAAAATTTAAACAAACGAGTAAAGAAGTCTAAGTTCGGGCGAAGCCGAATATTTCAGAAAACTTCCATAACGTGGTAAGCAGGATGGTGTTACCCCTATATTAAACATTTTCGATAATATGTTCAGTTAGACTTAATGAGATAAACTTACATAGTTCCAATTGTGCGGTACCACGCCCATTAAGAGATTCTATACTAAGTACGGAAGGCGTTCCTATTTTCTTATTTTTTACAAAGGAATAAAGTTGCTGAAATGTTCGTCTGTAAGTACCCTAAAAGGCAGTCATTGGGCATGATGAAATTATAAACAGGTGAAGGATTAAAATAGCTTTCTCGCTTTATTTTCTTGACATTCTAGAATTTTTTAAAGGCAAATTTTTTACACAGGATAGTGTCAAATCTTTCTTCTCGCTCTTATTACTAGACCTGGTATTGACCATTTCACCATGGTCATTAGGCGTCCAATTTTTCTGGAAAATTAAACAGGGTAAGAGGTATACCGCTAACAATTTTGAATTCTAGAGCGTTCCCATTAATTTGTACAACACTGTACATATGTACATAGATTCGTATGTTTGTAGTAAATTTGTATGTACCATATATATATAAAAGTAATATTTACTTCTGCTTAAAATAGTGGTTTTGCACAAAACGCTGTTCTTAAATAGGTTTTAACATGTGTATATATCAGCTCTGATCCAATACTTTTCGTGTAAAATCCTGTAAAAATGTCAAACAGCAAAATTAATCTCTGAAGTGAGAGTAAAAAGTGAGTAACAACAAAAAGTACGAGAAACAAAAAAAAGCATTTTTCCTGTAAAAACGTCAACCAGTGATCGCTTGACACTTTTCATGATTTTACCAGAAGAAAAAGTTCGGGTAAAATCTTGCAACTTCATTCTCTACACAACTCTCCAAAAATCGCTCTCATTTACAGGATTTTGGAGGAATTTGGAGTACGGGATCATTTTTCCTGTAACATCCGGCAAGTTCGTGTAAAAACCTGTAAGTTCATGGAGTACTGGATCAGAGCTATTTTATAATAAATGTGTATGTGTAGTTTGGATGTACACACGTACCTTGCAAAAAATATGACTAATCGATGATGACTCCGGAAGCAATCGCAAAGGAAGATGCGACTAATGCCACTTTTGATCTCTTTATATGGAATGAACTTTTGTTCGAGCATGTCCTATGAAGAGACTAATTGTTCCCCTTTATACCCGAACGGGTATAAAAAGGACTAGTCACTTTTAAAAAATAAAAATAAAAATTTGCGTCAGCTGCGATTCGAAACTGGGTGCTCAGATTTGTTAGGCGAATACTCTCTCTATTTGCCAACGCCGCACATGAAACTTGATTGACTAAGTGCGTATATATCATTCAATCGTCAATTGTTCCCGTTGGAGATGAGTCAGGGACTAATTGATCTCCAATTATACCCGTAAGGGATGAGTTAAGACTAATTGATCTCCAACAATACCCGTATGAGACTGGTTGCGCCTAATTATTGCCTAAGCAGGATTGCCCCTTTGTTAAATTGTTACCAAAATTGGTAGAAAAAATTTGGGTTGGTGAAAAGGTAAATTTTTTTTTATCATTTTGGTAGATTTTTGATGAACTTTCCGTTCCGTTCTTTTGATTGCTTAAATATTTTAAATGATTATTTAAATATAAAGAACAATTTGACAGGTATGTAATTACGCACTATGATTGTTCGCAAAAAAAAAATTAAATTAACGCCATTTTTATCAATGGAAAAAAATAAAATAAAAATAAAATTAACGGGAATTTTAAGCAGCACATTGTTGGCTATACTCAAATAGTGTTTGCTTTAAAACTTCATACCTTAAATTGTTCTAAAAATTCAGAGTAAATAATTCGAAATTTAGACGAAAAGTTTTGGAATTTTTCTATATGTTGTATATAGTTTGAATCCTCGACTTTTATGGATTTAGTTAAAGCAATAAAACAATTTTACTCGAAAAATATTGCGAATATTAAACAAAAAATCACTTTTTTGATTCACTGTATTTGTCTATAATAACTTGAGTTGAAGTTTTTCAAATAATGAAGTTTCATTATCGCCTTTAGTTTCATCACTTCCGCTTTTGGTTGAAGGAAACTGAGAATATGTCAATAATATGACTCAAATACCGTATAACTAGTTAAATAAAAAGTAAAATAATTAAAAAAAAAAACTAGTTTTTATTAAAATAATTATAAAAAAGTGAATGGTAGAAATTTCCCAGATTTGCTAGATTTTTTTCAAGTGGATGGTAAATATTTCTTTTCATCAGTGGCAACCCTGTGCCTAAGTGTACCTGATTGAGACTAATCTCGGAATAGTCTCTTTAGAGATTAGTCGAACAATTTTTTGCAGGGTAGCTATACATATGTGTATGTATGTACATATGTGTTTTGGACATTCACTACCAGCGTTGCCTTTTTGATACAATTGTATATTTGATACTTTTTTCTAAATTTTAAGATTTGTTACTTTGATACTTTTTTGTTCATTTTGATACTTTTGGCTGGCAGAAATTATTTTTTTTTTAAACATTGAATAATATTGCTAGTTTAAAAGTAAATAATTTTTTTCTTGTTATTTAAAGCCTTAAAATATTATACATATGTAAACATTTATAAGCGTGATTCGGAAACTCTTTTAAGGGTAATACAACCCGGAATTTCTTTTCACACGCCACTGTTGTAGGGCCCCTAAGCCACACAAAAACTTTGCGCAATATCAGGCTTGCGTTGGTCGTTTGTGTGGTGTATGGGGTTGTTTGTTCTAAATTGCACAGTTATTCCGCTAAAATCAAAATCATTTTGATATTTTGCTCATGCTTTTGTTATTGTACAATAATTTGTATTCGTGTTGTAAAACATTAATAAGAACGTAGAAAAAAAAATTGTTTTTAATATTATTTTTTTCTGCGTTTTAAAGCTGAAGCTATCAAAATATACAACGCACATTCATATTTCTTGCACATATTTACTTGAGCAACGTTTCTCCAAAATAAGGTTTGCGCGATTTTATTGTGGAGTAATTTCCACAATAATGACTTGTACCTACTAGTCTTGGGCTCCGCTGTGATTTTGTGTGGTTTAGGTGCCCTATAAGTTGGTTTTTCGTTGTGCAAAAGCACACAGATTCTGTGTTTTTGTTAAAGCAAGTAATATAAAGTTTTTTTATAATTATGGGTTTATATATACAATTTTATTTATTAATTGTTTTTGGAATAAAATGTAAAAAAATAACAGTTGTGTTTCCTTTGATACCTTTTCTGCTTGGTAACTGATACTTTTTTTTAAGCTCGCGGCGACGCTGCTCACTTCTAGGCATATGCGTATCGTCGGTTTAAAGTACAAAACCGCGTATCGTCATTCTGAAAAACTGCGTAACTGGCATTAGCTGCCAAAAATTGGATTTGCTCACACAAGCTCTTGGCTCAATCCTTATCCATTCTTCCTGAAATATACTGGCCAGGTATGCGATTGCTTTATAAAAAAGAGAACCATTTTGAAACATGAGTGTTTTTACTCTCTAGAAGATAATTTACATAATTCACATACGCGGTTTTGCATTATATTGATTCGCGGTTTTGTACTTTAAACGACGATATGCATATGTATACAGGTAAGTTTTCCACATGATTCATGCCGCATGACGCCACCAGACAACATTCTCTCAATTTCGGTGTTTAAAACATTTAAATCTTAAAAAAACTTGCTAAATAATTTCCTAAAATGTAATCATTAATCATAAATAAGCCAATAGGGAATAGATTCTTATTTTGATTGAACATCAAAATTTCATCGATGTTACCACCAGGACGTTTTCTTTCATATGTAAATATGGTTGTCAAACTATCAAATTGCCTGCGATAGATGTCAAGAAATAAGCGCTGACATATGTATATTGCAGCCCATGAGAAATAAGCGGTCTCCATTGGAAATATATTTTGTGACATGGTTATCACGATATCAGTGTTTCCTGTGGAGACAGGGCCTAAGGTATTGTACAAGTGCGGTTTTAGATTTCACATGTGGTTTTTATACAATTGCAGGTAACCCGTTTCTAACTTTTCTTGATAAATCCTGTAAAACTGTCAAAAGGCAAAATTGGTCAAATACTGTCAAATACACCGTGGACGCCATTTTTTGTCTACATAGCGTTTTTTTTCATCTGGCGATCTGCTAAATTATACGTAAATACGTAAGAAAATTAACAAGAATACTTACAAAACTACACTGAGGGAAAAAATATTAAAATCAAATAGAAACGTAATTGCTGTTACTATGAACGTCAACGAACGTACTGTATATTGGTAAGTATTCAATTCAATTACGCACATATTAAAATGACCGCTTTCGGACTGAAAAAGCATCCGTGAAGAGAATAATCAAGACAAAAAAAAAATAAAAAATTTATTTGCATGTTGCCTACAGTGGAACTCGAACCCGACCATCCCCGGATATCAACAACTTGTGGCAAGCATCTTTGCGCACTCAGCTACACCCATGGTGAAATAAAAATAAGGTGATGTCAGTTGGGGGATGTTTGTTGTAATTTTGACAAATTCGGTAGCCCCGTTCTGAATGATGCCCTCTTAAACAAAAACTACACTAGAAAAACTCCTTTTAGGTATTGTGCTGAAAACGTAAGAGTGAACATCACTGACATCACTTGACATTTCTCTTTAGTTGTGATTTTTCCATTATTTAATATAATAAAATTTTTTGCGAAAATTGTAATTTGTGTGTAAATTCAACAGCTTTTAGTTGTGGATTTGCGATTTTTTACAAATTTAGGTAAGCAATTTTATGTACTTATGCCAAGTGGCAAATAAAGACTAATTATGTTTACCTTCCATAGATTTGTGAATTGTGTTTTTTATCTCAGCGAGAAGCTGCGAAATAAGTGCTGCAAGTTCCAGGTGGGTTTATTCAATTGGCCAGGTTGTTAATAAAATGGTCAGTAAAAGTGCCTGTTCACCTACTAGAGGCTGCAATACTAGTGCTTTACAAATAAAATTACGAAAATCCTTTTATAATTCATAATCAGTATTTTTAAAAGAAGAAAAAACTTACTAAGAGTAGTTGTGTTTGTTTAAAAAATTATTCAGTAACTCGCCAGCAACTCTCCAGTAACTTAATTTCTGCGAATTCGCTCTCAAAGAAAAAATATCCAAAAAAGTACGTGAACGAAAATTCAGTAATAGTTATCAAGTTTCATGAACAGCTGATAAATTGGTTCTTTATTCGCAGCAAATTCCTAATAAAACAATATATTTTATATTTAAATTGGTTTATTTGGTCAATTTCAATAATAAAAACCCAAAAGCAGTTTCCTTATTAGTATAAATTGCATCCAGCAAGTTAAAAGTAAAAATTCATTCATTAAAAATGCAATAAAAACCTTCAACTTCTGCTGTTTCGCTCTCTCAATAAGTTTTTGCGTACGCAACGCCAAAACATGAAAATTCGTACCAATTTTTCTGGATTTTACTGGAAATTGGTAAACCTAACACAACTATTGTTTATTATCTTTAACGTTGTTTTGGTAAAATAATCCTTTAATACATACTTTTTAAAAATAGTATCAAAAGGGCGTTAAAATGGTCCTAAAATTTTCCCCTTTTTTTACTACATTGCATTGCCGAAATGGGGCTACCAAAAAAGTGAGGTTATGTAACTGACATCACCTTGTTTATTCCACCCTGGCTACACCCAGGCATATAAATTGGCTTTCAAATGTTGAATATCGATCAACATCACAGCACGTGATTTGTACTATGTATCAGAGCGGTGCTCTGTATGCTTGGGGTGCGTACTCTGTAGGGAAACCGCGGACTACTGAATCAAATATCTAGTTCCGTACTGGGCCTTTATCGCCAAAAAGGAACTAGTCCGATAGGAACTAGATCCCCACCTGTCGAAAATCGGCGAAAAGTGGTACTTTTAAAAGACTAATTTTTTCAGTTTTTTTGACTAGAAATCTATATCTAAAGTGATGAATTTAGAAATGGTTTGGAACTATAGAAAAAGGGATGCAGAACGAACTAGATCTTATTTGTCGAATTTAGAACCAGTTCGGAACTATCGAATAAGGGATGCAGCGGGCGCTTATTTACTTTACATAGATATGTGTTCGGCGGCTTTTTCGTTCAAATACGCTTCTATTCTGTGCTTCGCAGATGCTTTTTCATAGCTTGGTAATACAAAACTAAAATTTGTGTTGACATTTCAACATCTTGTGACAGTCTGGAAATAAGAAATAACAGCGAGCACCTCTGCAAACTCAGCTACAGCTAAAGGTATGTAAACGTACATTTCTTACAATCATTCAAACAAATTTAATTTCAAATTGAAAACACATTTCCTCCAAAATAACTTAAAATCGCACACACGGAAGGACCAAAAAGATTGAGAAATCATGATACTTTTTTCTTTCGTCTGTCGGTTTTAGAACTGGTTCGGAACTATAGAATTTATGACTAGTTCGGAACTATCGAAAAAGGGATGCAGCGGGGGGCAATTGACACTTCCTAGGACATCGTCATGTTAAATTCGCCAGTTGCTTGCATGCAATAGAGATTTATCGCGAACCAGTACTGGGTCTAAATGTACTAGAAGCGCACCAGTTCAGAACTAGAGATTTTCCCCACAGGGTATGTACACTTACATATACATACATACTTAGATGTGAACAGTCAAATACGTGCGTAATAAATTTTGTATGAAAATATTATTTTTAAATACGAACATTTTTAAACGATAATCAAATATAAAGTATTCCTTTTTGACTATGCATTATTTCCCTCAGTGTATATATTTCTTCCCTACGATATATTGAATAAGGTGAAAATGCAGATTTACTTTTGTTTTTGCTTATTCAATTTTCAAATCGCTTGAACAGCTGGTGGTTTGACACTTTACCAGATTTTACCAGCAAAACCGATTTTACTCTCCCATTTTTCGCCTAACTTTACCAGAGAACCGAGTACGGGAACGCTTTCTGGCGAGTTAGGGAACGCAACTATTATTGAGCTTCCAATTATCCTATTGTTGGATAAAACTATGATAAGTTTCTTTGTTTTCAAATATGTTCTTCACCTTCACCGATTTTTTCATGCTAAGTAACGAGTTATAAATAAAAAGTCTGCACCATTTCTCTAAGACTTGCAAGATTGCACGATAGCACGAAATTCATATTTTGCAGGTACATATTTGCAAACCATGCAAGGGTTTTTAAAGTCTTAGAGAATTCCCTTAATGTATCATCTTTTTATGAAATAAGTTTTAACCATTCTACCTACTATGTAAACATAATATTTAGTTTAGAAAATAGTTTCAAAGTAGCAGCATCTCTGAGATTTCATTGTACGCATAGGATTGCCAAGTTGAATTTTTTGCCGACTTTCAAAACGTATCAATACAATATTTGGATACTGTTACACTGCGGTATTCAAACTGTTTGTATATGCAGAGTTGCGAAACATAGCAATTTTTAATACAACAATGAACATTTTTTCTGAATTTTCCATTTTCACAACACCAATCGCAACCAAACACAAAGGCAGCATCAACTTTGTTAGTGATGCGCTGATTACTCTAGCGATACGTTTCAATGACTTTTCGGATGCGTTTTGGAAAAGTGTTGTCAATAAGTGGCGCTGATGGTGATACCTAATGTGACCAACTATTTCATAGCTCAAAGAAGTACAGAAACTGCACGAACATTTCAGATTTAAAAATCATTAAACCACTTTTAAAATATTTTTAAAGTTTTACATTGAACAAAGCATTGCTACGTTCATTTCAATAGGCAGCAAATGCGGAGCGCTCTGAATATGGAGTAAAAAAGGATGCCCACAGCAACACCTTAAAATAGCGTTTTCGGGGCACACCGAATATGGAGTGAGAAGGGAGTCAAAGTGTTTTTTGTTATCTAGTTATTTTTTATTTACTCTGTGAATTGAAAAAGAAATTTTCCGAATGTTCCTGTAAAGGTACACCGAAAAAAAGCTGTTATAGCAGTTTCAAAGGCATTTAGAGGTAAACAATAATGCATAATTACTTTTGTCTAACTTTATAAATTTTCTGATGTATTTAATAGAAAATATGCTGGATCTGGTAAATAATTCCATAGAGCGGGCGCAAAGTGGTTCCAAACCTAAAAAGAACGTATTTTAAATAAGATAAAAAATATTTTTTGATTTATTTACTTCAGAATTTTTCCGTTTTTATGTTGTTTACTGAATAACATGTAAATCATTTTTTAATTTATATAAAGATGAAAACATTTTAATACTTATTAATTATAAACAAAATTAAGAAGATTTTGAATAACCGTAAAGCCCCCCTTTCGGCCTATTAAGTATCTGACTCCGCCGGTATGCTGGGAATAATATTTTTGAACAATTTCATTTTTTTTATTTTAAATTTTACATTAGTATATGATTTTAAAACGCTGGAAAACTAAAAAAAAAATCATTGCCGACGAACTGTTTTAAATAAATGTGAGATTATTTCAAACTTCTTTTGCGAGTTAGAGAAGATCGAGAACTCTCCCCCTACTCAAAAATTAAGATAAGTACAATAAGAGTCTATTTTGCGAGATGAAAATTTAGTCGACTGGGTCGTTCAATCTCAGCCTGGTGTAAATAATCAAAACCACTTGAAGAGGTAAGCATTTTCGTGTCCAAAAAATAAGCACTGTACGATAGTTAATAAGGAAATGGTTAATATGTTGCCCGGATAAAATGTTTACTATGACATCGATACTGCCGATTCTGAGTATCCACAGGAGCAAGTAAGATTCGCCACAGAACTTTTAAACTCTCTCACACCTTTTAATTTTTCTTGATTGAGTAGCCATTTATAATGAAATTTGTCAGCTAGAGAAGTGAAGTGATTGAAAGTCATAATTTATATGTTGATCTATGAGTACGTTTCTTAACTGAGACGACTAACCTTTTGAAATTTTTCGAAACAGTTAAAGAAATTTCAACTTAAAAGTTAGTACCAAGGCATATCAAACAGGTATTGGAGCAAAAACAACATTTATGTGTATTTTGTTGTTGCTTGTATTATTTAAAGTGTCAACAACTGTTCTGATTTTGAGTACTAATTAAAAATTAAATTTGGAAAAAAGTTGGTGCGACTTTCATAGTAAATTTTGTTTGCTTCTCGAAGCATTGATCCATCATATGCAAGGCCCGGGCAACAGCGTTTTTGCTGCGGAGTTAGGTAAACGTTCCAAAAGTTGCTTTTCCCTTATTTTGTATGGGAAAAGGTTTCACATGCAAAAAGATTTTGACAATTTGTATTTTTTTGTGAGAAGAAATTAAAAATATTTGACATTTTATAATAATAATAGATTGGCGCTTACACATATGTTTGTGTTTGGCCGAGCTTCTCCTCCGATTTGTGGTGTGCGTCTTGATGTTGTCACACAAAGCGGAGGGACCTACAGTTTTACGCCGACTCCGAACGGCGATTGTATTTTTATGAGAAGCCGTTTTTCATGGCAGAAATACACTCGGAGGTTTGCCATTGCCTGCCGAGGGACGATTGCTGTTAAGAAAAAACCTTTTTCTATATTTTTTGCGATGTTGCTTTGACCAGGGTTTGAACCCAGGTGCTGATGAGTGAAAGCGCGCACTGCTACACCACAGCGGCCGACATTTTAGAGACCATAAAATTTCAAAAAATCAAATCAGCTGCTCTACTGATACTACCTGTTCAATGTGCCTTGGGTAGAACAAAATATTGCAAAGAAGTGCATTTGACTGTACTTCGAAGTACGAAGTACAACGGCTCAAAAAGAAGTACTGTACTTCCGAAAGAAGTACGGTTGGTCACATTAGTGATACCGCTAACTATCTCTTGAAAATTTTGACAGAGAGAGAGTGTAAGGAATAATTTTGAAGAAGAAGAGGAAGAAGCGAACAAGTGGTGATGTAAAACTAGGTTGAATTGTACCTACTCTTCAGCTTCTTAAATTTGAATATACATTCGGTACAAGCACATTATTTTAGGTACATTTGGAACGTAGTAAAATATTGTTTCACGTAAGTAGAAAAATTGTTATGGCACAAAAGGAAGATGTAGTGCATCAACTACCAAAAATGTATGCACATAAAAATACATGTTTACTGTTTAGGTACGTATATCTACTTTTAGGTAAAACTTTTCGGCAAATTGGTACAATATGAAAATTTAATATTCATCACTAGTGCGAAAAAATAATAATGTGACGTCAGCAAAAGGGTGGATGCTGTCAAATCGAGAAAGAGAGGACTAACGGTCCGCGGAAGGCGCCACCTTTGTTTCGCTGCATCGTGATATACATATACAAAACATATGCATACTGAGAGATCTCTCGCAGCTCTCTCCACCGGAAAATCTGCTATGACGTCATATTCACGTTACTCTCCCGAATTTCACATCAATCAGTGCAATCTTGTATTCTATCCGTCTTGCACGTATGCAAAGCAATTGACGTTTTGGAAGTCAGCCTTTTTCTTAAAAATAATCGTATCAATGATGAACTAGATTTTAGTTGCTCAGAACCTCCTCGCATTGCATTATACATTGGCTTTTGGCCAAACAAATTATTTGTTTGAGCTTTAGAGACATATGTATGTACCCTGCAGTGAAATCCCAAACTAGTCAGGAAAAATACTAGTTTACAACTAGAATTTCCTGACAGAAACCGAACTAGTTCGAAAATGACCAGACTTGTACTAAGTACAAAACGATTTATTCATGCACTGTTTTATTTGACGTCGACAGTTTAATACAATAAATTACACAAAATAATATAACTTTTATTTGGGTATATTGTAAACCATTAAATCGAGTACGTACTCAATTATACAAGACCTGTTAAATAATGATTAATATTCATAATGGTTATTAACTAAAGCATGTTTTTTGATAACCGTTTAATGATTAAATTACGATAAATATAATTATTTGATTAATTTCTATTATCAACAACAAGCCAAACTATAGACAAAAATTAAGAATGTTTAATAACTGCTTCAATTATTTCTTTACTTTATTCTTATCAAAATCTCAAATTTTAAACATTGGTTATTACTTTTATAAATTTTTAAAAATAAAATACTGAAATGTCCATAGTTAATGAATTTAATTTTATTTTTATTTTAGTTCACTCAAAAATGAACTAAAGTATTCATTTTATTTTTAACTAAAATGTTTTCTTCTGCATATTCAATATAATTAAAAAAAAATTATTTATTGTACCTGAAACATTTTACTTTTAATAACATTTAATGAAAAATTCATTTAAATTTGTGTTCGAAAGTTTGGAGTATTTATGTAGCACTATTTATTGGCAAATCTACGGCTGTTAAATAAAAATGTGTAATATATTAAAGTGTACTCAATAAAAAGTTTTTATTGTATATTCATGAATTCATTTTATTTTTTGACTCCCAAAGTAGTGGTTTTGGTCCATAATTTGACTAGTATTTTTCTGTCTATTTTGAACTAGTATGAGACTGGTATATTTCTGACCGAAATCTGACAATTGCCATCTCGTAGGACATCCCCATGTTAAAAATACCAGTTGATTGCATGGAAAAAAGATAGTTGGCTGACTAGTTGGGCATGCGGTTCATACTAGTTGTGAGGTAGTTTAAAACTAGTTCATTTCACTACAGGGTATGTATGAAGTCTTCCTGACTTAAGTATGTACTACAATGCCGACCATTTGAAGAGTTTTAATGTAAACTTAAAACAATTTTTTTACTAAAATCTCTGAAATGCCCAAAATGTTACGCAATTAATTCCATAACATCCAGTTTACTTAAAGAAGTTGAGACAACGTGCTTTCTCTCGTATTCACGCAAACCAACGGCTGGTAGTTGGCAAAAAACTAATTTTTTAAGTTCATTAATTAAAAATTATTTTTATACCGTAAACTACCACAAATAAGTATTTTAATTCATGCAGATTTTTAGTTATAACGCGTTATATATGTATGCATGTACATTACCTCTTTGGGCTCGAAGAAATAATTTATGATTTAAGTATTTAAAGTCAGTTTTCTTAAAATAATATTTCCCTAATGAATTTGTTGATTAAAATCATTTCAACTAGAATATTCGTATTATTTGTATGTGTCGGTGTGTGTGTGTATATATACGGACGTACATACATACATAAATACGTATTTACATAGATATGTACATAATACGCTTCGACTTATGGTGATTTCGTTTCTACAAAAAAATGTCGCCTTTTAATTGCCCTTTCTCTTTTCGTATTCGGTTCCAAAATAAAGGCAAACGGTAAGAAAGAAGTGTTCGTTTCTTAAAATTTCACGCTCTTGAAAGGCAAAAAAGGCACATCCCTGCCCTTTGAAGCTTTGTCATAGTTAATGGTTGCCGTGAACATCAGATAGTTGCTTAAAACGACAATATTATGAATTGCGTGAGCTAGACATGGACAAGAGGGTAAAAACATGCCCTTTAAAGGGTTGAGTATAACATCTAAAACATTTTGCAGCGGGGAAGGGCAACATTTTTTGGAAGACACGATTCCATCACCATTAAACACACTTATTCAACAAGTGCATACGACCGTTTTGATTTAAAGCAATTCCTAACAAATGTACATCTACTTTTGTACCACATAGGCATGTACTAGGTACGAGTGTATGTTTGTATAGTATATAATTACGAGTATGTATGTATTAACAATTCGATATCTTATTCCGTTGCATTAGTTCCGGTAAGCTCTGTAAATTCCTGTTCACAATAATCCATGACAACATCGGATCGGCAGTCACCCATTAGTCCAGGTAAGAGTACGGCCACACCCAGTATGGTAACAAAAGTGCCAAACACGACCAACCCCAATGCTGGCAATTTTTCCCGACTGAAAAGATGATGCGAATCCATTTGTATAAAGGCCAGGCCAGGAAGTATGTAAGCTAAAGGAATTGCCGCTAAAAGTCCCTGCGTATTCAAAAAAGAGAAAAAGGAATAACCAGCATGCATATTAATACATACATACATAATACGTATATTTGTGGAGTCAGACATAGTAACAATAAGTCCAATTTTAATGATTTATGATTAAGTAACTTAAATTACTAAAAACAAATATTTGCTTAAAATTAAAACACATTCCCATAATAATTTAAAACCGTTAATAATCTACCAATAACAGATTAGATTTTTCGAAGCATTATGTATTACATTGAAAATAAAATGTTCTGAAAAGTGAAACGGAGGTGTCATTTATTTGCATTGTTACTCATACATACAAGGCGAATTAATATAAGGAGATAGCAGGAGTACAAAAACAAAAATTTACATGTATTTCGTTTTTGCTTTGGCGGCATAAACTGTCAAAATCTGTAAGAGTGTGTGTAGAAATTCAAACAAAATTTTTCAATTTGATATGAGAAGCCGTGCGGCGAAACACATACACAAAATCAGCTGAGCTAGTAACACCACCTTATATAAATTCGCCTTGCATACATAGTTGAATTAGATATTGTTCCTTGTCAAGAAGAACGTCAGAATAAAAAAATTACTTGCTTTTTTAATTACATATTTAAGCCAGAACTTTGTTCATGCTGAATAAAATATTCAAGCTCAATATTGAAAAGGTGCAATCACAAGATACTACCAGCCAATGCGAATTTGTACAAAGTGGTATCGGTTGAGAAACGACAAAAATTACAAAAAAAAATTGTACGCACAATGACGGCAAGAAGTACTCCAAAATACAACAAATATCATTTTGACATTCAGAAGAACCGCGGCGAATACTACTAACCATTGTGCCAAGGCGAATTTACACAAGGCGATGTTGTAAGATCAGCTGATTTCTCCGCCTTATATGTATTTTCTTATTGCTTTTACAGATTTGACAGCACACCCATCAAAAGCAAAAACAAAATACATGTAAACTTTGGGGCGAATTGAGATTTGACATAACACCCGCAATCCAAATGCATGTGGTTGTTGTTGTTGTAATCTAAACTCGCCAGTAACACCACCTTTTATAAATTCGCCTTGCATTGTTCATACATACAAGCAAGGCGAATTTATACAAGGTGGTGTTACTGGCGAATTTAGATTTTCGCCGCGGTCCTTCTGAATGTCAAAATGATATGTTTGTTGTAAACGATGCCAATTCACATTACAACAAACACATCGTTTTGACATTCAACAGAATGGCGGGGAAAATCTAAATTCGTCAGTAACACCACCGTGCATAAATTCGCCTTGCATACAAGTGATAAATGTTCTTCTTCTGCCTGGAAACCGCCTGGAAAGTACCTGCAAAAAGGTAGAAATACCCTTTCAAAATGTTAGAGAGGGTGTTTAATGTGAAGTAAAAAAGGCTAAAGTTATTAAAATAAATTTAAAAATTCGCAAAATATGCACTGATTTTAATCAATTCCTGCATTTATATAACTTTTTAGTATTTTTAAGCGTTTTGGTCAATAACTCTTTTAGTCTGATTACAGCACTTAACGTAACACTCGTAAATACTTAAGCTGTGTAAAGTCGTAAGTTTACGACGCCCCCTTTGTGAAAAAATGCAAATAGGTGCGTAAAGTGACTGCTTGACAGATCAACCAAGATTTTGTGAAACAGTTTTTGTTTCGTAGCATTTTCCATGGCATCCCGACATTTTGTCTCTATCACTCTTGGCTAAAATACAATTAAGAATGCCGAAAAGTAGCAGAAAACCTAAGTCAATACAGCAGGTAGATGAAATTCATTAATTTTATTCGCATATTATTTTTATCATACATATTAGTATACAAATTTCGGGCCCTCGGCCAGTGTTGCCACGGATAAATTTTTTTTCTAACAAAATTTCCTACCAAACCAAGACCTACCAAACACTTTTTAAGTTTTTAATTTATTTTTTCCAATGTCAAGTTTATTAAAAATGTAGATAACATAACATTTAGTAAACTAAAACAAAGCCGGCATAATAAAAACAAATTAACTACATTTAACAACTAATTTCACTGTAAAGACTTACACAAATGTTTGTCTCTTTACACATACATATCGTCGTTTAAAGTACAAAACCGCTTATCAAGATAATGCAAAACCGCGTATGTGAGGCCCCATAAATTATTTTCTGTTCTGTATTTCATGTTTCAAAATAGTTCTTTTTTATTAAGCAATTGAATTTCTGGCTAGTATATTTCAGGATGAATGGATAAGGATTGAGCCAAGAGCTTGTGTGAGCAAATCCATTTTTCGACAGCAAATGCTAGTTCCGCGGTTTTGCAGAATGACAATACGCGATTTTGTACTTTAAACGACGATATGGTTATTATTATTATTATTACGTCGTGGACCTAAGAAGATATATTGTGCTAATTATAATCACTCCAACCCTATGCTATTAAAGAAGTTAAGCAATTTTGAGGGCGCCATGTTTCAAATTTTGGATGAAGAAGACAATCATTCCCCAAGGTGTATCAGTCTACTATTTATGATACGTGGGCATTCACATAAAATATGCTCTGGGGTTTCCTTCACCAGCTCATAAAAGGCTAGTGACCATGCAAGCGCATTTGGGCTCTATGTTTTGAGCGACAGTCAACCCTTTCGTTGTCTTCAAACCCTTCATGTCCCGGAACCCACAACAGCATTACGCTATTGTGGGCTTTCAAGCGGTTCAAAAGAATTTTACTGCTGTCCACAAGCCTGATGCTGTTTGGACCACTGTATATACAGTAATAAACCTGTTTGAGTACTCCTCGGGGGTAAAATCTGATTCATAGTTGAATACAAAATTACTGTGGTATGAAAGGGAGTAACAACCGTACTATGGCAGAGTGGCACAGGTAATTTTGTAAACAAGCACTTTTCTTGCAATTTTAAGAGATAATTGCTATTTATCTTTCAGTATTCAGATATCCAGTTTCTAGCCAGAGGCTCACTAAAATCTACTCATCACGTTGGAGCATCTCCGGGTAATGTACCATTGAATGTGTTGGCTGAACTTATGACCACCATAACCAACGCAGTCTCCATGGAAGTGCGTGCCCTGAGTTTAAACGGTAGCAATTCATACCAATTGCTATTGTATGTGTGTATGATTCATATTTCATCACAACATTTTGTTTATTCATCATATTTTAGCTCTGATCCAGTACTCCCTGAACTTACAAATTCCTCCCAAATCTTGTAAATGAGAGCGATTTTTGGAGAGTTATGTAGAGAACGAAGTTGCATGATTTTAGCCGAACTTTTTCTACTGGTAAAATAATGAAAAGTGTTAAGCGATCACTGGTTGTCGTTTTTACAGGAAAAATGCTTTTTTGTTCCCGTACTTTTTGTTGTTACTCACTTTTTACTCTCACTTCAGCGAGTAGTTTTGCTGTTTGACATTTTTACAGGATTTTACACGAAAAGTATTGGATCAGAGCTTTTATGTACGCTCAAGGCATATTTAATAAGGTAGAAGTGACAACTAGCCCGAACTCTCTTGTAGCTAGTTATAATGTCAAAAACTGTAAGCAAACAATTTAACCCTTTGAGGTGCGAGTGTTATGTTTGCTACAAATTAGCATAAAATGAAACGCATCTGCATAAATACATACATATGTACGTATACTAATTTTAAGAATTACTTTATTATTACCTTCAAAGAAGTTTAATTGCATTCGCATTTTATACGCACATATGCATATAGACAGAAACGAATACCTCATAAAAGAAACCACCTAAATGAAATGAAGGAAATGTTGAAAAAAATGTTTGTTTTTATCCGCCCAATGTTTTTGTGTCTTTAGTTCCTTATTTTAATATTTACTTCTACTTATAAAAAATGATTTAATGTTTTCTTTTAAATTTATATGAAGACTTAGATCTAACAATTTCTTCATACAATTTTTGTAATGATAGATTTCTTTTCCTTTTAAGTTGTTAAAAATTACTGGTATCATGTATGGGCCCTTTTACTCCGTTTGCGTCTGCGCATCAACAGATGATATCGTCACTTTTGAACTTTCGTGTGCTTCAGGCATTTTAAGCACAGAAACCTCCAAGGGCAAGGGAATTGCACCTTGGTAAAACCGCATGCGTTTAAAAATATTTGGCTGTAATGGGCCAGTAATAAAATCATTCATGTTGAAATGATTTTCACAAACACGGGAAGAATCTTCCAATTGAACACCGCCAACCTGAAAATGCCAACCTGAACAGGGTTAAAAGCATGATTCAATAATAGAAGGTTGGATAACCTGGCAGTTGTGTCGCTCCCGCATTCTGCCTTAGCCTTGGTTGCTTTCTTTTTTGATTTATAGAAACTACTACTAAAGTACAAGGAGAAATATTGACTTCGTATTAAAAGTTCACCAGGCAACACTGCTGATATTTTTATCGATTGTTCCGTGGAAATTCATTTTTTACTGCGCAAATTCAAGTAAGTAGGCCAAAAAAAATCAAAAAATAATGGAAATATTTTGAATTAAAACCATAATTTACATATTTATTTGCAGGGTATCGAAGTTATTCATAATTTATATTCAAAAAGTAGCGTTTTACAAGAAGTGCAGCCGTTGCAAGCAAGTTTTGTGTGCTAGGATCCCTGTGTGTTCGTCCACGTATGGCTGGTGCAGTCCACTCGGAACTACTTTGGTCAAGTGCAGCCGTTGCATACTTACAAATAAATGCGAAAGTACAAATATTTATAAATATATTTTCTTGTGCAGGTAAGGATCATTTGGGTGTCCGTCCACGTTTGCTGGCGCATGTGTTTTTACCACTGCAGCCTTTTGGGTAGGACAAGTGCAGCCTTTGCATATTTACAAGTAAGTATGTATACCACTCCATAAAAGCGAAAGTGCAAATATTAATAAAGATATTTTCTTGTACAGGTCAGGATCATTTATGTGTCCGTCAACATTCGCTGGTGGAGGGATTTTTACTACTGCATCCTTTGGTTTCGTCAAGTGCAACTTTGCATATTTACAAGTATGTATTTATACCACCCCATAAAAGTGAAAGTACAAATATTAATAAAGATATTTTCTTGTGCAGGTCAGGATCATTTGTGTGTCCGTCCACATTCGCTGGTACAGGTATTTACACCATTGAAGATGGTGTGCGATATACCGGTGTTTTGTATGTAAGCTTTAATAAGTGGCAAAAGTCTAGAATACTAACCAGGGTTGCCACTGACGACAAAAAATAGTGACCATCCGCTTGAAAAAAATCTACCAAATCTGGAAAATATCTACCAATAACTTTTTTATAGTTATTTTAATAAAAACTATAGTTTTGTTATTTGTTTAGTTATTTCTATAAGAATTAAAATTGTTTTTAAGGAATTTTTTATTTAACTAATTAAACGGTATTCAGCCAAAAGTGAAAGTGATGAAACTGAAGGCAATAATGAAACTTCATCATTTGAAAAAACTTCATCTCGAGTTTTTATACACAAATACAGTGACTTTAAAAAGCGCTTGGTGATTTTCTTGTTAATATTCACAATGTTTATCAGGTAAAAAATATTTGTTATTTTTTTGCTTTTAACAAACTCCATATAAAAATCAAGGATTCAACATTTAGAAAAATTCAAAAAAATTTGAACTGAATTTCGAATTCTTTACTCGGAATTTGTAAAACATTTTAAGGTATCGAGTTTTATACCCCTAAGTTTTGAGTATAGCCAACACTGTGCAGCTAAAAATTCCTGTTGATTTTTATACCCGAGCGCACTTGTGCACAAGGGTATTATAACTTTGTTCACATAACGGTTGTTTGTAACAGGCAAAACGAATCGCGATAGATATAGACAAATGTATACGTAAATGATCAGAATGAAAAGAGAAATCGATTAAGCGGTGACTGTCTGTCCGTCCGTCCGTCTGTGCACACGATAACTTGAGTAAAAATTGAGATATCTTAACGAAACTTGGTACGTGAACTTCTTTTGGGCGTGGGACGGATGGTATTGAAAATGGGCGAAATCGGATAATAACCACGCCTACCTCCCATATAACGGTAATTTTAAGAAATACGAAAACTGCGATATTTTAGTAACTACTGAAGATAATTCACTCGAAATTGATACTTACAATGAGTTTCGGACGGAAAACATGAATATTATAAATTTTTGGAAAATGGGCGTAGCCACGCCCACTTATGGTTACATGTGTATATCTTGGTAACCGCTGCACCAATTTCTTCCAAACTTGGCACAGTGGTTGCTCCTGGTACAGCATACCAACTGGCCGAAAATTTCTAAAATCGGACGATAACCACGCCCACATCCCATATAACGGTAATTTCGAGAAATACAAATTCTTCGATAAATCAGTAAATATTGAAGCTAATTTATTCAAAATTGATGATTTCAACAATTCTTTACCAAGAAATACGTTTATGACAAAATTTTGGAAAATGGGCGTAGCACCGCCCACTTGTGATCACATATATGTATCTCGCTAACCGTTCTAGCAATTTGTACCAAGCTCGGTATGGTTATTGTGCTTGCCACATAAAAGCAAACCGTTGAAAATTGTAGAAATCGGACTAAAATTGAGGCCGCTTTTCATATAACGGTAAATTTCAGATATGCATGACATTTCAATATTTCGAAATTTAAGGACGCTAATTTACTTAAAATGTATACACCCCGGCTTATCATGTAGCGGTAGCTTTCGGAAAGGTGGAAAACATATATTTAATACTTGCGCCGGGTATTTAATGTTCGGCTCCGCCCGAACTTAGACTTTCTTACTTGTTTTCAATTCTTTTGCCGCCAGTCTTTTGTGGTTTTTTTTATACCCGAGCGCACTTGTGCACAAGGGTATTCTAACTTTGTTCACATAACGGTTGTTTGAAACAGGCAAAACAAATCGAGATAGATATAGACATATGTATACATAAATGATCAGAACGAAAAGAGAAATCGATTAAGCGGTGACTGTTTGTCCGTCCGCCTGTGCACACGATAACTCGAGTAAAAATTGAGATATTTTAAAGAAACTTGATACGTGCACTTCCCTTGGACGTAGGACGGATGGTATTGAAAACGGGCGAAATCGGACAATAACCACGCCTACCTCCCATATAACGGTATTTGTCAGAAATACGTAATCTGCGATATTTTAGTAACTACTGAAGATAATTCACTCAAAATTGATACTTGCAATGATTTTTAGACGAAAAATAAGAATATTGAAAATTTTTGGAAAATGGGCGTAGCCACGCCCACTTATGGTTATATGTGTATATCTGGGTAATCGCTGCACCAATTTCTTCCAAACTTGGCACAGTTGTTGACCCTGGTACATCGTACCAATTGGCGGAAAATTTTTAAAATCGGACAATAACCACGCCCACATCCCATATAACGGTAATTTAGAGAAATACGAAATCCTCGATAAATCAGTAAATATTAAAGCTAATTTATTCAAAATTGATGGTTGCAACAATTCTTTACCAAGAAATACGTTTATGATAAAATTTTGGAAAATGGGCGTGGCACTGCCCACTTATGGTCACACATATGTATATCGGAAACCGTTCTAGCAATTTGTACCAAAGTCGGTGTGGTTACTGTCCTTGCCACATAAAAGCAACCGTTGAAAATTGTTGAATTCGGACTAAAATTACGGCCGCTTTTCATATAACGGTAAATTTCAGAAATGCTTGAAATTTCAATATTTCGAAATTTAAGGACGCTAATTTACTTAAAATTTATACACCCCGGCTTATCATGTATACTTGCGCCGGGTATTTAATGTTCGGCTCCGCCCGAACTTAGACTTTCTTACTTCTTATTTAAGAATTTCCAATGATAAAAAATGGCGTTGATTTATTATTTTTTCCAAACAATCATTTATATTTAAGCAATCAAAAGCTCCTCGGAATTTAAGTAAAATGAGCACGAAATGTTCGCCTTAATCGATATATATTTATACGTACTAGTGTTCGCCCAGCGGTTGAAATTCAACCGCTAAAATTAAGGATAATTTGTGTAAGTTGGGTTAGCTGAAATAACATTAGTTGGAATGGGTTAAGTGGAGGGGAGTTTAGCTTAGTACTTAGCATAACATAACACACCATAACATAAGATTAAATAACATAACATATGTGGAATACCACACCACAATATAACATCGCACATTCTTCAGTTGTATTTCCTTTTCATCCCTATCATTTTCTTCCTCTCTATCTTTGTCTCTATCGCTTTTAACGATTATGTTTATCTTCATGTTCATGTTCATGTCCATGTCCATGTCCATGTTCATGTTCATGTTCATGTTCATGTTCAAGTTCATGTGCATGTTCATGTTCATGTTCATGTTCATCTTCAGCTTCATCTTCATCTTCATCTTCATCTTCATCTTCATCTTCATCTTCATCTTCATCTTCATCTTCATCTTCATCTTCATCTTCATCTTCATCTTCATCTTCATCTTCATCTTCATCTTCATCTTCGTCTTCATTTTTATCTTTTCCTTTATCCTGATCTATATCTTCATTCTTTTCTTCATTTACGTATTCACCCCCACCATTTTTATTAGGTTAGGTAGTTAAATTTTCCTTCCTCTTTGTCTTTATATTTAGGTTTCTTTACTTTTATTCTAATCTTTGCCTTTATCCCTTTCTTCTTCTACATATTCAACTTTACCTTCTTCCTAGCATGAATCTTAATCTGCTTAGCAGATTTCTTTAATTCAGTATCAATATTAAAGCATACATTTAGGAGGCATTTCCGCCCCAACCATGTACATGTACGGCATTAGTATTGGTGTCACTTTTGAATTGATTTTTTCGCTTTATGTTAAACTAGTTTGAAATTTTAAAAATTGCCTGCACATCAGCATCAAAATACCTTTCTAATGATAAATAATTGTTTATACCTTAGAAGTATAGTTTAGACGTAAAAGGGTTGTAAAGGAAACATAATTGCCTATTTATATAATTGATATATGTAAGTACTACCAAAATTAGAAAAAATTTACCTTTTTACCAACCCAATTTTTTTCTACCAATAATGGTAATAATTTACCAAAGTGACAACCCTGGTACTAACTGTTGATATATAGAATTCCCAAAAAAGTACTTCGATAGAACTCGTCATGCTGATTTCAACTATCACTGAAGTGCTAAGTACCTACTATCAGAAATTCTTAGTTTTTTGTTTGTTTTTAATTAGAAATACCTCGTAATATCGTAAATAAAATAAAGAAAATATACTAGGTTTCTGAAGTAACGAGGCAATTACACGTTTAGATGAAATGTCCTTTATTTTTTTAAGTGGTAAATAACTTTTTGTATCTTAACTTGCGCCGAGTAATTTTGGTGTTGTTGCATGCAATGTTCTATGGACCCATATTTTTGGAGGTTTTAATAGCATAACGGTTGGTGTTTTAGATTTATACCCAATAAGTTCATAATAAGTTCATTACAGTTAAATTTCGATTACGATTAATAATCATTATGATTGTTTATCAGTTGTAATTTTAATTATTATTATAATTTCCCTTCGTAATCTGGTAATTATTAATTAGTTATAATTAGAAATAATGATTTTTTGTCTGTGCACACGATAATAACTCAAGCAAACTTTGAGATACGAGTATCTGCTCCAACTCACAAATAACCATATTTTCGAATTTTAAAAATACTCTCTCGCTAAGCAGATTTATTACAAAAAATTACACTTTTAAAACACCAAATGTAATTCAAGTTAAGCTGTTAATGATATAATTTTTAAATGTAACAAATATAATTATTAACAATGGAGAAAATTGTAGAACACATTACCAAAAATTGACATTAAAAAAAAAACGAATGTAATTAAATTACGATATTGAAGATATATTTTTTAAATGTAACCAATATAATGATTAACAAGACTGATTGGACAAGAACAAAACATTACAAAAAATTTACATTTTTAAAAAACGAAATGTAATTAAATTAGGATACTCAAAACCTAACTTTTAAATGTAACCAATATAATGATTAACAAGACTGATTGGAGAAAAAAAGGAAAAGCTTTCCAACACAATTAGATTTTTAAATAACCAAATGTAATTAAATTACCATATTGAAGATCTAACTTTTAAATGTAACCAATATAATGATTAGCAAGACTGATTGGAGAAAATAGTAGAAAACATTACTAAAAAATTTAAATTTTTTTCAAAAACCAAATGTAATTCAATTTAAGATATGGCACAGTTATCTTCAAATGTAAGAAATATAATAATTTTTAAAAGAGCCATTTATATGCAAAATAGCAATTGCATCTTTACTATTTGTAAATTTCTTCATAGAGTCCCTTTGAATTTGTTTGATTTCCATTAATTTTGTTTAATATATACTGGATTTTCAATGCAACCATGGTTTATTTTGAATATTTGGGAATATTTGTCGATAAGATTTTTCTTTGGTGAGAATTTTATGTGAATATGCATTTATTTCATTTTTAATATCTATATGGCCTTTTCGCAAAAGGGAATAAAATTGTTACCCGCATCTCTTTCCTTCTAAAATGCAACTTTACAAGGCAGTCGATTGAAACAAATTTCAATATTTAAACAAACTTGTATTATTGGCTGCATTTCTTTATTCATTGTGAACGTTTGGAATAAACTTTTTTGTTTACTTATTCTTTAGAACGTTCCTGATGATATGTCAACGTATATTTCAAACGCATTCTGTTTATTCCGGCTGTGAAATGGGATTATCCGGAATGTATAAAGAAACGCAGCCATTGAATCATGGTTAAAAGTTATTCATCATTTGACATTATAGTCGGCGTTCCAAAGAGAGAAGTGGCAAAATCACTTCTACCTTTTTAATATGCCTTGTGTACGCTCATATTTTGACATTCTATACTTTGATGTTAAGTGTTTTTGAGGAGTTCCGCTCAAACTTGGGTGTGGTTAATGAGCTCTCTGGGCGGATACGCTGGCAGGCATTGGAGTCTCATTAAGGCTCATTCCACGGTAATTAATAACGGATGAAACGAAAATAAACTTAAGAATTTGAATTTGAAGAATTATTATTTCTAGTAAGTAAGAGTAAATAAATCTAACTTTCAAGACTGAAAGCCAAAATTCCGAAATTTATCTCAAAATCAGATATTTTTTTACTTTACAAACCCATATGAGAGGTTAATTTTTTTTCAAAATTTACAAGGCTGAGTTTCGTAGTCTATTATCTTTTTTATCATTGTTTAAACCGTCAGGGGAGAGAACAATTCGTTAGCATTGTAACGGCGTAATTTTCAAATTTTTCGGGCAAGTATTAAATATTGTTTTATATATTGAAGCAAAGCATATTTTAATGTCACGCCCGTCACAAAATACACAAAATAGTTTTTTTTTTTTTGAAGGAAAACACATCTTGGACAGTGTAAAAAAGCTGACGAAAGTAACGCTATGACACAGATGAATATGTGCGAATTACTTTTAAGAATTTATATGCTTTTATTTTCGAAAAAAGAGCCGATTATCTTGGTCACGCCCGTCACATGTCACACCCGTCACAACTTAAAGTTTGTCAAACTTCAATGAATTCTGCCAGGGACTGCTACTGTTACTTATCTGCTAATCTTAAATGTGTCATATATCTCTTTGTGATCAGCTAATCATAAGGATATGTTGCTCGAGCGATGGGAAAACTTAAGCTATGCTGTCACGGATAAAAAGAAACCACTACTTCGCTTGTCAGGGCAAAAACAGTATCTAAAACGGGTTGACAGGTAACACCCTTTAAAAATAAATAAATAAAATAAGGTACTTTACAATTACTCAGACAGACAATGGAGATGAAGAGTCCGATTAAGGATTATCCCGTCTTTAGGTGGCAGAATCTTGTATGTGTTCGTAAAATCCGATTTTTTGAGGAAAAAAGTTAGATTAGTTGTCTAATAATGTGTTCTATGTATTCATGCTCACTTGTCACACCCGTCACAAAGTCAAGTCACACCCGTCACAATTGAATTTGGAATATATAATCTATAATTTCCAATAGAGGTAAGCAACTTTGGCGTAAACGCTGAGAATGTTTATTTAACTATACAACGAACTATTTAAAACCATAAGCAGAAGACATAATTAGTAGAAAAACTCTGATACAAGGATGTAGTAGCTAATTTGGTTTGCGTACTCGTCACACCCGTCACAGTGACTAAAATTCAGATAACTCGTTCGGATTAAATCGTTTTTGAATTTTTTTCTTCTTGGCATTGTGTATACCTCGGAAACCTATTGGAAAATACTCGTTTTTAAGAATTTTATATTACAGTTTAAGAATTAAGCCTTAAAATGTGAGTTGAAATGTCACACCCGTCACCGTGGAATGAGCCTTAACTAAACAAACCTTGTTTTTTTTTTAAATAAAGACTTAAATATATTCGGAAATTTAGAGTTTGCCTTGATAAATGCACAAAATTCACGTTTTTTCATAAAAACATAGGCTGCATTTCTTTATTCATTCTGAACGTTTGGAATAAATTTTTTGTTTACTTATTCTTTAGAACGTTCCTGATGATAAGATAACGTACATATATTTTAAACGCATTCTGTTTATTCCGGCTGTGAAATGGGATTATCCGGAATATATAAAGAAACGCAGCCATAATCTTACAATGGATATTTTATTAATTTTAAACTTACATTTAAGAAAACTCCATTCAGCGCTATAATTACGATTTAAGTTTCCAGTTTATAGAAACACAAGCGTAATTATGTACTTAACTATTGATACTATTCTTAATTAAGCAGTGATACTATACTTAACCTACATTTTGTTCATAAATAACACAATTATATATATTTTATTCTCGAAAAGGCTTTTTTTAAAAATGATTCCCCACAGGAAGTGTTGCCGTTCGCGCAAAACGAAAACACTGCACACAACTCCTCTGGACCAATTGGTGAAAAACTGCGAAACGATTTATTACTGTATTTACTGTGGTTTGGACAAATGGGGCCCTTAGGTATCTATATTTACATCTTTACGGTCGCCGTTATACGAAGCACCGATGAAATATTCGTGTAAACAAGATAGTTAGAATGTTTGGAGATATATATTTTATACTTTTCACAAATAACTATTAATGTCGCAGAACCTACCAAAATCCAATCTAGCCTACCAACCTACCAAATGGAAAAAAACCTACCAGTATTGGTTTGAAATGCCCATGTTTGGCAACACTCCCCTTGGCAACACTGAAGTTTACGACGTCTTTTGCGCATCGAATTTACCTCGTAAGTTTACGAGGGGCTCGTAAATAGAGCTCCATAAAACTTTTGACAGTTCTTTTAGGTCGTCGTTATGCCAAAAATTTCGTTGGGCAATCAAAAGAGAAAAATTTCAATTGATGAGAAGTGGTTATGCTCGGTGAGCTGATTGGCGAGCACAAGGTTGCTTCTTAAGAAATGTCTTTTTCGATTTCATTCAATTTCGCACATAATGGCAGCACTGAAGAAAAAGTACAATTAAAAACGCATCAAAATTGAAGTCGGAAAATTGAAAATGGAAGAACAACTTAATATATTTTCTTTTTTAGTATTTAATTTTTATAATATATATTATAATAATAATAAAAAAGTATTTTATATTTTTGTTAATACGAATAGTTTTTCGCAAAATAGCGTATTGCCATCTTGAAAGATTGGGGGCAGGCTGTTCGGTACACCCAGCAAATCGTGCTGGCTGTTCGAGTTCGAAAATTCTCTCACTCCTTGCTTTAAAATACATTTATGGAAGTTTTATGTACAGTATGTAATAAATAAATACACTTATTAAAGTTTCATTAATTGCACTTTATTTACATAAATTTAACAAAGAACTCAAATATTTTTAACCGATTTCAAAAAGACGGAGGTTATCAATTCGTAGGAATATTTTTCTTTTTTTATGTATGCTACCGCCTAACTTTGGACGTCGTGAACCAATTTCAATAATTCTTTTATTTATCGAAAGATGGTACCTCGTCCCGTAATTTGGTTGAGATCCGATCATTGGATCATGAAAAAATTAGCGGTACTCTTACAGTTGTATATGAGAATTGAAGTCGGTTATGTTTTTTTCTCTCAGGAAAAACAAAAAATTTATGTAAAATGACGCGCAAGAAATGGAAACGAAATCTTCTTCTATCAAAATGTCTTAAATCTTTCTTCAAGAAAATTTACTGCAAAAGCAAAGTGCTTTCCCAAGCAACAGACATAATAAAATATATTGTGATTTTTCTTGAGAGCTGGATTCTAAGCTAACTGTATCTTAGTTTGTATTTGAGGTTATTAGCTTTAGGGGGGTTTGAACCCCACAGCTCACCCCTTGCATGCGCTAATGTGGTCAGAGAACTCTTGCCCGACAACTGGAGTTTAAGTGTGCTCTGCCCAATCCATAAGAAAGGCGAACTAACGCGGAATCAGCCTTCTAAGTATAGGTTAAAGGTCTTATCGAGGGTATTGTGTGAAAGACTGAAGCCCACTGTCAACGTAGCCTTATCAGTGTGGCCTTAGACCAGACAAATCTACCATAGACCAGGTATTACCAATACTCCACATCTTGGAAAAGATTCGGAAGAAAAATGAGGTTTCGTGCGTTTTCTTTAATCTGATGTAAGGCAAAATTTCTAGTTTAAGTCGTTTTACACATCAAATGGTATTTTAGAAAAATTGGATTTTCGATCAAAGAATTTGATCCACTGTGAAAAATCCAGTTGTTATCGCTTATAGGCGTCCGTCCTCCTTTAAGGATTGTCCTCCTCAAACGTTATTTGCCCCCATCAAAAATATTGTCCTTCTCTGTCCTTATTTTGAGCAAAAATATCTTCCCTGTCTTCCTTTTCAAGTTTTTTATAGCAGGGCCATCCCATTGTGACTAGTGGGACATTTTACTCCAGAATGTGGTCAATTTTGAATTTTAACTATGTCGTCGGAACCTATACAACAGCGAAAGATAATTTTTAACATATAACGATAACTAATGTATAAAATTGATTTAAAAAAAAATACCAAACGATTTCTTAGTTTTAAGTAACTATCATTTCAATGAATGTGACTGGTGGGACACTGAAAATAACTCGTATTATTTACCCTTCTACATTCAAAGATGAATTTTAGCCAAACCACTTAATTTTCACGAACGATGTATTTGTGTTGTAAAACATGAATTATGCGCTTTCGTTTCCAATAAAAATAAGGTGTATATAATCTTCATAGAAATATTAAAAAATATTTAAAGTTGTACCTGGTCCTTTCCTTGTGACTGGTGTAAAGAAATTATGCATGAAATAAAGTTTTCCATAGACAAGAAATTACAACTTCTTTTTATTTTTTTAATATTTTCCCACAGGTTAATGAAATGTAGTCATTTAAAAAGAGGTTACTACTGAAATAGTGATAATTAGGGCATATCTAAATTTATTATTTTATTTTTACATATTTCCTATAGTATTTAAAAGGCGTTTAAATTGTTCAACTTTCAGTGAAATGATGTAGCCTTTTGATTCAACTAGCCGCCTGGGAAAGTTGAACAGTGTAAACCCCTTTTAGCCTTAATTAATAATATTTAATACGGCTTTCCCACGGCACTCCAATTACCCTTCAAATTACGTAATTCGCCATACAAAATTTTCCGGGAAATTTCGCCACTTACGCTACGCGCACACTGCAGCCGCCATAAGGTTGTTTGACTTTACCACAAAGTCGACTTCCGACTTTTCGATCGACTCTGTAGCGTTGACTTTAAAAGTCCACCGAACGACAAAGAAAAGTCGCCTTTTTTCGACTTTTTAATAAAAAAACTGTATTTAACTCATATATTTGTTATAAATATGAGGTTTAGAATATGCCAATAATATCATGATTTTCAAGTGGTCTTTAGATTAATATGTCATTCAGTGAAATTTAATGCTGCGTAAGGAACAACCACATATCAAAAGATTTAAAAAAATTTTGAAAATTTTGCGAGTTATACAGCATGAAAAGGTTGGCTGTGAGTATTTTTACTATTTTATATTTTTGAGCAATAAACTAAAAAAAAATTAATTTTCACAAAAAAAAATTCTAAAAAAAATGTCTTGAATCGATATTTGGTCATTTTGGACCACTCACTGAAAATTTTTTAATGTACAAGAAAATTCTTTGTTATTTACCTCAAATTTAAAATAAAAATTTTTTGAGACTGATTTGCTCACAAATTAAGAACTAACCGTAATTTACGATATTGTGAAAATGGTTTTATTCAAAGTTACCCTTTAATATAAATTTTAAAGTGAAACTAATGGAACCATTTTGCGTCCAAACTACGAAAAAATACGAGTTGGTCTAAGTGCTTTCCGGGAATTCGGTTTCTAAGTTGCGTTGCTATAAGCCCTGTTTGGGAGAAAAGCCGTTCGAATGGAACAGAGGTGGCGAGTATTGATAGAAATTTAAGAGCCACTTTATAATAATAATAATAATAATAATAATAATAATAATAATAAGGGACACTCAACTATAGGAGCAATTGGCGAAGTAGTCGAGGCGGTACATAAGGCCGAAGAAGCCTGCCACCAGGCGCGGCCAATAGTGCTGCTAGTAACACTGGACGTCAAGAACGCCTTCAACTCGGCAAGATGGGACGATATGCTGGAGGCCTTGGAACGGTCGTTCAAGGTTCCAGCATACTTGCTAGACATGATCCGGGACTACCTCAGAGACCGTTGGCTTTTGTACGACACAACACAAGGTCAGAGAAAGAGACGTATAACCGGCGGAGCGGCACAGGGGTCTGTACTTGGCCCGGACCTCTGGAACGCCACGTATGACAGTCTGTTGCGCACGGAAATGCCGGAGAGCGCCTTCCTTGTCGCCTTCGCGGACGACGTTGCAGCCGCCATAACAGCAAGAAATGTCCAGCTAGCACAGCTCAAGCTAAACCAGGTCATGCGCAACGTCAGTGGATGGATGAGCGATCACGGTCTGCAATTGGCTACAGCCAAAACGGAGATCGTGCTCCTCACCAGGAAACGGATCCCACAAATTATAAATATAATGGTCGGACCTCAACTCGTGACGACTTCTAGGTCTACAAAATACCTAGGGGTGAAGCTCGACAGCAAACTCACATTCTGGGAACACATCCATGGAGTATGTGAAAAAGCTGCGCAGAGCACGGCGGCTCTAAGCCGGCTGATGGCGAACGTGGGCGGCCCGAAGCCATGCCGCAGGAAGCTTCTGATGACAGCGGTCCAATCGGTGCTCCTGTACGGGGCAGAAATATGGGCTGACGCATTGAAAGTCAAAAAATACCGGATTCAAATGTCTTCGGTACAGCGCAGAGGGGCACTACGCATTGCTTCTGCATACCGTACAGTGTCCGCGGACGCGGTTCTGGTTATTTCTGGCGTCATACCAATTGAGCTACTTGCTTACGAGCGAAAAGAGATTTACAATCTCAGTGCCGAGATAGGTCGAGCAGCTGCCGCGGCAAGGGCGCGCGAGCAACTGATCCAGCAGTGGCAACAAAACTGGAACGCGAGCACAAAAGGTCGATGGACACACTCCCTGATAGCCGACCTTCAAACATGGCTGAACAGACCACATGGGGAAGTCGATTTCTACCTGACGCAATTCATGACCGGTCATGGTTACTTCCGAGAATATCTTCATAGAATGGGAAGGGTGGACTCACCGTTCTGTCACTACTGTGGAAACGTCGAAGATAACGTGTACCATACATTCTTCACCTGCGAACACTTCTTGATCTCGCGCAGAATGTTGGAAGAAAGACACGGAGACATTACTCCGGACAACATAGTTGGGATAATGATTTCCAGCGCAGAAAAGTGGGAAGCAGTTACGAGATACCTGAAATTCGTACTCCGCTGCAAAGGAGAGGACGGTTGTCTACTGAGGACACCCGAATGAAACGCCCCTACAAAAGAGCAGCCCCAAGGCTCTAACAGCGCGCTCCTGCCTCTGAAGACATGCAGAATTGCGGTGCCAGATGCGGGATTCTTGCGCGGGCGGTGGGAGTTTGGGTTTTAGTGGGTAGCCCAACACGCTTCGGTGGGAGTCCCACACTCGGGGAAGGTAGTATAGAGACTAGCGCCCCCGGCCAGTGCATAAAGCATTTCCCTCTCCTACAAAAAAAAAAAAAAAAATAATAATAATAATAATAATAATGATAATGATATGAACAGGAGTAGGGTAGCTGATGACCTGCTGGACCAATTGGTTCTTGAACAAAGAGCAGACGCTGTCATCATCAGTGAACTCTATAGAACAAAGGAAACCTGGCATGTTGACCAATCAGGCTCGGCCGCGATATGGATTGCTAACCCCAACCATCGCGCAGAGAGCAGCGAGGTCGGACGCTGCTACGTCTGGGTTAAAATGGCGCAAATCACTCTGGTGAGCTGCTACCTGTCTCCAAACGACACAGCCCCTGTCTTCAGGGGAAAGCTCGTAGACCTTGAAGACGAATTGCGCGATATAACCGGCCACATAATTGTTGCTGGAGATTTCAACGCAAGAGGCGTGGAATGGGGTATGCCCCAAACAAACCCCAGGGGAAGACTGGTCCTTGAAATGGCAGCCCGCATTGCCCTGGCCATCCTCAACACCGGAAGACCGGGTTTTGGATACTCTATCCCTGATATAACCCTGGTCTCGAAAAGCCTTCTTCGAAGGGCCGACGGATGGAGAGTGATGGGAGACCTGAGTGGTAGCTACCACAACTACATCACCTTCTAAGTCACTGACACAACGCGAGGGCAAACACGTAGTATCCCTCGCAGGAAACCAGGATGGAACCCGTCCAGGGTCGATGTTCAGAAGTTCGATACATCGCTCCTAGCAGATTCCCAAGGTATTTCACCCACAACGGGAGAGATCCACAACAGGGAGTCTTGTACTAAGCTGGTCAAAGAAACCATGCGATGCATTCACCGGGCATGCAAAGCCTCAATGCCACAGAGGAGAGCATGGTCAGGTAAAAAGCAGGTATACTGGTGGAATGACCGAATTGCAGAGCTGCGGAGGGCCTGCCATAGAATGCGGAGACTCGCAACGCGCACTCGTGGTAGACCTGAGGCACTGACCAGAGCAGCAGCCTAAAAAAGCGCTAAGAAAGCACTTGGGGCCGAGATACAGAAGAGTAAACGAAACTGCTGGAAAGCGGTATGTGACGAAGTGGATCGCGATCCCTGGAGCCAGGGATACAAAATAGTGATGAAAAAGTTCGACACAGCATCGCAAGCGATGGATGAAGCTCTACAGATACAGTGTTCGTCGAGGAGCAAGCCGAGGCACCCCTGTTTTCGTCAGACGAGCTGAAGCTAGCCCTGCGAAGCATGAAAGCCAGCAAGGCTCCAGGCCCAGATGGCATACCAGCGGAGGCAATCAGGTTAGCAGCGAAAACGAGCCCTGATCTCCTGCTTAACATGTACAACAGCTGCCTTAGGGCCCGGGTCTTCCCAAGCCAATGGAAGAAGGCGAGACTGGTGCTTATACCCAAGGGCAAAGGGGACCCAAACTCTCCTTTATCCTTCCGGCCACTCTGCATGCCAGACACAGAAGGCAAGATGATGGAGAGTCTGCTCAAAATACGCTTGACGTCAGCCATAGAAAGCGAGGGAGGCCTTTCACCCCGACAACATGGCTTCAGGAAGGGACACTCAACTATAGGAGCAATTGGCGAAGTAGTCGAGGCGGTATATAAGGCCGAAGAAGCCTGCCACCAGGCGCGGCCAATAGTGCTGCTAGTCACACTGGACGTCAAGAACGCCTTCAACTCGGCAAGATGGGACGACATGCTGGAGGCCTTGGAACGGTCATTCAAGGCTCCAACATACTTGCTAGATATAATCCGGGACTACCTCAGAGACCGTTGGCTTTTGTACGACACAACACAAGGTCTGAGAAACAGACGTATAACCGGCGGAGCGGCACAGGGGACTGTACTTGGCTCGGACCTCTGGAAGGCCACGTATGACAGTCTGTTGCGCACGGAAATGCCGGAGAGCGCCTTCCTTGTCGCCTTCGCGGACGACGTGGCCGCCGTCATAACAGCAAGAAACGTCCAGCTAGCACAGCTCAATCTAAACCAGGTCATGCGCGATGTCAGCGGATGGATGAGCGATCACGGTCTGCAATTGGCTACAGCCAAAACAGAGATCGTGCTCCTCACCAGAAAACGGATCCCAACAATTATAAATATGATGGTCGGACCTCAACTCGTGACGACTTCTAAGTCTACATAATACCTAGGGATGAAGCTTGACAGCAAACTCACATTCTGGGAACACATCCATGGAGTATGTAAAAAAGCTGCGCAGAGCACGGTGGTTCTAAGCCGGCTGATGGCGAACGTGGGCGGCCCGAAGCCATGCCACAGGAAGCTTCTGATGTCAGCGGTCCAGTCGGTGCTCCTGTACGGGGCAGAAATATAGGCTGACGCATTGAAAGTCAAAAAATACCGGATTCAAATGTCCTCGGTCTAGCGCAGAGGGGCACTACACATCGCTTCTGCATACCGTACAATGTCCGCGGACGCGATCGTAGTAATTTCTGGTGTCATGCCAATTGAGCTACTTGCATACGAGCGAAAAGAGATTTACAATCTCAGTGCCGAGATAGGTCGAGCAGCTGCCGCGGCAAGGGCGCGCGAGCAACTGATCCAGCAGTGGCAACAAAACTGGAACGCGAGCACAAAAGGTCTATGGACGCACTCCCTGATATCCGACCTTCAAACATGGTTGAACAGACCGCATGGGGAAATCGATTTCTACCTGACGCAATTCCTCACCGGTCATGGTTTCTTCCGAGAATATCTTCATAGAATGGGATGTGTGGACTCACCGCTCTGTCACTACTGTTTACATTTGAATTTGAAACATAACCTTACTTTTTGACTCCTGCGAATTCCTGCTAGTAAAATTTTTACTTGCAAGAATTTGCAGCTCTCTCGGGGTGTTACGCTCTCCAATTTGCTCCCTCTTGCAAATATTTTGGGTTATTGAATGCATTCCCAGTAAAAACTTGCAAGTACTAGCAACAATTCGTAAAAATTTTTTGATATTGAATGGACCTATTGCTATTTCGACAACCGAGCCTCTAACAAAATGTCTACAAATTCCTCACCGGTCATGGTTTCTTCCGAGAATATCTTCATAGAATGGGAAGTGTGGACTCACCGTTCTGTCACTACTGTGGAAACGTCGAAGGGAACGTGTACCACACATTCTTCACCTGCCAACACTTATTGATTTCGCGCAGAATGTTGGAAGAAATATACGGAGACATAAGCCCGAACAACATAGTTGTGGTAATGATCTCCAGTGCAGAAAAGTGGGAAGCAGTTGCGAGATACGTGAAATTCGCACTCCGCTGCAAACGAGAGGACGGTTGTCTACTGAGGACACCCGAATGAAATGCCCCTACAAAAGAGCAGCCCCAAGGCTCTAGCAGCGCGCTCCTGCATCTGAATACATGCAAAATTGCGGTGCCAGATGCGATATTCTTGCGCGGGCGGTGGGAGTTTGGATTGCATAAGCATTTCTCTCTCCTACGACCAAAAAAAAAAAATAATAATAATAATAATAGATTGGCGCTTAGGCATATGTTAGTGTTTGGCCGAGCTTCTCCTGCGATTTGTGGCGTGCGTCTTGATGTTGTCACACAAAGTGGAGAGACCTACAGTTTTACCCCGACCCCGAGCGGCTATTGTATTTTTATGAGAAGCTGTTTTCATGGCAGAAATACACGCGGAGGTTTGTCATTACCTACCGAGAGGCGACCGCTGATAAGAGAAAACCTGGTTTCTAAATTTTTTGCGATGTTGCCGTGACCAGGGCTTGAACCCAGCGCGCACTGCTTACCACTACACCACAGCGGCCACCAGTTTATAAACATGGTTATATTTTCCCTAAAGTAGCCTTAGCAGATAGTGGATTGGGTTTAACCACACGACTAATGATCGCGCTATTTGAATATTGCCACATCTCAAGGACACCAGCAACATCTTGATCGGTGTTGAAAATTTTGTTCGTTAAGGATTGGTGAAATTCAAACTAAAGACTGTCTGTTCATGTCACTCACGTTCGCTAATGAAGAAAAACTTTCTTCCATGAAATTTTACATACATCTTACTTCATTATTAACTGAAGAATCTATAGACAAAGGATGAACAATACTACTTTCATCCACAGAAGAAGGTCGCATTCTTTTTAAATTCGTAGGAGTTTGTTTTAGTATAATAATTTTATGCGCTGCTCTTAAGTGATTTGACAATGCTGTTGTACTGTTATAAAAATTCATTTCACTACGACATATTTTACATTTCGCTTTAGTTTTATTGGCAATTTTTTTAAATAAGACAAAGCAGCGTTCGGCGCCATTGTTAGAAGAAAAGTTTTAAATTAAGAGATGCTAGTGCAAATGAATTTAAAAAAGTCGAGAGTTGAGAGTAAAAAGTCGACTTCAGTCGACTTGCATCAATTTAAACTGGATCATTAAAAGTCGAGTTTTATAAGTAAAAAGTAATTTTTGGTTGATAGTTGAAATCGATCGGCCGATATCGGTTATATGCTGGCGATATGAATAAACACTTGTGACTATATGAGCCCTCTCACCAGCGTTGCCAGGTTGACGTTTTGAACGTCATTTGGACGTTTTTTGTACCCTGTTGACGTTAGGACGTTTTTTCTGTAAAAAAATGACGTTTTTTAACTTCCCAGTAAGTTTCTTTGTTACTAAATCTTATAAGTAGAACTGATTTTGAATTATTTTCTTAATAAATCTTTACAATCTTTGTGTTTTGCTGCAGCTGCTTCAAAAGATTTTTTCTCGATTCTTGGACTAAGGATCCCGTGTTCAAAGGCTGGTTGTGTAAACACTTGAGGTTACGAGGCTTGCTGTAATGCTTGCAATTGCACATTAAAAGCCAATTCAGGAAGAGCCGATCTATTGCAGTACGCACACTCGCAAAAGCATCAAAAAAGCTGTGCAGCTTAAAACGTCAGAAAAAAGTAGGCTTCTTTCAAAGACTTCATTGAAAATGTAATGAACACAAAAAAGACTGAAATATTAGGCCCATTCAATAACTTTTCCAGTAAGTACTTGCAGCGAGAGCGTAAAAGAAAAATAGAGAGTAAAATTGAGAGCAAGAGAAAATTTTCAGAAAAAGTTATTGAACGCAAAACTAGTAAAAACTTGCTACTTAAGCCATTTTGACACTTTCTGACGGTTAAGTTTTGGCGCGCACTTTTCTTTTTAATTGGTAATAGTTCCCATCGTCATAAAAATAAAAAATATACAATACATTTAAATTTTTCATCCATATTTTCATTTCACTAATTATCCTCTTAAACAATTTGTTTACATTTGAATTTGAAACATAACCTTACTTTTTGACTCCTGCGAATTCCTGCTAGTAAAATTTTTACTTGCAAGAATTTGCAGCTCTCTCGGGGTGTTACGCTCTCGAATTTGCTCCCTCTTGCAAATATTTTGGGTTTTTGAATGCATTCCCAGTAAAAACTTGCAAGTACTAGCAACAATTCGTAAAAATTTTTTGATATTGAATGGACCTATTGCTATTTCGACAACCGAGCCTCTAACAAAATGTCTACAAGAAAAAAAAAATTATTATATATCAACGCGATTATTTAGCCCCTTTAAACTTGCACATTATTGCCTTGAAATTTAATGGGCTATCAAACTGCATACTCAAAAAAAATTTTAAAAACTCTGAATAAAAAGTTGAAAATCTAGCTGAAAATTTTCAGATTGTTTATAATTTTTAAACAATTTTTGTTGATTTATATTTTGTTTGTTAATGAGCTTGGCTTTTATGGAAAAATAATAAACATTAAATAAACGAAAGAGAAACAGTCAAAATCGATCAAAAATATTGATGACTTAATCAGCTGATCATAAGTGTATGTATAAAATGATTTTTATATTAACGACTGTTGTAATTTTAAATGTGCTCTGTCGAAATGACATTTTAATATATGTACATTACGTACATATCGAGCCCTAACCGCGAAAATAACGTAAGCGACAACATTTTCTTTTTGATGCAGAAATGCATCTAAATGCTCTAGGAGTATTTCTGCATCAAAAAGAAAATTTTGAAAAAAATGTCGCTTACGTTATTTTGGCGGTTAGGGCTCGATATGTACCTTTGTATACAATAAAAGTTTAACAAGAACAATTTTTTGTACATCCAATTGAAAAAGACGTTTTTGGGTAGGAAATTACGTTTTTTCAGACCAAGAGGACCATGGCAACACTGCCTCTCACACATAAGCCGATAACCGAAACAACATCGGCCGTTGACGTCTGTCGGTGACGATGAATTCAAATATGTTTGTCCGTCAGGTGAAAAGTACCAAAATGGATTGCGAAAAACTTACTTATTGGGTGCAAAACAAAAAAAACTACCTATAAAATCAGTCTTTTAGAGTAGGTCAATTAAAATTTATCAAAATATTTCACTGCTTACAAAATTGGAATGAAAAGTAGATTTGTGCGTACAAATACGTTCGGCAAATAATCTTTTAAGTGTGCGCATCAGTTCGGACGGTTAAATGTTCGGCCGAAATCGGTCGGCCTATCGGATGCAATGTGCGTGTTGTTCTTATTACTTTATACGAGTATATCTATATAACTATACTATTATATAAAATCTATCTATACTTCTATATCTATACTATTATATAAAATCGACTATATGGAAATTGTTTGTAACGACTTATTTCTTAAAGTACTAAACCGATTTTAATAATTATTATTTTTTTTAAAGGAAGCATTTGTAAAAAGAAAAGGAGTGCCATACTCAGTGGCGTGCCTAGCAGAATATGGCTGGGCAAGCAATCCAGTTACATGTTTATTTGCAAAAAAACATAACGCAACATACAATTAAAACTAAACATTTACAGAGGTAAAACATTACTTATATTCTAATTCAAATCGTCTATTTTTCTTAACAAATGATTTTATAACATCATCGTAAAAATGATTTGAACGTTTAATCATCACAAGTAATTCTTTTTCAATAGCTATCATAGAGAGTTCTGAAAGACGTTCTTGACCTTGTGTATTTCTTAAATATGTATGAATTCGTTTTAAAGCAGAAAAGGATCGTTCCGCTGAAGAGCTGGTTGCTGGAATTGTTATTATCAGATATGCCAATTTTAATAGTTCAGAAAACACATCTTGAAGACAATTTTCATTTATGAAATCAATAAGTTGAAAGACATCGTAATCCTTCAACTCCAGTGAAGAATATAATGATATTAGCTGAAGTTTTAATACGTGATGGTCAAAATATTTACCAAAGTATTTTTCAAGACATGTTAGTTCGTTTTGTGGAAAATTCAATTTATATTTGTCGAAGAGTCTGTTATCTAATAATTTAAAAAATTTTAGCTTAAACATTTCTGAATACCTTTCATTAATTTCAGACGATATATTGTCAATTATTTGTATAAATATCCTTTTAAATTCTGTTCTAGGGCAGGTTATGTTCCTTTTTAATCGAGGAGCCGAATTAGCCAGACACGAATTATCATAAAAGCAATCAAAAAGAGCGTGAAAATCCGTTCGCAGCCAATTATCAAATTCTTTTATTTTATTCATACTATATCCAACGTCAACTGCGGGCTTTTGTATTATATTATACAGAATATCCGTTTTTTCAAAAATAGAGTGAAATATTTCCAGAAAAAAGTTAAACTCAAAAGATTTCAGTGTATTGAAAAAATTTCGTGCGAACAAGTTTGTGTCACCATCCCACTGATGATCGTTTTCAATCATATCACTAAAGAGATTTTTTAGATTATCCTTCTGTTCCAGAACTGTATTAACAACACGAGACGAATACGACCAGCGCGTTGCAGAAACATGCGGGAGTCGCTTGTTACAAAAATTGCTGTAGTACTTAGAGCGTTTCGTATTGTTATTGAAAAATACTACCAGTGATTGAATAGCCGAAAAAAATGAACTTACTTCTCCTATTCTATTGCACGATTTGGATAAAACCAGATTTAAAATGTGAGCATTGCACCAAACGTATATAGCGTGAGGAAAATGTTCCTTAACTTTTTTCTGGACTCCATTCTTCAATCCAGACATTACACTGGCTCCGTCATAGCTTTGAGCAATTAATTTCATCCCACACTCATACTTAGCTAAGAACTCCAAAACTACTTTAGTGAGTGCATCTGCAGTACGATTTTCAGATACATCAACAAAGCCCATAAATCTGTCTTGTATTTTGTTGCCAAAAAAGTACCTGAAAATCACACACAGTTGTTCTCTGTTGCTAACGTCTGGGGTCTCATCCAAAATGATGGAAATAAATGAAGTGTTTTTAAGCTCAAGCGCTACATGAGTTTTTAATACATCAGCCACACTTGTTATTATGTCGTTTTGTATTTTATTTGATAAATAGCTTGAACCAGAGGTATTCTTTGTCTGCAAATGTTTTTCTAAAACAGAGTCGTATTTTGCCAACAAAAAAACAAACTCCAAAAAATTACCTTTGTTTAAAGAAGAATCGGACTCATCATGGCCTCGAAATGAAAGCTCCTGCTGAGCTAAGTGGCACACAATATCAACTAAACGTTGGAAAATACTTCGGTTGTGGTCGACCTTTGAATTATGCTTAATAATTTCTTCTGAAAATTGTCGCAATAAAGATGTTTCTATACGCTGTTTTCCAAAATTATGAATATAAATGGTAGAATTTAAGAGCTTTTGAGTGTTCTGATGTCTTTTATAGCATTAGATAAATTGTTCAAGTCGTCATAGCCAGTCGAATTCCAAATATTTTTATCATTAGAGAAAAAAATACAATACCAACAAAAGAATTTATTTAAGTGAGAGCAACCAGCTATCCATCGAGTCTTGTAGACTGAGCGATTGAAAAATCGTTTATGCGTTTTAGAAGTTTGTGTTATGCATAAGTTATGGGTAGGCCTTTTAGACTCTAATATTTCTTTCTTTTGAACAAAACTTAAATATTGTAACTTTTTCTTTGAAACTAACACTTCAATATATTTTAATTCTTCGCAGCAAACAATATCGTTATTTTCTGAAGTCATAGTTTTGTCGTAAGTATGCAAAAAATATCTTTAATACAAATACATAAATGCTTCATTTACGAGCGATCGACCATTTCTCAATATTGCAGCGTCGAAAGACACATTGCCAAAATTTCCAATATTCCCAGCGCTACTGCTGCAACTAGTGCTCCGAAAGTCGTCAACCGGTTTCAGAACGCTTATTCCTGAATCTGAATTTTTGTGTGTATTCCGCTTTCAAATAATTTTCGTATAAAATTGCGATTTGCTTTTTCTAAATAATAAAGTTAATAAGAAGGTGAACTACATAAATAAGTTTTGTTTGGTTATGTACTTACAAAGTTCGAGTGAAAAAGTGATTAAATTATTACTCCAATTCATTTATTTAATTATATTCTTGTTTTTTATTTAATATTTGGCTTTATTTATAATATACATACATATCTGTATAGTACAATAACAATAAGACTTTCTTTTTATTAAATATTTGCAAATGTATCGCGCACACTTTTCAGGAAAAAATATAGCTCAGAAGATTTGCAAAACAAGTGGAAAATGAAACGCTTTTTCAACTGCCAGTGCACAATAAACAGCTGTTATTAGGGGTGGGTAACATTGCGTTGCGCAGATAGCCAGTGCTGCGCTACCTGCGTTAACTGGTGTTGTTCCGATACAAGTAACTGCGAGTAAATACTCGATACCTTCTTCAAGTACTGAGTACTTTTTGGACTTGAAACGCGGTTAAAGTATTTACTTGCTTCATGTTGATACCTTAAGTGGTAACGCTGAGCAGATGGAGAATGGGACTTCGACAGGCGTTAAAAAGTGAAGTTGTCAAAGAAATTAAAAAACTGTTAATGCTGCGTTTCCGTACTAGTCAAATTTTCAGGTATTGCCACACTCACGGCTGCTCTTTCGGTAGGTTTAGGCCGAAAGTCCTCGATCAAACTTGTGGCTACTTTTTTTAAGTTTCGGTCGGAAAATCCGCAAATTGTTTCTTTTTTCCTTCCCACTCGGCGTCAGAAAACGCAACGTTCCTATTGAACTTATCAAACTTGTAATAAATAAATACAAATACGTATAAACATGCACAGGTTCTTTGAATTTATATAATATTTCCGAAACTATTATATTAGTTCTACGGAATGTTATAATAAGCCAAATTCTGAATACTCCCAGGGAGTTTGTTCTAAGAGAATTTGTTTCTCCCGAGAAGGAAATCCTCCAATAATTAACTCCCAGAGAGTAGCATTTTGCCCGAAAATTTGTGAGGAGAAAATTCGAACTTCCCAAAAGCTGTTTGACACTCTTTTGACAGCTCAACTTCGCCATTTAATATAACAAATCCTCAGGGATTTTTTATTCATGATAGGAAGAAAGGGAAAAGAGAGAAAACTCCCAGGGAGTTTCTGTTCAGAATCGGCCTGAATGAGTTCAACACGAGTAAGTATAGAGAACTCCTCTCCGATACATTTGTAGCATCGATACTTTTCTTCGATATTTTTGAAGAGTACGGAAATCGAGGACATGGCTGTATTGGAACAACGCTAGCGTTAACGCATAGTATTATAACTCAATAACGCAGTAACTCAAAATCTAACTCTGCGAGAGTTGCCATCATACAAAACATATAATAATAAGTAGCGCAGTGCTATGATTTAATATCCTCTTAAATGTAAAATATGCTCTGAAGCTCCTCAGGATTAATATATTCTTCGAATTGTTTTGCGAACATTTGTAAAATATTCACGGCCAAATTATGAACGCATGTATATGTATAAGAAAACAACACTTTATCTTTTAAAGCAATATTTCTATTTTTCAATGTTATTATTTTGTTCTTATTTGCACACAATTTAACAAAAAAGAAATTTCTTTGTAAAAACGCCACGCCACGTAAACAAATTATAAAGATGGTGCCCTCCTTTGCTTGACAGTTTATACCAATTTTACTATAGTTATTTTCCCTTTTATCTCCTCTATTCGTTGCTATCCATCACCCGCAGGATGGAGCAATCTTGTATACTTTCATTTTTGGTAAATACCTACCAAAATTATTGACGCACGAGTCGTCAAAACAACATCGATACTCAATATATTGTGTTGGCGCAATTGTGCTAAATCAATTCGTTAACGCATGACAGCGCGTTTACGTCAATGTATCAACGCATGAAAAATTGCGGCATTACCCACCCCTAGCTGTCTAAATATCAAACACTTGTCAAAGCCAGCTTCTAATTCGCATGCAAAAGTGCAAAGGTCTCAATCAAACGTATATTCTACTACTTTTTCCAAATGAAACTCAGAAAACAAGCAATTGATTTTCCCGTAGCGAAAGCGAGATATCCAGCTATGATATTATGATATGAAAGCCTCATAAAAGCCCATGTGTAGAACTGTGACAGCATGCTATAATGCATTAACTAAATATTCTGACGTTCATTTTCTCAAAATATTCAGTGTGGAATACAGGATAACCCAAATGAAAAGTAAAAATGCATAATTTTAACTAAAAGAAGAGAAATGAAGGACTTTAACAGAAAAACAAAATTTCAAATACTTAAGTACTATTTAGGAACTATGAAATCGAATGAAAAGGGAAATATTTAGGCAAGCCGGGCTTTTCGGCTTATATGAAAGGCACGCCACTGGCCATACTTATATTTTTTATTCTTGGAAGATAAGCACCCTTTTCTTGGATGTAAATTTACAAGAAATTAGAAAGACGTACAAGCATAAGTCTACTTTGGTCGCCAAATACAGCTCCTAGCTACGCGAAAATTTCCAACAAACATTCTAGTTTGAGCTCAACTTGAGGCTAAGTTGAGAACTAAGGTATTTCTCAAATCTCCAACGTTGTTTCTCAACAGTACCTCAAGTGAAGGATGATAGCGTTCTCAACAAAAAGGACATTTTTCTTTGTATGAAAAAAGGACTGTTTCTCAAGTTGAGAAAATGCTAGTTCTCAACTAGAACTCCAATGTAATTCTCCAATTGGTCTCAAAAATATCATTGAAATACTGGAATTGAAATAATAAAATACTTTATAGCTTTTTGATTGAAACGACATATGTACATACATAGATGAATTTAAATATAGGCTGCGTTTCTTTATACATTCCAGATAATCCCATTTCACAGCCAGAATAAACAGAATGCGTTTGAAATATACTTTAACATATCATCAGGAACGTTCTAAAGAATAAGTAAACAAAAACGTTTATTCCAACCGTTGAGAATGAATAAAGAAATGCAGCCATTAATTTTTCATTTTATTACTCCTTTTGTAGGTATTATGTAGTTAATCAATATCGTATTACAATAATTCACTTCATAGTTACAGTCCGATAGTAATTTTGCCACTTGATTCACTTCACGTTTTATTTTCTTTCAAGATTATCTGAGGATACTTTGAAGATTATCTACTTTTTGTTGGTAATTTTCCTCTTTATATAGCTTTAGTTTTTCACTTGATAATTAAAAATTCGTTTCTCTATCACTTTCAACGTATCTGCGCGTCGGTTAGAGATGTGTTGGAGAATGATGTTGGATATCAACTTGAGAACTATGAATTTCTCCAAGGTTGGAGGAATATTTTTTTGGTGTTTATTGGGTTCTGTACATCAGTGCCGATCAAACACGAGCTCACAAAGGCAAACAAAATGTGTATCTGGGATTGGCATTGGTTGAACGTCAACTGTTTCATACTCAATCAATACTGCTGCTTTGTATGACTGAGCAGCGGCGTTGGCTTAGTAGTATCCAGGCATGGGCAGAGATGTAGCAGGTGCTTCGAGAGAGTAAAAATGCGTGTACGTATACAAAAATAGAGAGTAACGAGTTTAGCGAGAAATGCATTCAGTTTGCTTGCAACAGTCAAACGAGTAGTTTGACACCGCATATTTATGCGTGAAACAGTGGGCAAAAATTGATGTGTATGAATTTTTTTATAATGTTTCAGACTGGGTGGGATATTGATTTTTATACCCGAGCGCACTTGTGCACAAGGGTATTATAACTTTGTTCACATAACGGTTGTTTGTAACAGGCAAAACGAATCGAGATAGATATAGACAAATGTATACATAAATGATCAGAATGAAAAGAGAAATCGATTAAGCGGTGACTGTCTGTCCGTCCGTCCGTCCGTCCGTCTGTGCACACGATAACTCGAGTAAAAATTGAGATGTCTTAACGAAACTTGGTACGTGGACTTCTTTTAGGCGTAGAACGGATGGTGTTGAAAATGGGCGAAATCGAACAATAACCACGCCTACCTCCCATATAACGGTAATTTTCAGGAATACGAAAACTGGGATATTTTAGTAACTACTAAAGATAATTCACTCAAAATTGATATTTACAATGAGTTTTAGACGAAAAATAAGAATATTATAGATTTTTGGAAAATGGGCGTAGCCACGCCCACTTATGGTTACATGCGAATAGCTTGGTAACCGCTGCACCAATTTCTTCCAAACTTGGCACAGTTGTTGGTCCTGGTACAAAATACCAAATGGCCGAAAACTTTTAAAATCGGACAATAACCACGCCCACATCCCATATAACGGTAATTTAGAAAAATACGAAATCCTCGATAAATCAGTAAATATTAAAGCTAATTTTTTCAAAATTGATGGGTGCAACAATTCTTAACAAAGAAATATGTTTGTGATAAAAGTTTGGAAAATGGGCGTGGCACCGCCCACTTATGATCACATATATGTGTCTCGGTAACCGTTCTACCAATTTGTACCAAACTCGGTACGGTTATTGTGCTTGCCACACAAAAGCAAACCGTTGAAAATTGTTGAAATCGGACTAAAATTACGGCCGTTTCGAAATTTAAGGATGCTAATTTACTTAAAATTTATACACCCCGGCTTATCAGTAGCGGCAGCTTTGGGAAAGGTGGAAAACATATATTTAATACTTGCGCCGGGTATTTAATGTTCGGCTCTGCCCGAACTTAGACTTTCTTACTTTTTTTTTTTATTTTAAACAGGGCTGAGAAGCCACAATGCTTGATTTGCTCAAAAGCACTAAATTTTATTAAAGTGCAGAGTTTAAAACGGCATTTTTTAGTCTTCCACTCGAGTGTAAATGATTTGAGCCCGGAAGACCGAATGATAAAATTTTTCGAATCCAAACTTGCTTATATGGAAAGTATACAAGAAAATGTACCGGATGACGATTTTAATGAAGCTCGCTTAAAAGCGTCAATCGTAATAAGCGGTGCTTTGGCTAAAAAAGGGAGGCCATTAGAGGATGTTTTTTTTTTTAAAGAGCTAGCGGTGGCGGTGCTTGGTTGTTTCGGACAGAAAGGTGTAGAGCTGGCGAAAATTGGAAACGATATACCTTTGTCCCGCCGAACAATTACTCGTCGCATCGAAGATATTTCAAAATTTATATATCTTAACCTTAAAAGAAATATAATTAAATCTAAATTTTATGCCATTGCATTAGACGAAAGTATAGATGTTTGTGATGTAAGTCAGCTTATTGTTTGCATTAGAATTGTAGATGACGAATTTAATATACAGGAGGATATGCTGTGCTTGCGGGGACTGCACAACAACGCTACTGGAAAAAATATATATCAAATTGTCGAACACCAGTTGTTCTCATTTGCTGAGAAAAATAAACTGTCATCAATTTGCACAGACGGTGCTCCAGTCATGACTGGAAAAAGGGAAGGTTTCGTTGGTCAGCTCATACGCAATGGCGTTAATGTGCCAGTTTTTCATTGTATGCTGCATCAACAGCAATTATTAGCAAAAAGTTCCAAAATAAGACAAACAATGCAAGTTGCAGTTAAAATTATCAAACAAATTCGTGGAGGACATAACGCATTAAGTCATCGAAAATTTCGTTCGTTTTTGGAAGAAATAGATGCCGACTTTGGTGATATTTTATTGTATACAGAGGTTAGATGGCTCAGTAAGGCAAAATGCCTTGAAAGACTTTTTAATTTAAGAGAAGAAATCATCATTTTTTTTTTGCAGAAGATCCTTCGACGGAAACAAAGGAAATTGTTATGAATTTAAGGAATCCAGATTTTTTGTTAGACCTCGCTTTGGTTTGTGACATTTCACCCTTTTTTCCCAATTAAAGCTTAGCATGCAAGGAAAATATAAATTCATTTTTGATTTCATTGCATCAATGAAAACTTTCAAAAAACGCCTACATATCATAATAAATGAAATCCGTGAGGAGGTTTGGATCATTTCAAATACACTAAAGCTTTCCCAATATTCCGAAGCCTTCTCTGACCTAGAACAAAATTTAGACGTTAGATTTGAGGACTTTAGTTGTATTCAACCTTTAAATGACCTCTACAATAATCCTCTAATTTGCAAAATTGAAGACCAAGAAACACGCTTTCAAGAAGAATTAAGAAGGCTCCAAACTGATTTAGACCTTCCTTTAGAGCGCGGGATTCAGTTTTGGAAGAATGTAGATGAAAAAAATACCCGCTGTTGAAAAATGAAATTTATAGACTGTTTTCTATGTTTGGAACAACATATGTTTGCGAATCAGCATTTTCATCGATGGTATTCATCAAGAATTCACATCGTAGCAGACTTACTGATGAGCATTTAGAAGATCTACTTAGGATAAAAACTACAGATTTGGAATTAAATTACGACGAAATCGTTAAATACGTTACATTGTAAACAATTAGTTTTAAATTGAATTATATAATTTATTTTAATTTTTTTTTTCCTGAATTTATATCTTGAATTTATTTATTTTTTCATTTCGATTTATACACAACTTTTATTAATTCATTTAACGTTTTAAATAATATAAATTTAACATTTGATACAGCTGATAACCCTCTTCAAAACCTCAAAACCCTAAATTTACCAAATTCCAAATTTACCAAAAGTTACCAAAACTCCAATTTGTCCCACCGCACAGTGGGGCAAAAAGGTTGTCGTGGACAAATTAATTTTGAGAGCCCAAATATGAACCGATTTCAAGTTTCTTTTTTATAAACGAAAGATAATTAAATTCTGCGTCGAACTGTTCGAGGCGATTCTTTTAAGAAGCTCTAGTTTTTTATTTATTTATGTTGAAAGATGAAAGAAAAAAAAATTTACGTTTGAATGCTTCCACTTTTATGGAAAACTTTCAAGCTTTCAAAATATATATTAGTACAGATAACAAATTAAATACATTACTTAATTAGCGGCATCCTATGTACAAATGTTTATAATTAATTTTTTAAATAACTGCAGGCATTTGACATTAATTTCAAGTATTTTCCATAAAAGTGGAAGCATTCAAACGTAAGTTTTTTTTTTCATCTTTTAACATAAATAAATAAAAAACTAGAGCTTCTTAAAAAAATCGCCTCGAACAGTTCGACGCAGAATTTAACTATCTTTCGTTTATAAAAAAGAAACTTGAAATCGGTTCGTATTTGGGCTCTCAAAATTAATTTGTCCACGACAACCTTTTTTGCCCTACTGTGCACCGTCCTATCCCTGCAGGGAAACCGCGGACTAGTGAATCAAATTTCTAGTTCCGTACTAGGTCTTTATCGCCAAAAAGGAACTAGTCCGATAGGAACTAGATCCCCACCAGTCCAAAATCGGCGAAAAGTGGTACTTTTAAGAAACTAATTTTTCAGTTTTTTTCACTATAAATCTATATCTAAAGTGACGAATTTAGAATTGGTTCGGAACTATAGGAAAAGGGATGCAGAACGAACTAGATCCTATTTGTCGAATTTAGAACTGTGTCGGAACTATCGAAGAAGGGATGCAGCGGGGGGGCTTTTTTACTTTACATAGAATACGCTTCTATTCTGTGCTTCGCAGATGCTATTTCATAGTTTGGTAATACAAAACAAAGCTTTGTGTTAACATATTAACATCTTGGGGCCGTCTGGAATCTAACCAATAACTGCGAGCACCTCTGCAAAGTCAGCTACAGCAAGGTATGTAAACGTACATTTCTTACAATCATTCAAACAAATTTAATTTCAAATTGAAAAAAACGTTTCTTTGAAAATAATGTAAAATCGCACACGACAGAACTGGAAGGTTGAAAAATCATGATACTTTTTTCTTTCGTCTGTCGATTTTAGAACTGGTTCGGAACTATAGAATTTAGGACTAGTTCGGAACTATCGAAAAAGGGATGCAGCGGGGGGCAATTGACACTTCCTAGGACATCGCCATGTTAAATTCGCCAGTTGCTTGCATGCAAAAGAGGTTTATCGCGAACCAGTACTGGGTCTAAATGTACTAGAAGCGCCCCAGTTCAGAACTAGAGATTTTCACCACAGGGTACCTAAACGAAATTAGAGGAAGACTAAACACCAGCGCATAGCGTGCTGTCTTGGAAATACAGCCACCACAAGTGAACGATGCTTATAACAGCTAATACTGATATTGACTTCGGCAAACCTGTACTCCAAATGATCGTGCACGAAACTAGCAAAAGCGGCAGTTGAACGGTTCCGAACAGCGTTGCCGTTTTGGTCCGATTGGACCAAAATTGGTAGCTTCATTCTCCGTTGGTAGCTTGGTTGGTTTCATGAAGCTTTTGGTAGGTAAAAGTATTTGGAAAATACAACCAAATTGAACATTAAAATTTGTTCGCTTATTTTGCGTTTACGCGTTCAAAACACTGCTTTCTCTTTGCTTACACTTATAAGATTTCCTTATTTTTTCTATATTTTATTAAGCAGACAATTTTCTGCAAACAAAAATTCACTTCCCAAAGCTATGACTGATTAGCTGTTCAAATTAATTAGAAATGCATTGGTAAAAAAGGGTGAGTGGATGCAAATTAAATCAAATTTGGTTTTTTTTTTAAATGCATAAAATGTCTGCTTTTGTTTTTTCACACACAAAAAAAGTGGTTTGATATGAATTGAATCAATCTCAAAGGTATTGACATATTTTACAAAAGTTTTTTATACAATACGTTAATTCTTTTATTTAAAGGCCCGAATTTCTTTTGTTTAATCTTAAAGATTGGTGGGAATGGTTAACCAATTCTGTAAACAATATTATGTGTAGTTTTAATTTTCACTTCTAATTTGTGTAGCTAAAAGCCCCGAAAACTTGAGAAATCTCGTTTTAATGATGAACAAATTTTGGTAGTGTGCAAACTGATTTGGTAGGCGTTTTGGTACCTAAAAATATTTTCAAGTGGCAACACTGGTTCCGAAAGCATGAGAGCTCATCATTTGTTGCAGAAGTCGTTTGAATTGTTGCTGAAAATCATCTGACTTGTTGCTGAAAGCCATTTGACTTGTAGCTGAAAGCCATTGGCTTGTTGCTGAAATCACGACGAATGTGGTAAAGGGTAATTTATCGTCTCGTATGCATGTATGTATGTATTTATAGTGCGTCTACCATTCAATTGCTTTGCTCACCACTTGCTAGTTGTGAGGAATGTGCATACGTACGTGTATGTATACATATCAATGCTTCATTTCAAACAAGCAAGTGTCGTTGAATTGTTTTTGAACTACTGCATCCTCACTTCGGCAACACGTCAAATGCGCCTTCAGCAACAAACCAAAGGCGGCGGTTAAACTTCTGCAACAAATCAAGTTAGCTAACTGCGGCATCGTGCCTTCGCCAGTCTTTCACATAAGCTTTCATTCTTTCGGCAACCGTCCAAACAGTGTTGCCAACTTTCGATTTTCAAAAAGCACCAAAAACTTGGAAAAAAAGCGTTTTACCACACTAAAAGCACCAAATGGTTTTGAATCAAATGATGCTTTTTTCATAACATAAATTAACAATATTTAATATTAATTTAATTTAACATAAATCAATAAACAAAACTTTTTCGCTCATAACGATTGAAAAGCCACATACTATAATGACTCATGCTTACGACGTAATACCGAAGTACTGCACATTAAAACTGATATATCTCAAGAAAGCAAAATCGAATCCCAACAAATGAAAATCATGCCCTAAGTAGAAATGAGCAACAAAAAATTTTGTTTTCATTATATAACCTCAAATATCGCCAAAAACCGTAATTTTAGCACTTTGGGGTTAGCATATCTCAAAATTCTAGTGCTAGCAATTGTGCGGCCAGATTTGGATTCAGCACCAAGAAAAGATGAGTTTTACTCAGGTGGTAAAAAAATAAAAATTTTTACAAATAATTAGAAAAGAAAAAAAGAAATACTTAACTTACTCGCATATCTACTAGCATTTTCAACGCGAATAGAATTGAACAAGGTGAATTTGCAAGTTCCGCTTTTTATCAATCTTGGTTGTATTTAAGTGCAATTTAAATTTGTAGATTTTTGTAAATTCAGTGCTGCTTCAACGGGAATAGAATTGAACAAGGTGAATTTGCAAGTTCAGCTTTTTATCAATCATGGTTGTATTTAAGTGCATTTAAATTTGTAGATTTTTGTAAATTCAGTGCTGCCACAGCTTTAAATATTTATAAATTATTTCAGGTTTTAACTATATCGGAGTAATTTTAGTTCTGAAAAAAAGCACTAAAAAAGGCACTAGGCACAAAAAATTTTTTTTGGCGTTTTAATTTTCAAAAAACACTAAATCTAGTGCTTAAAGCACCAAGTTGGCAACTATGCGTCCAAATGCAGTATCGTACTTTTGGCAGTCGATCAAATACGGCGGTTGCTGGTTTCGTGCACGATCATTCGGAGTACAGGTTTGCCGAAGTCAATATCAGTATGAGCTGTTATAAGCATCGTTTACTTGTGGTGGCTGTATTTGCAAGACAGCACGCTTTGCGCTGGTGTTCGTTTATCCCCCGTTTTTAACGTGAGTAGGCTTAAAGTCACAAAAACAGCACCCTTTGCCAATGTCCGATGTGTATGAGCGACGTGACTGCGCTATACCACATACATACATACTAGGGCATTCAATCCCGAAGTATTTTAACAATCCCGGGATTTCGGGATGTAAAAATTCTAATCCCGGGATCCCGAGATTTTTCGGGATTTCGGCTTCATAATAACTTTTTGCATTTTACAGTAGGTTCGCCTTTTTCAAACCACACAGATTCATTGTCAACACATTTGGTCTTAGGGGAGCATAATGCTCCTTAGTAAAAGAGTATGTAATGTGATGTTTAAATAATTTTCATTCTAAAATATCTATATTACTTGTCAAAAACATTTACTCATATTTACAGAAATCCTTTTCCAAAAAAGGCCAACAAAGTAAAATGAGGAACAAGTCTGCCACACTGTAAAAGCTTGTGTTTTGAATTGCTAGCAGATTTTTCGTTATTACACAGCTCTTGCACAAAATATTTGAACAAGTACAGTTATTCAGGCAGTTCCTGAAATTCACTTCCAAGTGCAAATGACTCAAGTTCACTTTGAATCCAAATTTTAGTGTTCTGTATTTCTCGTGTTTCAAGTCACATAAATTCTTTTTTTCGTTTTCAACATCTCTTTCATTCTGTAAATGAATCAGTAAAACTCTCGGGATCCCGGACCTGTAATCCCGGGATTTCGGGACATGGAAAAGTGTAACGTATTTGATCTAATCCTGCATGCATGTAAAGAGTACTCTCTAAGGGCCAAGGGGTGCTCCAAAATTAACAACAATTCATAAAAAAAATGTGGTCCAATTAACATTGCGATGTCCTAGGGCAGGACCATATACTCCAGCTTGCATTACATCAGAGTACCACAAAATTACTCCAACATATTAACACTGGCATTGTTAATATTCTTTTTCGTTTGTACACGTTTTTGTTCTTCACTTCACAGATGCTTTTTCGCATTAATAAAAACCGAAAACGAAAATAAAAAATTGCATGTTGGCTCTGATGACATTCGAACCCGAACCTGCTGGGAGCTCACAAATAACAGCGATCATCTCTACACGTTCAGCTACAGCCAGACATGCAAATGCGCTTTCAAATACTGAACTTCAATCACATTTCGTTAAAACGCGATCAATGATCGGATAACAATAAGCTGGTGCAGAGACACGAGCTGGTCCGCTACAGCATTACTAAGGAACACTTTCTTAAGTACTCTACTATACCACAAATAGGCTTCCGTTTCAATTAGATCGTGCCTTATCCATTTCACTGACGCCATATCGAATTTGCGTTTCTTCGCCGGTGGCAATAACGCAAGTGGAATATCGTCTTCACTGTCAGAATCAGAAGAATTACGCTAGGCGCACATTGCATCCGATAGGCCGACCGATTTCGGCCAAACAATTCGACCGTCCGAACTGATGCGCACACTTAACCAGATTATTTGCCGACCGTATTTGTACACACAAATCCTAGTTTTCATTACAATTTTGTAAGTAGTGAACTATTTTGATACATTTTAATTGGCATACTCTAAACATGTGATTTTATATGTAATTGTTTTGTTTTTGCATCCAATAACTTAATTTTTCGCAGTCCATTTGGTACTTTTCATCTGACATCGGACGAGAAAAACAAACATGTTTGAATTTCTCGTCACTGACGGACGTCAACGGCCGATGTCGGTTCGGTTATCGGTTTATGTGTGAGAGCGCTCTTATAATCACAAATCTTTTTTCATATCGCCCGCATATAGCCGATATCGGCCGAGCACAATTCCGCCGATGCCGGCTGCAGTGTGCGCGTAGCGTAAGCATTTCGAAATAGCTCAGCCTCACCATTTAATAATAAGGGAGGTAAATTGTCAAAATTTACTTCTTCATCGTCTCCACTATCTTCATATGTTACACAGTTATTAGCGTCATCAGCGTGCACAATCGCAATGTCGTAATTTTTCCTCGTTTTTTCGTCACTTTCTTCTAAGGCAGATATTATCTCATTTAATGTTAAATTGCTGCAAAAAAAATTTTGTTAACATATTTTTCACTATGTAAATGCCGAACGTACTACATGTAGTACGACAGTAAATACGCCAATTAAAATCACATATAATTTGCTTTTTCTCATGTACTTTAGATGCAGACACGTTTTTACAACTATTTTTTAATTCAAAAAACACAAAAATGCAACAACAATAAAAATGCTTATACAATTTTTCCTTACCGACCACCTGACATCTTCACACTTTTGCTAACTTCACACAACTGATATATTTGATAGAAAAAAAAGAGCAAGGGGATTGCATCAGCTGAAGCTTATCCATGCAAATTTTGTTGACCGTTATGTTCTGTATCACAACAAAAAATCGCTTAGCAAATTCAAGGAACAGTTATAGCAAAACTCTGAAAATAACATGTGTGCTACATGTAGTACGGTCCATGATAAAAAAAGAAGGTAGTTTCAATAAACAACTTTTGACGGATAATACAATTTTTTGAAGTTTCATAAATTGCGATTATTATCAACGGCCTTGCCACTTTGATAATATTAAGGCAATAAATCGGAGAATTTTCTTTCGCATATTTATACCAATGTAATCATATTTCAAATCAAAAACCATTATCAGTGCTTGGTAATTTTTTACTTACGTAGCACGCACTATTTTTATTAAAACTATATAAAATATAAACTATTAAATAAGACTTCATCGTAATTGTTCTTTTTTATAATAAAAACCACGCGCGCATTAATTTGTTATTTTTTCGTTTTCTTATTTTGAATGCAATATTGCGATTTAAAAATCGAATTCTAAAGAATATTCTTCCGAGATAAAAAAAAATTTGGCTTTGTGATTAGCGTATCGCCATTAACTTTGACAAATTTTTAATTTAAAATGCAAACCCGCGTATCAAGATAATGCAAAATCGCGTATGTGAGATAGCATAAATTATTTTCTAGAGAGTAAAAATACTCATATTTAAAAATGGTTATCTTTTTTACAAAGAAATCGCATTTTAGGACGAATGGATAAGGCTTGATCCAAGAGTTTGTGTGAGCAAATCCAATTTTTGGCAAGAAATGTCAGTTACGCGGTTTTTAAAGACGACGATATGCGGTTTTGTACTTCAAACGAAAATATGTATGTATACACTTTCTTCATGCGTTCTGAAACCTAGTCGCCAACCCCATTTTCGAAATTATGTAGCCGGCATAATTTTCAAGTCCAAAAAATAAAATCTTCTGCTTAAAAAAAAATACTTCTTTTAGTGATCAGGTAGCATGAACTTGATGAAATGTCATAATTTTATTAAAAGTCAAATGGTTAACAACAACAACGAATGTCATTAAATGAAACTACCTTTTTTTTGTATCATGGTACGGTCGGCATATCTGGGTTAAACATTTGCATATCACTTTGAATCTCATTTATTATATTTTTCATAGTTTTTATTGGGAGCCAGGCTTTTTGTTGGGGCACGCTTATGTTGATAAAATTTTCAGGCGAAAATAGAATTAAACAATAAAGGTTAACGTGGTCGTTTACAAACAGTTACGCCTTTTTTCATTGTTTCTTTGCTTAAACTTTTTTTTCATGTTTATTATCGAATAACCTGAGCGGGGACAAATATTTTTATATGAAGTAGATAAAATAAATATATCAAAAAAATACCGTTCGCAAAAGAAAACAAAACGGCTTACAACACATGATACAAAAAAAAGGTAGTTTCACTCATGATACAAAAAAGAAGGTAGTTCCATTGTCACTTTTTCGTCGCCATATTAACAACCTGACAATTAAGTAGATTGTGACATTTCGTGCTACCGTATGCAATATCTAAAATACTCCAAATTTTGTTATTAATTTTTTATTTATATACAAACATTTTGTTCTTAGAATCGAAATTTGAACTAGCAAAAGGTATTTTGTTGGGTACGACTCGGTTATTTGTACAATAATTTTGGGTTGTTGTGTCACAAGACTTAACCCAAAGCAAAAAATTTTAAAACACACGTGTTGTCAAACAATTAAACATTAGTTTAAAATAAAAATTTCAAGTTTTCAGATAAAAATTTATGAATAAATTCGATTTGAATTATGGACCTTCTTGAAAAAAATACTGTGGTCAGCGTAGCCGGAGTTGGACTGATAAGAGTTATTTTTTCTAAGCGCTGCCGAAATTTTACCCAATTTGTCAATGGGTCCGTCCCTCCCGTCCCAAAACTATTGCCCAAATAACCGAACTTTTCCCCTTTTGTATTTGAAGAGCATGCTCAACAAGTTGATAATTGTGTTTCTAGTCTTCATACTAACAATAAATCACAAATTTTGTTTCACACCAACTCCAATATTGAGTAAAATATATTTTAATTTTACCCAAAGAAACAACGATATTGTCGAAATATACTAGAATTGGATAATACTCACTTCTCTGAAAGTCATGACGCCTACGGGTCCCAAAGTAAATTCAGTTTTCACGTTACTTGAAAGACATGGACAAAGACAATATCGAAATTATATCAGAAACAATCGTATCCGATATAGAAAACTGTAGTAGTCCTGGCTAGCTACATTGTGTAATAATCAGATGACATAATGACACTAAACAATTTTAAAATATGTTCACTAACTACTACTTTTATTAATGTAAAAATAAAGATTTTGGCAAGAAGTTATCGAATTTAATGTAAAATTTAAACAATTTTAAGATAAGATATTAATTATTTTTAAAAGGTAAATGTTAATACAGCTATTTTATTTATACTCCCAAATTTATGATAAAAAATCCCCTCTGCCAAAAAACTTAAATTGGGTAACGCCGCTTCGATTTTTTTACAATTGAGCAATTGTCAAAAATCTCCTTTTTAATCAAAAAGTTGTTTATTGAAACTACATTCTTTTTTGTATCATGGTTTCACTTTGAATTTTTTTGACATAAACTGTGCTTATGACGTTTATACTTTTCGTAAATTGCTCAAGTAGCACTGCCATCTCAACAAATTATTGTTTTAGAAATTTAAATATTTTTTTAAGGATTTTTTTTTTGCATTATAAATAATATCACGCTAGGTAAATTTACTTTGTTAGCAGAGCTGCTAATAAGTGTGTATTGATTTAAAATACCTTAAAGTATCTTACCGCAACAAAAAATTGGTATTATCTGCAGTGTTACCTGAAATATTATTATATCTGACCCTTTAAGAAACTTATATATTAGGATGTTGCTTTAATTTGAATCCTCTTTAGTGGAAATGTGAACCATGGAGTGGTTAAAAGGAGCTTACCGTCAATGAAATCACCATGGAAGCATAAAGAGGGAGAGGGAGGTAAAAAAATTTCTAATTCTTAGAGCTCCTTGTTATAGTTTATAGACAGATAAACTCACTTGCTCTACTGCTGCTAGTGCCGCGTTCCGCTTTGATTGGGAACATCCGTTCCGCGTGTGTGAGGCTGCATAAATTATTTTCAAGAGATTAAGAACACTCATATTTCAAAATGGTTCTCTTTTTACAAAGCAATCGCATTTCTTGCTAGTATATTTCAGGACGAATGGATAAGGATTGAGCCAAGAGCTTATGTGAGCAAATCCAATTTTCGGCAGCTAATGTCAGTTATAGGGCTTTCGCACGAGGCGATTTTTCAGTCAACTTTTGCGTTCAACTCACGCAGGGTTGCAAGAAAAAAAATTGAATGGCTAAAAATATCAAAATAAAAACAATATCGAAATATTCGCCATAAAAAGGCGTTTGCATTGTTCAACTTTGCATTCTACTTTTGGTTGAACGGCCTTTCAACTTATCGCTTTCAACAAAGTTGGTCGGCAGCCAACATATAGCCATTCAACTTTTTTCCCGTGCAACCCTGCGTGAGTTGAACGCAAAATCGCCTCGTGCGAACACCTTTTTACTAGGTTTTGCAAAATGACGATACGCGGTTTTGTACTGTAAACGAGGAAAAAGTCCCTCTATGTGCATTTATATTTAACTTGTATCGCCCAGTTGTCGAAATTCGACATCGGTTTTGATACACTTTTGAATTTTACCTGTCACCAATACTAACTCCTTTATGCTACCAGCATAATTTATAGCGAATTTACAGGAAAACATAAAATAGAATTATGAGCGTTAATACCGGATTGATTAATGCTAATTCTATCAAGTCTCCTCTAAATTTCTTCAGTAGTTTTTGAAATTATCCCGAAAAAGGAACCTCGATTTTCATTTATCACAAATATGCATATGTATTTGTATATATAGATAAGATGTTCATCACTGACTAATTTATCAAACATATACCAATTCAGACTGTAACTAAGTTTTTCGATTATATTTGTATTTTATATATTTATATAAAAACTAAATATATATATAAAAACTAAATTGCCCACATCTACATAAACTCTTTCTTTTTTCATCAGATTCGTTAACGGCTGAGAAAGTATCTTGAAGGTTTACAACAAAAGATAATACTTTCTTATCTAACGGCAGTTTCACACGGGTTTTTGTCAAGACTGGGCCAAAGCCCAATATTTTTTCATCACACGACAGGGCTGCCAAGTTACAACAATTTTTATGTTACTAATACGTGTTCTAAAAGTGAAACAAATCTGATCATAAATATAATTCTTAGGATAGCTCTCAATCCCTGCGCCACCTAACGGAAGGCAAACACACTGATCCTTCTAAAACCTTCTGCAAAAAACAACAATCATTCAATGCGATTTTAAAATCTGGGAGAAAATCGTTCCCAATTGAATGATTCTTACGATTTTATATATGTATAAATGTAGGTGTATAAAATTCCATTACCTTATAAGCGGTTCCAGAGATAACCGATATGAGAATTTCAGTTTGTATGGGCGGTACCACGCCCCCTTTTCCAAAATCTACCACTCTTCGCCGAAAGTACGGTATTGACAACATATGTTGCTGTGCCAAATTTCGGGGCGTTAGCATAAGCGGTTCCAGATATAACCGGTATGAGAATTTCAGTTTGTATGAGCGGTGCCACACCCCCTTTCCCGTTATCTACCACTTTTCGCCATGAGTACGTGATTGATATCATAAATAGCTGTGTCGAATTTCAGGACGTTAGCATAAGCGGTTCCAGAGATAAGCGATACGAGAATTTCACTTTGTATGGGCGGTGCCACGCCCCCTTTTCCAAAATCTATAACTTTTCGCCGTAAGTACGGTATTGACAACATATGTTGCTGTGTCAAATTTCAGGACGTTAGCATAGGCGGTTACAGAGACGACCGATAAGAGAATTTCAGTTTGTATAGGAGGTGCCACGCCCACTTTCCCAGTACCTACCATTTTTCACTGTAAGTAGGGTATTTACATTCTATACATCTGCGCTAAGTTTCAGCATAATTCGTTTTAAAGATATAGTGGCTTTCACTTTTTAGCCTATATGTCAGATGCCATCGGAGTATGTTTTATTGAAATCGAGCAAACGGTGCCTTCACATAAGGGATTGCAAAATTTTCTTGTGGCGTATTTATATATAGATTTTAGAAATAAATCAATAAAAACTCGCTGCACAATGATGCTCAAAATATATTTTTAAATAATTTTTTTAAATATTTTTTTTTTTTAAGTAAAAAACCACTTTTTTAATTTCTTCAAAGAATATGGTAGCTTCAATTTAAAGGAAAATGTGATAAGCACAGTTTACGTCAAATGGGAGCAATGGCGGGTAAGAAGAAGAAGTGAAACTACCTTTAAATATTTGTATCATCCCTGTGGGGAAAATCTCTAGTTCTGAACTGGTGCGCTTCTAGTACATTTAGACCCAGTACTGGTTCGCGATAAATCTCTTTTGCATGCAAGCAACTGGCGAATTTAACATGGCGATGTCCTAGGAAGTGTCAATTGCCCCCCGCTGCATCCCTTTTTCGATAGTTCTGAACTAGTCCCAAATTCTATAGTTCCGAACCAGTTCTAAAATCGACAGACGAAAGAAAAAAGTATCATGATTTTTCAATCTTTTTGGTTCTTCCGTGTGAGCGATTTTAAGTCATTTTGGAAGAAATGTGTTTTCAATTTGAAATTAAATTTGTTTGAATGATTGTAAGAAATGTACGTTTACATACCTTTAGCTGTAGCTGAGTTTGCAGAGGTGCTCGCTGTTATTTCTTAGATTCCAGACGGTCCCAAGATGTTGAAATGTTAACACAAATTTTAGTTTTGTATTACCAAGCTATGAAAAAGCATCTGCGAAGCACAGAATAGAAGCGTATATGAACGAAAAAGCCGCCGGACACATATCTATGTAGAGCAAACAAGCCCCCGCTGCATCCCTTATTCGATAATTCCGAACAAGTTCTAAATTCGACAAATAAGATCTAGTTCGTTCTGCATCCCTTATTCTATAGTTCCGAACCAGTTCTAAATTCGTCACTTTAGATATAGATTTCTAGTGAAAAAAACTGAAAAAATTAGTACCACTTTTCGCCGATTTTGTACTGGTGGGGATCTAGTTCCTATCGGACTAGTTCCATTTTGACGACAAAGACCTAGTACGGAACTAGAAATTTGATTCACTAGTCCGCGGCTTCCCTGCAGGGATGTTACAATAACAAGTAATTTTTAGCAAAAAAAACCGACTTCAACTCTCATATAAAAAAAAAATATATATATATATATCTCATGATCCGCTGATCGGATCTTAACCAGATTAGTATGGGACCACCTCTGAGACACTACCTTTCCGATGCAAAAAGAATTATCGAAATCGGTTGACGTGGTCCAAAGTTATGCGGTAACATACATAAAAAAAAATAAAAAATATTCCGACGAACTGATAACCTCCTCCTTTTTTGGAAGTCGGTTAATAAAAAACAGCTTTGTTATTGGCTTATTATCAATTTTGAAAGGTGTCGGTGGGCATTTGAAATTTTCTATGTAAATAACATGTAAAAAAAATTGTTTTCATTAAACATCATATATGTAATACTTCTATATTGGCAGTAACCTAACTTCTCAATGTGTAAGCATTCCGAAATCAAAGCGAGACTGTCTAGCATTGTATAGGCTTACAAGTATGGAAAGCGCCATTTTGTTTGTTTACATTTGAAAACAGCTGAGATCACCTGATTTTCAATTCTCTCATTCTCCGCACAGAGTTACATTCAAGTTTCAAAACTTTAAAATGTAAATTGAGAAATATTTAAAAAAAATGTGTTTTTATTCATTTGAATTCAACAAAAAAGAAATTAAAAATGCATGCCAAGTCTTGCATTTCCAATAATAACGATAAATGTGTATGTTCCAGGCAATAATTTAAAATATTTGTGAAACTTATCGTTTTGCGCTAAAATACAACAATGTGTGTAAAATTCGTTGTCATTGCTTCTGTTTTCAATATCATATTCGTGCCTGCCGGTGGAAAAAATAGGTAAATTTGCATTTGTTTTCAAGAAAACATATCAGTTAAAATATATTTCTTTCCAGAGCGACATACGGACAAGTAAGATGATAAATTTGTATGATGAATATCGCGGAAAAACTTTTGCATCAAAATTTCTATTCTAATTTGCATTTGAATTATGGTATCAACAGGGAGGCTTTGGGGCGTATTTTTTGAAGACAATTTTCTTATAAATCTTGAGATTGTTGATTTATTTTAGAATTAAAAAAGGTAGTATATATTAAAAAATATATTTACACTAGCAGTATGTAAATTACTTTTATTACGAATTGAAACGATTTTAATGAATATTCATGGTTACCATTAATAGTAGTATGAGAGTTAGATCTAAATGCATATTTGACAAGAAAGATAGAATACAAGATTGCGCCGTCCTGGCGGCGATGACATATCTGTACAAAAAGTAATAAAAGTCGAATTGGATGTTGAAAGAAAATGTGAGAACAGCAAACTTTCTTAATAATAAATTTTTCGATAAGGAACGTGTTTTGATTGTGCTAATTTGTAATAGCCTTATTCATAAACAATAAAGTAGCTTAAAAAAGAATTATAAATTGAAAAATGTTTGTAAACGGCAATTTAAAAAGCTTTTTAAAATTTTTATTTTTTATTAATAAGGCAATAAAAATATATGATTTACAATAACTTTTAACAAAGGAAATACGAAATAAGGTGATTTTTGCGGAAGTGGGTATTAGTGAATTTCAGTGCATTTAAAGTTTCTGAGGTTTCGCTTACTTTTAGATCAGAATTGTCAAAATTGAAAAATTCAAAGTAGCAATACAATAATCATCGAAAAGAAGATTGCGCCCTGCTGTGATGATGAGTAAATTTACCACAATGAGGAAGAATATAACAATTAAGTGAAAAAATTTTATTTTTACAAATTTTGTGAGCAGTAACGCGTTTCAAGAACGATATTTCAGACAAATCGTTAATGAACAACAATTTTCCTTCCCGTCTGTTTGGTTTTGGCAAAAAGTAATTTCAACCATTAAATAATATTATTTGCAAGAACCATTCACTGAAACTATAACTAACTTTTTATTATTTATTAATTCCTTTTTGATATTCAGCAATAACAAGATGGACAAAAAATTATAAACCTAAAATTAGTAATATTTTTATGAATGTAGTTATAAAAGTTCACAGAGGAAACGCCGGAAAACAATGTATTGGCAACAACATAAAATGTATGGCAATTTAGATGTCAACAGAATAATAACTACGATAAAAAAGCATGAGAAAAGTGTGCGAAAAACGGTCAACAAATTTCTTATAAAATATTTTGATTTTTGCTGGGTGTAAATGAAAACTCAATGAGTATTAAGGAAAAGAAAAATTTAAAATAATAAACAGAAAAAAGATGGGTGCACCAAAACTTGAGTTAAATGTTTTTCCCAAATTCCTAAAAAGTAAACAAATAGATTTTTTTAATGTTACTTTACATCTATTTTCTTTTTTATGAATAAGGCCATAAGCATGTACCCTTTTTATAAATACATCTTATACTTATCTTACAACCACATTACTTTGTTTTTAATATTGAATGACCCAACACAACAACTCTTTTTGTTGCACGAAACCCTTGAACACGTGCCTGTCATCTATTTCTTCTGTTTCGACATTTCGGTATTTTGCATTTCTTTCATTTTGACGTCATTCGCATTGTCAGATTTTTGAAATTCGTTTTGGTTCGACATTCTGCTATTTCATAATTCTTTCATTGTCATGTCATCCATCTTCCATTTCTTACCTTCCATTGCCGTTCGCATCGTCGAAGGTGCCTGTCAAACACTGCCGCCATCACGCTTTTCAGTTTGCCAGGCACGTCCGCTGTTTGGCAGGCACGTCCGCTGTTAGAAAGAGAATAGACAAAAAGGGGCATAGGATTCCATACTTGTAAGTATATACGATGCTGTCTAGTACCATTTTTGTCAATGTATTGTGTACTTGAGTGCCGTTTTTGTATATGTGTTGTGTACATGTTTATTTATAAACGTATGTGTTCCTTTTCTTTCGTACGTGTTTATTGATATATCTGTACTGTAGTGTTTTCGGACGGTACTAGCTCTTACTGCCAATATAGGAGTATTACACATATGTTAAAAATGTAATAGTTGTTAATTTATTCGTTATTTTTGTGTTATAAATATAAAAAAAAATTTTTGCGTTTTCAATGTGGAGAATTTGCCCTCTTGGAATGTTAAAAAATTCTGGTCACCTTTCGTACATATATCCAAAATCCTGCATATAAGCCTCTGTGACGCAAATATGAAAATATTCGCTTAATTGAGCAAAAGGACCATACTGCTATGGATGTGCATTAGGCGGTTTTTTTTCCCCATGCTTCAGAAACTGGGGGTCTAGAACCAATAGAGACAGCGAATTTTATGGGGAAGTTTCATATCAGTTAATAATTTTTTTTTCAGTTAAAAAGAACAATAGTTTCTTACTGAAAAAATTTGCTACCAGCTAATTAAAATAAATATAAATTAAACTAAGCACTGTTCTTTTTGGAAATGACGGGTCCAAACCCGAAATATTATTTAATTCGGAAAGAGCTCTCCAAGGCGAATTTATACAAGGTGGTGTTGATGGTGAATTTAGATTTTCGCCGCGGTACTTCCTAATGTCAAAATGATGTGTTTGTTGTAAACAAGGCGAATTCACATTTCAACAAACACATCTTTAGTTGGGTATTCCCACATAGGGTTGCCAGATTTTTTATGCACGAAATCAGTTCATTTGACTTTTTCATGCTAAAAAATCAATACTTTTCAGGACAATTTTTTATAAAGCAAAATTATGAATGTAAGTAACGCCAGAGAGGGTGAGGGTCACCTTTATCCCCAAAGCAGGAAAAAGCTCTCATGTGTCTCCGAGGGACTTCAGGCCAATCAGTCTCTCCTCTTTCTTACTGAAGACTTTCGAGAGGCTCATTGACCTGTGTATAAGAAACAGGATTCCTCGAGAGCGATTGAGCCTCTCCCAGCATGCGTATCTAAAAGGCATACCCGTGGAATCTGCCTTGCACTCAATTGTTAAAGTCATAGAGGAGTCTCTTATGAACAAAGATTTTGTAGTTGGGGCCATCCTTGATATCGAGGGGGCTTTCAATAATGTGTTACCTGGGGCGATAGTAAGAGTGCTAACTAAGTTTGCAGTCGAGAGCCCCTTAGTTGGGCCTATCTCTCGCATGTTGTACGACAGAACTGTCATAGCGGAATGGGGAAATGCCTCTGACCAGCGTAAAGTGAGCAGAGGCACCCCGCAGGGAGACGTCCTTTCCCCCATTCTCTGGATAGTCGCAACAAACGACATCTTGGAGGAGTTGAAAAGGAGAGGATGCCGGGTTATTGCCTACGCGGATTATGTGGCCCTCATCGTCAGAGGAAAGTTCATGGACACTCTGTATGATCTCATGCAAGGTTACCTGAATTTGGTCACAAACTGGTCTTCTAGATGTGGACTTGCTATAAATCCTGAAAAGACGGAGCTCGTACTACTCACCAGGAGGTATAAAGTGCCACATGCCCAGCTTCCTTCAATAGGAGGTGTTTCCCTTGCTCTTTCTGACAGGGTCAAGTTCCAGGGGTGTGATCATGGACAGGAAGTTATCATGGGAGCCAAATATCGAGGAGCGAGTAAAAAAGGCATCAGTGGCTCTTTACTGCTGTAAAAATGCTATAGGGAAGAGATGGGGCCTCTCTCCAAAAGTGATATATTGGCTGTATGAAACCATAGTGAAGCCAATCATGTTATATGGGGCCATTGTCTGGTGGAATTCACTGGAAAAGTCTACTCTTGTTAGGAAGCTAGAGCGCTTTGGAATCAGCGGGGCGCTCCGGACCACTCCAACTCTAGCACTAAACGCTATGCTCAGCGTCGCACCTGTTGACATCGCGGGAAGAGTAACGGCGGTCCGCTCGGCCATTAGGCTCAAATACTCTGGGTTCTGTTGAACACAGCACACGGCCACGCGACAATTATCAAAAGTTTCGATTTCCTTCCGGAAGAATTGGACTGGCGTGTTCCGAGGCTCGCCCCAAACGGATCATTCTCCACGCACATTCCTCCAAGGAGCGAATGGGAGAATGGCAGTCTCTGGAATAGGGGACCAATAAACATATTCACGGACGGATCGAAGCTGGGCGGGAGAGTCGGTGGAGGGGTCTACTGTCGGGAACTCTCGATAGATCTTATGTTCAGACTGCCGGACCACTGCAGCGTCTTTCAAGCAGAGGTGGCCGCTATAAAAGAGGCAGCCGAATGGCCAGGCACCAACCCCCTGCCAACAAGGAGGGTGAATATCTACTCTGATAGCCAAGCGGCAATTAAAGCGTTGGGATCGCTTATGGTCTCTCAAGTGCCTCGGAATACTTCCAAATTAAGCTAATTTGGGTACCGGGACATAGTCACATCACTGGAAACTGCAGGGCTGATGAATTGGCTAGGCAGGGCACCCTCGAGGCAATTACCTCGGATAGGGAGGGCATAGGAGTTCCGTTGGCAACCTGTGGCCTGCTTCTGGACAGATGGGCTCACAGTCGGCTCAGCGAGCGCTGGGAAAAAACCCCGACATGCAAAGTTGCATCTCTTCAACACTCCTGAAAAGCTCTCCGGAGTGGGCATCAGCTGCCTGCGGAACTTTGTTCTGAGCAACCAGCGCTTCTCTTAGCTTCTAACACAGAATATTTTAGTTGCCGTTCAAAGAACAACTTGTGTAAATGTGGTAGCACAATGGACAATCCAATTAATGTCTAAGTGAGGCCCCCTGGTGGGGTCTGCCACAATAACCTAACCTAATCTAACCTAACGCCAAAGTACTTGTTTTTAACAATATTGTAGTATAAATAAAATATAGTTCATAAGAAATAAAAGTGTTATTCATTTTAACATGAGTGTACACATCATTGTACACAGAAGCCATAAATTATTTTATATTTATCACATATTTGAATAGCAATAATGAGATGGTTCAATCTTCAGAGTTTAAATAGTCAAAGAATTCTATACATTTCATTTTAAAATTACTTTTAATTTGAAGTTCACTTTAGAAAATTTTAATTAGAAGCCGGTTTCTCTCTTTGCGCAAGGAAGCAAATTTATGCTTAAGATCCTCTCGGTTGTTTCGTTTGAGTGTGGTATTGACAAAAAACAAGATTATATGTTTTTTCAAACTGTGGAAAACTACCACTATCTAGGAATCTATGTATATTTTCTTATGGCTTAAATTAATTCTTTCAACTTCGCAGAAACTTTGAAAGACTGATAATTCGCTAAAAAGAATATCTAGATCTATGTCTTGCGTGCAAAGCTCTTTTACAATGTCAGTAAATTTTGAAAAAAGAATTGCAAGTTATAGGCAAAAGCCATTCGAATATTAAAATTTGCAGTTATTAAACTGAAAAATATTTTCGAGATAACTAACAACACTCGACAAAAAACGTCATCCTTCTTTTTAAATAATTTAAGCTAAATCATACTATCGCAACTGGTACGTAACGACACGGCGATGTGTCCATAAAACGATTGATCTTTTTGTTGTATTATTTTCTTGGACATATCAAATATTATTTGAAACATGTCAACTATAATTAAATTATTTTCTTCTTACTTTTTACAGTGCAGTTTAAGCAAGTACCAACGTTATGTAAAAACCTTAAGAAAATCCTAATGTATTTTGTTTGAGTTGAAAATTCAGTACAAATCAGTACAAATTTTGAAAAATCAGGACATTAGTGTACTGATTGAAGAAATGAATAAAATCAGTACAAGAGTTGAAAAATCAGTACTGTGCTTATAAAATCAGTACATCTGGCCACCGTATTCCCACATAAAAGATTGAGAAGTGTCTAAGGCTACGAATCGGTACATTAAAGTTTAGTCGTTCTAAAAGTTTAATCGTTGTTCAAAGTATCGAGATTTATAAGCTAACAACGTGAGTCGTAGGGGGCAATGGTTCAGTTAAATTCAAGGATCAAAGAGCACATTTAATAAAAAATTGTTGTATACGTTCTTTTCTATTGATATGGCATGCGTGATAGGGTCTCCAGATAAAGGAGCCATAGTCTAATTTTGATCTCCCTAAGGTTGTGTAAAGAATTTTTAAAGTATTTGGGTCTGAAAATGGTATACTATTAAGCTCTACCCAGAATTACAGCGGACGATGGTAAAGCGGTCGGCGGTAAGTGACCAGCTGTAAAGTTGCCGCAGTGAAATCCGTCATAGGAAACACAATTGCGGCGCACGACAGTTATCATTTTGATTTGAAAATTATCATTAAAATGAAACATTGTTTCGGTACGTGCGTGTTTGTAGATTTGCTGAAAATAAAAACGGATGAAAACATTGCCAAACTTGTGAAAATAATAAAAAAATACTACAGTCCACAATAGAAATAAATTTAAATCAACCGAAAAACTTCGACTTGTGAGTTTTAATTTTGACAGCGGTTAACCGTCGACCGCTTACCTAGTGTTCGCTTTATAGTAGGAGATCCGACAAAGGTACGACTTTCACTCATCTGTTTAATGGATGAAATCTACTTTGTATGAAATTTAACGTGTTAGAAAATATTTCGCGAGTGAAAGGTGAAGGTTGGCTGAAAAAATCCTCACCAGGATATTTTTAATTAAATATTCAAAAATTATTATTATTTTTTTAAATTTTGAACTCATTTCTTTAATGAACAAATTACATATATACAAATCGAAAGCATAAATCCTGTAGAATGTGTTAAACAGATGAGTGAAAAATACTAATATTACCTACGTGTTCATACCTGCCAACCCGACAGGTAGGCCAGGAAAAAAATAGACAACTTAACGTTTTCACATTCTATAGGCTTAATACTTTCGATTGGTATATAATTTGTTCATTAAACAAGTGCGTACAGAATTAAAAAAGTAATAATAATTTTCGAATGTTTAATTAAAAATATCCTAATATTATATATATAAATTTCATAGAAAAAAGATTTCATCCATTAAACAGATGGGTGAAGGTCATGCCTTTGTGGGATCTTAGACTATTAGAAACGATATAATTGATATGTGACGAAAAACTTAAATTTGTGTCAAAATGGAGACCTATTTATGTAAATCTTTAACTTCAGTAACTTGCTTGAGCCTGGAGTCCGAGATGAAATAACTTGAAGGTTTTGATTTGTGCCTTCTAGTGAAGGTACAATGAGAGCACTTTTTAATATTCAGGAATAGGCGGTTCCGAGAGTTAAATTTATCAAGCTCAGACTTAAGGTCGTCTGCACATAAAAGAAATTTTGAAGAGAAAACAGGGCTCAATGTACATTGTGGGACCCCCGATGGCGCCACAAAAGGTTGGGAAAAACTGAAACATAGAGCTGATGTATGAATGAGCAGCTTATTTTTTTTTAAATACTTAAATAACTAGCTTTTTAAGTCCTGCTTGCTTTCCAAGCGTGGTATTTTTTCGACCAACATTAGTCACAGCCATAACACTTTCACCAATGTTTTCCGTTACGCGCCGAGAAACACTGGGTAGCAGTTGAACGTATCTATCGTTCAGTTCCTTGTACGTGGCATGGAACTTGTGGGGCAGGAAGTGATGGGTGTCCAAATTCTAAATATTCCTTCAAAAGGATATACGGGATCATACTGAAATAATGGAAATAAGTGGAGCAAAATTAATTTTTCATTTCTGAATTTGAATAAATTATTCTTATTTTGAATAAATTGGATTCAGTATTTACTGATTTATTGAAGATTTCCTATTTGTATAAATTACCGTTATATGGGATGTGGGCGTGGTTATTGTCCGATTTTAAAAAATTCCAGCCATTTGGTATGTTGTACCAAGGCCAACAACTGTGTTTGGGAGAAATTGGTGAAGCGGTTACCAAGATACACACATGTAATCATAAGTGGGCGTGGCTACGCCCATTTTCCAAATATTTATAATATATTTACTTTTCGTCTAAAAATCATTGTAAATATCAATTTTGTGCTAATAAGCGTATGGGAGGCACTCGTGGTTATTGTCCGATTTTGCCCATTTTCAGTACCATCCGTCCTACGCTGAAAAGAAGTACACATTAGAGATTTACGCCGACAGGCTTTGCGGCGGCGGCGTGGTTAACTTCAAAAAGAATCGGCGGTGGCGACGACGGCGCGTCTGGAAACGCCGGCGCTACTGCCCATAAGGTAGATTCCAAAGAGCCATGAGACTACTAATGTTATCATATCATCTCGCCAGCGTTAGGCATTGGCCATGCAAATTCAGATTATAACTCTATTTAATTCATTCATTGAATTAGCTTTAAATTTTAATTATGTTACTTCCTACTTGAATTAAAATGTTGAGTGTCTGGCGCTGATGGATGGCGAACAGAAGACATGGTTCTTTATGTTCTCTACAGATTCGTATGTACTGTTTAAATTTAAAGAATAAAAAAAATGTAAAAAGTTAGGTTATTGGGGTAATTTATGTCGCTATCAATAAATTTTTGCGATAATCTTATCACCCGTTATGTTAAATGACGGAGTTATTACGGGTTATGCATTGAAAACAAGGTTGGTCTACTTTTTTCCAAAAGTTTAACCTACCAACTCCCGACAGAACAGGCCTTTTTAACCCACTGTTTAAAAAACGGCTCCTAAATGGTTAACATTTCCACTAAAATATTAAGCGCCAAATTTTTCCAAGAAGAGCGTAATGTAATTAAAAATAACAATAATTTTTAACAAAAAGGGGGAACTTTAACCCTGTTAAGAAAACATTGCGATGCGAGGGAGCAAAACCTTCCTGGGGTTTGACCACCTCTTAAGACCCCAGAATAAAATAACTTACGAATGCAAAAATTTGCGAAAAAAAGGGGTTGCTTTTTTTAAAAGTCTGTTATAATATTAAAATAAAAATACACAAGAAAATCAACTTGTCTTTGTTTTATCTTACTAATATTATAAATGTGAAGGTTTGTATGTTTGGATATTTGGGAAACCATTACGCGGAAACGACTGAATGGATTTACATGGAATTTTGTACACAGATAGCCTATGGCTACGGTGACCATCCGTCCTTTATTTTAAAGGACAGTCCTTTATTTTGTCCTCCTGTCCTTTATAATTTTTTTCAAAATAAAGGACCCCTTTTGTCCTTTATTTCTTAAACTGTCCTTTAAATCAGCTCTGCATTTTTCAGAGGTAAATTTTTAAACACAGAATATGAAAAATAAAAATGTCGCTTATAAAATGTAAAGAAAACCTTCCCCAGTTTGTTTCGCACCCAACTTAAGGGATTCTATTTAATCAGTAATCTTTGTACAATATATTAAGCGCAGGGAAAGTTGTGTCCAGGATCGTGTTGCACGCTGAGTTTCCAGTTCCCCTGAAAGTGAACAATAAACCCTCTGTTGCACAGTGGTTCCTGGAGCCTTCATTTTTCACTTAATTTGATTACCTTTTTTATGAAGGCTTACAATATTTGCAAGAGATCAGTTGGGCCTAATTTGTGAATTTTTATTTGATTATAATAAATTTTTTGGTGCAAAATGCAAGTGGCAAATTTGAAGAAAATGTATTCTCCTGTTTCAGTTAATAAATGTTACATAACAAAAACTAGTTGAAAACAATTGTATGGTTCTTTTAAAACGAAAAAAATTACACAAAAAAAAGAATGTTTGAAATGTTATAAAAAAATATATATTTTTTTTTGGTTTTTAGTGGTTGAAAAATCAAGGCTTCGAAGAATTATGAGTATTAAATTCCAATTTTGTACCTCTGTGTGCTGGCTTTGGCGTGCAGTATGAATTATGGTAAACGCGTTTTGGTAGCAAAGGATGGCGAAGTCCTTGAAAAGGATTTGGCTTCATTTTTCGAAATCGGTTAATTAACTGGTAAATATTTGAGTTAAATTATAATATGGGAAAGTACTTTTATCATACAAGCTGTATGTATAGGGCTGCCAGACGTCCCGGTTTTCCTGGACATGTCCCGGTTTTAGATTATTTGTCCCGGTGTCCCGGTCCAACCTTAAAATGTCCCGGGTTTCGTTTTAGTGTCCCGGTTTTTGATTTGATTGCACAAATTTGCATAAAAGTTCAAAAATCACTACACTAAGGGAAAAAACGCGTAATAATATTCAGAAAAATGTTATGAATTCACTGAGGGAAATAACGCATAGTAAACATGAATATTTTCTATTTGATTATCGTTTAAAAATGTTCGTATTTAAAAATAATACTTTCATAACCCGCACGCGTGGTGTTGATTCAAACTCAACATTTAAATGCACATTTACATGTCTGGCTGTAGCTGAGTGCGCGACGATGCTTGCCACAATTTGCTAATTTCCAAAGGGTCAGGGTTCAGTTCCTATCACAACCGGCATGGAATTTAAATAATTTTTTAACTTAATTATGAAAAATCAATCGGTAATTGCAAATCGCTTCATTTTAATATGGGCCTATTTGAATTGAATATTTCTATACTAAATACTAAAATTTGTATACTTAAATGTATTACGAGTTGGGTTGGTGCTCTTTCATATGCGTGTTTTTTTAATTTAGCACGCTTTTTTAATTCTAAACTTCTTTCTCTCAGTGCACCGGTTTAATTTGTGAAACAGTCACATTTCGAGATAGTTGAACTTTGCACAAGCAATAGTTGATGATTAGTATATCGATGGCTGAGTGGAAGATCGACCTATCTCGGCAGCCAGTTCGAAAACACCCTTATGGTCTGATTATGCATGCTTCGCATAACTTCGCATAAACTTCAAACTGTAATTTCGTCTGCACTTTGTATGTATTCCGTTACCCATAAATTAGCAGAGATTTTAAAAACTTAGCGATCTGTTGAGTTTAGATTTTGCTTCACATTTTCTTAAGCTACATTTTTATTGCACTGGTACAAATGGTTGTGCGAAGTTATGCGAAGTATGCATAATCAGACCTTTATTAATTATGCATATGCATACTTTCGGTTGAAAACCGAAATAATGCATATGGCTAAAACCGAAATAAAGTATACATGCACAGTTTCGGTTGAAGCCGAAATAGTGTCTAAATGCACAGTTTCCATATGCGCAATTTCGGTGTCCCAAAACAAAAACAAGATCACTCCAATTTGACTTCGATAGTTCGCTTGAATTCAATGAGCAGACATACCCTTCAGTACTGCTCGAGTCAATAGGTTCATTCCTTATCTTTTTGGACTAAAATCTGAAAAGTGTCAAAATGCCAGAGCGTAAGCAAAATGCGCTCACTAAAAGAGAATAACAGGAAAAGTAAAGGAACGCAAAAAACCAAATTTTTAGTCCAAAGAATGGCAACAACAAAACTAACGTCAAATAAGAATGGAAATGTATGTACAAAACACATTCTCACAAGCAGAAGCACAATAAACCCTTACTATATCGATTATTTTTTGCCTCCTTCCAATTTCAATTCACTTTTTAGATTATTCTCACTTTCTGCGTATTATTTAATTTCCGTTAATTTAAATTGAGTTGAGTTTGACACTTTTCAAGATTTTGCCAGAAAAAATTCTTCTGACTAAATCTGACTACTTCGGACTGATGAGAGTCACTCTCACTGAGTGCTGCTCTCTCATTTTTGCTGTCATTTCTGAGTTAAGGAACGCTTTTTGGACTAAATCTGACTACTTTGGACTTTTTCTGACTATTTCTGGGAGATAAGGAACGCTCCTAACAGCTACTTTTGAACCGCTACTGCACCGACTCCTAGGTAAGTAGCTACTCTATTAACCCGTGGTAGTGCACATGGTAGTGCAGAGTCGAACCAGTCGGAAGCAGAATCGCGAAAAACTACGACAGAGGGCGCCCATAAATCATGCAAGTGACTACTTTAGTAACTCCCGGTAGTGCAGAGAGAGCCGATGGTGATTACCGCCTAGGACATTGCCTTGTAAAAGTAATCGCTAAAATACACTGCAAGTAGTCGGTCGGTTGACGGAGTTCACCAGGTAGCTACCGATACATCAGTCCTGTAGTCGCTATCTCGTACTGCAGGGTAACTACACATTTATAGGCAAATAGCATACAAATGCGTATTGTTTTTGCTGTTGTTGTCACGTTTTTCGTTTCATGGAGTTTCAATCACTCGCGCCGCTAAATAAATTTTCACTTTAAAAATTAAAGCCCTTTCAAATGCTAGTTTCAGTTTTCGTTGTTGCGTATGCACATATCTAAATACATATATACGTACATATGTATGTTGATTGCAGTTAATATGGATCTGTTTGGTTTCGTTATCGATTTTGTTTTCGATATTGTAATCGATTTTGTCATCGATATTTTTATCGGTTTTGTTATCGATATTTTTATCGATTTTTTTATCACTTTATTATCGATTTTACTATCGATTATTTATCCGTTTTGTTATCGACATTTTTCTTAATTGTGTTAATGTTTTTGCTATCGATATTGTTATCACTTTGTTATCGATTTTGTTATCGATATTGCTACTTATTTTGCTATCGATGTTTTCGGAACTTATCGATAGTGATCGATATTCTTATCGATTTTGTTATCGATATTTTCTTATCGAGTTTGCTATCGATTTCGCTATCGATATTATTATCGATTTTGTTATTGATATATTTATCGATTTTGTTGTCGATATTTTTATCGCTTTTGCCATTAATATTTTTATCGGTTTTGTTACTGATATTTTTATCGATTTTTCTATCGATATTGTTATCGCTTTTGTTATTGGTATTTTTATCGATTTTGCTATTAATATTGCCATCGATTTTGTTATCGATATTTTTATCAATTTTTTATCGACTTTATTATCGTTTTGTAATAGTTTTTTTTATAGATTTTGCTATCGACTTTGGAATCGACTTTGTTATCGATTTTGTAATAGATTTTTTGATAGATTTTGTAATCGATTTTTTTATCGATTTTGTAAGCGATTTTGTTATCGATTTTTCTATCGATATTATTATCGCTTTTGTTATCGATCTTTTTTTCTGAGTGTGTGCTTTCGTTTTTGACTTGGATATGCTCTTAACCATACCACGTATTCTACGTTTAAATTTAGCGGGTGTATCTCCGCTACAGCCTGCAGACCAAGACGAAGACGCTGGACTGTTCCTTTTTTGAGCGATGATAATGCGCAAGTCGAGCAACGTTTTCGCATAGTACAAGGAGTTAAAAGACAGATAAATCTAAAATTGCAAAGAGTCCTCAATAATAACAATACTTTGGTTCATGAATTTAAACAGCTCTGGAGAATATGCCCAATGAAAGCTTCAAAGTAGTAATCCACCGTGATCGCGTGCCACGCGGAACACACCAGCGGCAGGGACATTGTACTGCACGCGCGCAATGGGTAGCTCTGTCGCATTGCTGATACGCATAGATTTTACGACGCTCTCCAGTATCCGATTATTTTTTTGAATGGCCAGGAGAAATCCCACAGACTAATCCGCAAAATAGGCGCCCGGTGCCTAACAAAGAGGTTTCCTGCATGGGCTTCCATCTCATGGTTCGTAACAATAATTTTAATCTACTGCTAATATGCAAGCAACTTCTGCAACAATTTTTAGTTGATATGTATGTAATAGTAGAAAGTGAGCGATTGAGATACATCGCTTTAAATCAAAGAAAGTTACGAGAGGGAAATTATATACATTTGCAAGAGGCTGTAAGACAAGACGCGCAAGCTAATGCGAGTGACGTAGAGAAAGTGGTTATACTTCCTTCCACTGTAGTGAATAGCCCAGGATACCTTCATCAATATACGCAAGATGCATTCGCATATGTTCGGAACTATGGGCGTCCCGATATGTTCATCACGTTTACGTGTAATCCGGCATGGTAAGAGATTACTATCGAACTTATGCCAGGTCAAAAAGCAAACAGGCACAACCTTATTGCTAGTTTAGTAGAAAGAGTTAGAGTAGAAAGGTAAAATATTTGGAGACGCTCAGTGCTTTATGTATTCAATAGAGTTGCCGGATTGAGGTTTGCCTCATGTTCATCTTTTGTTGTGGCTAAAAGCAAAATTGCGACCAAGTCAAATCGACGACATAATTAGTGCGGAAATCCCTGATGCTAACATTAACCAACAACTATACGATACCATTGTCAAAAATATGATCCATGGTCCATGCGGGGCACTTAATATGTCATCTCCATGCATGAAGAATGGAAAATGTAGTAAACAGTATCCCCGAGAGACACTTAAGGACACACAGACAAATGAAAATGGTTACCGATTGTACCGCCGAAGAGCACCTCACGATGGAGGACGCATGGCTAATATTAGAATGCGCGACTATCAAGAAGGCGTCGTGGTAGATAACATCGGGTTTGTTATCGATTTGGGTCTCGATTTTGTTATCGATATTTTTATCGATTTGGTTATCGATCTGAGTATCGATTTGGGTACAGATTTTATTATCGATATTTTAATCGTCTTTGTTATCGATATTTTAATCGATTTTGCTATCGATCTGAGTATCGATTTGGGTATCGACTTTATTTTCGATATTCTAATCGATTTTGATATCGATAATTTTATCGATTTGGGTATCGATTTCGTTATCGATGTTTTTATCGATTTTGTTATCGAGTTATCGATTTGGGTATCGATTTTGTTATCGAAGATTCCGAAAATCCTGAAGAAGGCTCGAGAATTCCGAATTAATAATAATTTCTTAATTGATAGCGTATTTTAAATCAATAACATGACCGTGACGTTGACGTTGCTTATATCTCTCTATCAACAGCAAATTTGATATGTTTCTACGCACTTCTAACAGTTATTTTTCTTCTTCCAGCGATAAGTGTCCGTGTCCAACAGCAACGGAAATTATATGCAAAATAACCCTTTCCCACAAAGAGGAGCACACATCTACAAAAAATAAACCACCTGTTCTGTTTTGTGGGTTAATTTTCCCCTTAAATAGTGACGGTTATTTTGGGACACTTTCAAAGTGTTGACGGTTATTTTCGACCCTGCTTAAAATATAACAAATTTTGCAATCCCGGTGGAAAAATCGCAAAATTTTTTGGTGATTCAGTCCAATGTACATACAGCGAAGATGACACCTCTGATAAAAAAAAAAATTATATAAATTGTGTTTAAATCTGTACAGTAAAGCATGTATAATAAATCTTTAGAAATAGATTTTTAGCCATTTATTTTTCACTATTTTCCCTATTTTATTGTTATAAATGCATATATAATATACTGCAATATGTTTGCATCAAGTTTTCAAGCCATTCCTCATCTATTAAAGGTGGCAATGCAAAAAATAATTATCCAAAAAGAAAGAATAATTCATGAGCTTTAAAATGGTGGTAAGTTATTAGAAAAATACATTTATGGCGAGAAGTTATAAGCGTAAAAATCAAAATTAATTAAATGGGGGACACCCACCGTCACAGCAAAATATGTATTTTTTTAACGTAACATACAAATTCTTAAGTTTCCCTTTCTTTAAATGAGGTCCCCCTATTAAAAATATAATAAATATTCACATCAAGTCAGCAGTGTTCATTTTATTCACGAATTATCTGTTAAATGTTATCTTTTCTTATAATAAACTTGACATTGAAAAAACATATATATATATATTAAAAACTCAAAAATGTTTGGTAGGTTGTGGTTGGTTATGGTAGGAAATTTTGATAGGAAAAAAATTTTGACTGTGGCATCACTGATACTGTCTGCTTTTGGTCTCAAGGTGAAATTAGTCAAGAACGTAAACCTACCGTTACGTAAACCCGAGTCACGATCTGTCTTACCAGAGCGCCATGTAAATGAAAACTCAACAGCGCAGAATTTTTCTGTAGTTGTAGCCCGCAGCGCAGAAATCTGCGGAATTTAGATTTTTCCGTGTCAGCTGACCTCTTCCTTCTTTCAGTTTTGCAGATGAAAAAAGTTATAAGTTCATATTCAAAATACGTTTAAAATATTTGAAATTTACTATCGAATAAGGTTTTTTGTTGAAAATAAGTAGTTTATATATAGCTAGCATCTATTATAGCACGAAAAATTGTAGTTGAAAAGGTAAGTTTATGAAAAGGCATTGATGAGTGGCAACACTGTAGTAAGCAACACTGAGGGCTCCAGTAATCGACAAAATTCTGCGTGTACAGAATGCGTTTAAGTATGAGTTCCGTTCTTGACTAATTTCACCTTCATTGGTTTGTTGTGCTAGTTCTGTGTATGTCGGTATGTACCAGGGATGTTTCGAATACATATTTGCATTCGCATTCGTCATGCGAATGATTCTTATCATTTAACATATTCGCATTCGAATCAAATGATGCGAATGTTTTGCGAATGTGAGTGTGTACATGGGCAGAGAGTCCACTCTAACATTGTTGAAATTGCTCTAAGTCTGTATAACCAGGGTGCGGGCAATATCCGGCTTTCAGCTTCAGGCGCTACACGGTTAGGTAGTATATCAAGCAGCTTTGATGGCCTGCTAAAAGTCGTATAAGCAACCTACAAATAATTTTAGATTCCTCGTGGGAAAGCGAAGGCTCGGATGTAGAATCTGGAGGCATTAAAAAATGTGAAATTAAAGCTCAATTGAAGGCCTATCTTAAAGAAAAACGAGCTCATCTCGGTGAAAATCATCTCGATTGGTGGAAAACTAAACTAATACGACAAACTGACAGATCTGGCCCGCAAATATTTGAACGCTCCACCCGCCAGCGTTCCAAGTGCCGTATTCTCCTCTTCTTTCAAAAATATTCGATGCCCATATTAACGTAGAGTATGTAGCTCAGTACAGGCCATAAAGTATAATATATATATATATTATATGTAAGTACATAAACAAAGGTAGCGACCAAGCCATTTTCAATGCGAGGCAAGCTGGCGATGTTAATATTAGCCCCCAGAGAGTCCAAACCTTCAGGGCTGGCCGGTACGTGAGCAGCAATGAAGCGGCGTGGAGAATCTTTGGCTTGCCCCCCCACTGTCATTCACTTTATTTACTTCACGGAACACAATTTCCGCCATAGAGTTGCAGCGCCTCCAAAAATAACATTAACGACATTTTTCAACTCTGTGAAAGTGACAACATCACAAAAACCCTGTTATAAGCTGAAATGCCAATGAGGAAAGATTGGAAGCGCCGTTTACAAGGGACACATGTGGAGGGTTGGCCAGACGTGAAAGCTGGAGACGCACTGGGTCGTATGTATACCGTGCACGTTAGCAACTTTGAATGCTACTGTTTACGCATGTTGCTCAATCAAGTGCGTGGTCCAACGAAATTCCAGGCACTGAAGACATTTGATGGACTAGAGCGAGTGACATTCAGGGAAGCATGTGAGGCACCTGCACTGAAAATAAAATTTCGTAAAAATGCTACGAAAAACTTTCGTAATCTTGGTTTTTGTACAATGTATGAAACTTTCGTTCATAATACGAACACATTTTTCACAACGAAACAAGATTTTACGAACCATTCGTAAATATACCGAAAGGACTTTCGTAAATCCTTTTTTCAGTACAATTTACGAAATCTTACGTTTATTTTACGAAACACATTCGTAAATTACTGAAAAAAATCTCTGTAAGAATAATTTTTTATATTGTACGAAGGCATTCGTAATATTTACGTATGGTATTAAAATTTACGAAATCTTCAATTCTGTATTCGTACAATTTACTTTCGTACATGGAACAAATGTAGAAATTTTTTTTTTTTAATTCGTACAACAGACGAATATTTTCGTACAATATATTAAATTACCGGAGGTTTAATATCATTTTGAAGAACTGTTGGGCATGAGGATAAAACTTCTTTAGTGCTGTTTCGTTCCCATTTTTCTTCATTTTGATTGCTGTTTTTCTTCAATTAAGAGAAGTTTTTTTTTTTGGGTGCAGTTACCTATCAACGGCAAGCCCAAGCCAAGAACAGACGCACTACTTAATGAAATTTTAAGTAAGTACATGAATGATTTTTCAGTGAAACTTGCCTTTCAGACGCCTATAATTTTCCTTTAATTTATAGTCGAGAAAGGAAACAAACATGGAAGAAGCTGCGAATCTGCCAAGTACCTCCACTTAAAACCATTGCAAAACATTTTGTTAAAAAAGCGCTTAAAATTAGGAATAAAAACAAAATAAGTGTTGTGTTATAATTCGTTTTATGTTTTTTACAGTGTGGTGAATAAAAACAATCGGAAGTTCTACTTAACAACCGCAGATTTTAGGAAAATAATTTTGTTAAATATACGAACTATTTTGTGCATTTTACAAAAATTTCTTAAAAAAATAAAGAAATAGTACAAAATTCTTTAGTAAGAAGTACGAAATTCGTTAGTAAATAGTACGAATACGTTCGTAAAATGTACTAATATCCGATGTCTCATATTTTCGTAGTATGTACGAAAACGGTTTTGTACAATCAACGAAAACTTTCGTGGCTCAAAATGACGAAAACTTTCGTAAAATGTACTCAAGTTTTCGTTATATTTCTGCAGATTTTATTTTCAGTGTGGACTATTGCATGAAGACAACCACTGGGACTTAACCATGGAGGAAGCCGTGCTGTGTCGCTCAGCCGCCAAACTCAGAAAGCTATTTGCAATTTTAGTGAGTACTTTCGGAGTCTTCAACCCTCTCCAGCTGTGGGAAAAATACAAGGACGCACTGTCAGAGGATATCGCGCATACGCTACATGGGACGCAGAATGGATAACTAATGAGGCGCTGAAATTAATAGAGGATAAAATAAATAACTTAAGCGAGAAAAATATGGTGGATTTTGGTTTGCCTACACCACAACGAAGGGGAGAATTGTCAAGCGATGTTATAAGAGAACTCAATTATGATCCCGTAGCCTTAGACACTTTTGTCAATAAAATGATACCACATTTGCTTCCCGAGCAAGAGCATGTTTACGATTTAATTATACAGCGTGTTAATAGTGGGAATCTTTTTTCTGGGTGCACCAGGAGGTACTGGTAAGACATTTGTTCTAAACCTATTGCTGGCTCGACTTCGCAAGGACCGTAATATAGCCCTGGCAGCAACGTTGCTTAATGGTGGACGGACTGCGCATTCAGCTTTAAAATTGCCACTACATCTTGCGAGCAAAGAAACCCCTACTTGCAACATTAGCTTATAGTTAATTGTGTGGGACGAGTGCACTATGTCACATAAGCATGCTGTAGAAGCATTAAACCGGAGCCTGAGGATTTTAGGCAGACATTGCCTGTTATTGAGAGGGGTACACGGGCAGATGAGATGAATGCATGTTTGAAGGCGTCGACAAAACTAATCAAAAAAAAATTCGATTAGATTTTTCGATTAGTTTTGATTAGATCAACTATTTTGAAATATTTTTGTTTTTTTCGTTTAATTCATAAAGTAACAAACTTAAAAGAACTTTTATTCAAAATTTCACTGTAAACATAAATCTTATTAAACAAGTAAGGACGGTATTGTCTTCGGCTCATAGCCCTGGTCATTTCGGTACACTTATTGGTGGGTCTATCTCCACTTTTTCTCATACTAGTTGTAGTATAAATAAATAATATAAAAAAAACTTTTTAATATACAACGCTTTTATAAATGGACTAAAAAGTAGAAAATAATACTTCTCAGTCCCATAGAATTTGTTTTGATAACTTTTGATTTTGAAATTTTAGCAAAAGTCATTATAAACAATCTATGAAATTGAAAATGAAAAACGTGGAGCGCATGCAATACAAAGCATTCGATTTAATTGACAATAGTCAAACTACATAACGTAGACCTAAAATTTCTACAGCGAAAGTAGAACTTTGAAATCGATTTTAAGCGGTCGTTATTCATATACCCACATACATACATACATATATTACTTTTCATATCAATTCAAGTGTATTACATGCGCCCCACGCTTTTCATTTTCAATTTCATAGATTGTTTATAATGACTTTTGCTAAAATTTCAAAATCAAAAGTTATCAAAACAAATTCTATGGGACTGAGAAGTATTATTTTCTACTTTTTAGTCCATTTATAAAAGCGTTGTATATTAAAAAGTTTTTTTTATATTATTTATTTTCTCCTTTTTAGTCCTGTATGAATAAAAGTTTGCAATAGATATTAAAATAATTCAACGATATTAACAGAAAGGTGCACACACATGCATTTACATATGGATGTACATACGAACGAGCACCAATTAATTTTATTTAAAGATATGACGTGTCGTCTATTTCCGGTGTAGCAAACGTAGTACATAGGGCGACATCTAGATGTCATCTACCTCGCCCTATTCACTACAGCTATCGCCCTATGCACTACTTCACTACAGATGTCGCCCTATTCACTATGCTTTTTTATAGGAGCTTTTCAAAGCTTTGCTTTGTGGTGTCGGACACACAACATTGAAAGCTTCTGGATCCACAACATTGCAAGTTGATAAAAGCGTTGTAAAATTAAAGGCACGTTCTGAAAAAAAAACATGAGATTCTCGACGCTTTAAATGTATGCTGATTTATATTACATTTGTATCACAAAAAGTTTATATTCGACTTCATTACTACCAACTTTTCAAAAGAAAATTCAGACAATGAATTCCGGCTTGGGGTATTGACTATTCCAGCAAATGAAAACAGCCTTTCGACGGGCGCTGATGACGTAAGCGGGGTATTGAACGCTAGACACGCTTCCTTCAGTGCACCATATTTATTCCAAATTTCAGGACATGTACAGCTGTATATGTACATATGGATGCGAAGAGAATGCATTTTGATAAAATGCATATTGCGAAGACGAAGAATTGTGTGTAGGCAATGGTAGCGATGATATATTTTATAGAGGGGGCGCGAACAACAATTATAACCAAAAATGTTCTATTCTGAATATTTAACAAAAAAAAAACGAGAGTATATACAAAAATAAATAAATTTTTTTTACAAAAATATTTCAAAATAGTTGATCTAATCAAAACTAATCGAGAAGTCTAATAGATTTTTTTTTTGATTAGTTTTGATTAGGTTTGATTAGATATGCTAATCGTCACTAATCGCGATTAGATTTTTGATTAGTTCTAATCTAATCAATAAGTAATCGATTAGTATAGCCAACTAATCCTAATTAATCAATTATTCTGCAAAATAAAAGTTTCTAATCCGATTATTAATCATTAGGATTACTAATCATTATTCCCCAGCTATGGTTAAAACTACTTTCTGAGATATTGGCGTTAAAGTTTTTGATGTGTTATAACTTTCTTGTTGTTGCAGTATATAAAAAAGAAGTATAGTTGTAGCATTGAAAAAATTGTCTACTGCGGAAATAAATCGTCAGATTACCAGTATTCGACCCTAATTTAACTGTAATAAACGCTTTCGATCAAAAAACATGTTACTTATGTTCTTTCTGCGACACGCTTTTTTGGAAAAAAGGATATCATAAAAAAGCGTTTTTATACGAGTAGTATTTAGTTCCTTCAAAGGTATCTCAATTTTTACTCGAGTTATCGCGTGCACATACGGACGGACAGTTACCGCTTAATCGATTTATTTTTTGTCTATATCAGTGATTCCCACAGTGGTCCAGGTGGCTCCCAGGGGTCCACGGGAGACTCGACGGGGGTTTCCGTTGGCGCGAAAAAAAATATGAGGGTCCACGATTTGTAACTGGGGGTCCACGAGATTTTTTTCTGGTTTCGATAGTAAAGAACCAAAATGGTTGCTTGATAGCCTCTTTATTTAGCTTTAATTTTTTTGAGTGGTGTATAGTGGCTCTTGACGCACTGCTGCACTTACCGTCACTTTGTGTCTTCATACGTGGAGAAGCCTTAAATGCCACCTGCTGACTAAAAAGAAACGAATTTGGTATAGCACTGAGTGGGGCGAGGCGGAAAATGCTGGCGGCAGAGTCTGGAGCACTTGCATCTTTTCAGGGCTACAGGATAGTACGCCACCATCACCTTTGTTGAAGGGATTCTATAATGTTGAGTTTAATTCCAGTACTGAGCCCGGACTAACTCATTGTCGAATCTGCACTGATGGCTCCAAAACTGACTCAGGATCTTTTTTGAAGTTAATGGGGACAGACTTCACTTTTCTCTTGGAAAATATGCTTCGGTCTTCCAGGCTATGGACTACGTGGTGGAAAACAGGTGGAAGGGAAGGAGTTTACGTGTCTGTAGTGACAGCCAACCTGCACTTAAGGCATTGGCCAGCCCTTTATCTAAGTACTTCCAAACTAGTTCGGCAATGCTTTAACGAGCTTGCTTTACTGTGGGTGCCAAGTCACTCGGGAGTGCCTGGTAAAGAGACATCTGACTATTTGGCCGCAGTTGGCTTAGATCAGGCATTCCTCGATCTGCTATCAGTTATAGTACTCCCCACTTCGGCCATCGAAGCCATCGTAGGAAATTTGGTGAATACTTCGCTCATCAATAACTGAGAGGTTGCCTTCAATCTCAGGAGGTCTATCTAGTTTTATGCTCTCACAGATCAGACGGTACTGCAAACAACTGGTTGGACTGCTGACTGGTCACTTCACCTGACTGTAATAGGCGTAAATAACAACTCCATTTACCCATCCTGCCTTGAAGAGGATAAGACGGTGGAACATTTTTTTTTCTTCTTGCTTGCTTGGTTGTTTGTCATCGATTTTTTTAGATTCGGTCTTTTCTCTATTGTCAGTTTCTGAATTAAATATTTGGCGTAAAAAGCTTTGCGGTTTTGTTCTTTCAAGCTTTGTATTTTAGCAATGTCAGGGATAAATACTTTTCGCACCAGAAATAAAAATTATGTCATCAACACAAATAAACTATTTTGCAAATACGCCGAACATGTGAGGAGTTTATGGTGAAGAGAATGTAAATAACGCTAGCGCTCGCAGGACCATTAAAAAATATTACACCTTAGAGCGAGAGAGTATTTTGATGGCTTTACGAGCTTGCAGGCGTGTATACACATTATTTTAATAAACAGAACAAAAATATATATTTTATTTTTATATTTGCCACTACGAGTTTAATTTTGGAAATGATGATGCAAATTTAAATCGTTAGATCTAATTAGGGATGGGTAGTGGGGGGTTGAAGTTCGTTTTTTTCCGAATTTCGAACATTGCCCAAGCATTCGATTATTCGATTCGAAATTTGGTGGTGCAAATTCGATTTAATTCGAATTTTTTCGAATTTTCCAAAAATTCTTTAATTGAAACTTCTTAATCGAGTTCAGAGATGTTTGCGTTAAATATTTATCTGTAACGTTCGTTCAATTAAAAAAAAAATTTGGTGTCAAATTCAAATACCTAATCACTTCCGCAGATGTTTGCCTTAAATTTTTAACACCAAGTCATAAAATCTGTATCGTTCGTTCGATTTTCAAAAAGGAGGTAGGTGTCAAATGAAAGGGCTTGCCCTGTAGATGTGTAATATGGTTTTGGTTTTGTGCCATATGGAAGAAAACCAAAATCAAATGATTTAATAAGTTAAATAAATTACCCCAATATGGGTATCAATCGAAATGGTTTTGAATAAGCTTTTTAATTACATTTAGGAGGGGGGGCCACCTGTTTGAAAAGTCGAATATAGTTAAAAAGTGTTGTGCTTAAAATACTATGCAACAATTAAAATAGTTTTGAGGTGCTTGAAGAGAGTGGCCACCTGTCTAAAAAGATAAACTCAAATTACACTGTGGGACAGCCGAAACCAGTCCGGACTTTGTTAACATTCTCTGAAAGTATACCCATCCAGTAATAAAACACTCGGTGGATTTGCAAAAGTAAGCTCGTATTTTTATTTCATGGCCTACTAAAGTTTTCATGTCTCGGCCCAAGTAGTTTTCAAAAAAGTCGAAAGAATGGTTAAAACAAATGTCTGAGCGAAATCAAAGACATATATTATAAAACTTCATGGGAAATATTTTTGTAGAACATTTTAACCCATTAGCTCGCGCCTAAAAGGCTAATTTTGACCCTTACTTCAAGAAATCCCGCAAAAAGCAAATTTGGAAGGTCGTTAGAGGATTGATATATTCTAGAAAATTATTCTCCGGAAAATTTTACTAGGGGTCTTCTCAGGCAAAAGCTTCATGCCACCAACGTAAAAGCCTCTAAACATTTAAAATAAAAAATCAACAAAAAAAATAGTTTTTTACAAAAAAAATTTTAAATTTGAGTTTGGAATAACAGTTCCTTCTAGGCCCAGATTTTTTTCCCGATGCGTTAGTTCGAAAAACATGTATTGTTTTTACTTGCATCCCTAAGACAAATGGAGTGCCACACACAGTGATGGCAAATTTAGCCAGAAAGAAGAAAGTGTAAGAGTTGATTTTTATGCAAATAAAGATGAAATTCGATTTTTTCTAGAATCGAATTTTCTATCCGAATTTATATCCGAATTTTAGCAACACAAAGTTCGATTTCGAAAATTCCCCATTTTGGAGGAAAAATTCGATTTAAATTCGAATATCGAAGCTTCGAATATCGAATTTACCCATTCCTAGATCTAATCTTCACATTTTGTAGTGAAAGGGGTCTATGAGAAAAAAAGTTTGGGAACATCTGGTCTATATCTATCTCGATTCATGCACAAGTGCGCTCGGGTATAAATAACCACGCTGGAAAAGCAAGCAGGACTTTAAAGCTTTTTGTACCCTTACACTCATAGATTAGTTATTTGTTTAAGTTTTCACACAAAATGTTATATTACCTGATATTAAGCTTCCCCCTAAAATTCGCTGACTCGTAATTGATTTTAGACCCATGGTTTCTTAAACAAAGTTGCTCAGAATGATTCGTAGAGCATTTTCCACATATGCGATTTTCCGTTTTTTTGGTCCCCTACAAATCGACCCGCTCTAATGTATATTACTTACTTATTATTTTACTTGAATACTTATGTCGAGAAACAATTTTGGCTGTAAAATTATTTTATTGAGCACCTGCTAAAACAACTAAATCGCGTTTTTTGCTATAACTATCTTATTTGATATCCAATTTTTAAAATCTTTATATCGCCGGAAAGGCTGCGCTTAGGACTATAATTGGCCATTAAACAACTGTAGCCTTCAACACCGTTTTATTTATACGTTCACTAATTTTGGAAATTCCCTAGATTTTTATTTTTATACTATAAACCAAAGCCGTCTTTTGTTCGTGTTTTGACGCCCACGCTAACGATGTGTACGTTCGAAGTTATGCTTTCGCCCAACAAAAAGCACGATTACCACAGAAGTTAAAATGGAATCGAATTAGGCGATGGGAATCGCTTACCCTTTCTCTTCAAGAAGGCATTATTTTAACATGGGCATGTCATTGGCGGTAAGCCCTTACCAGCAGCATTACCTTCGAACGAAGGGAGAACGCATGAATAAACAGAATGCAGAGAAATGAACAAAGAATGCCTTACAGAGTAACTACTGTAGAAAGCCTAGATAGGTACATACCTATGTACATATATTAAATCGAAAACAGAAAATACAGATTAAAAGATTCAAATTTTTATAAATTAGCTTTAATAAATACATATGTGTTTAGGTGTTCAGATCTTACTTAAAAACCGGTATGTACATACATGCATATTTAATTAAAATTAAAATTGTACTCCATCACTCATGTACTTCACTTCATTGACTCACTTCAACTTCGCTATAAATTAAGCAAAGCAAAACATGCCTTTTATGCGATGGAATTTTCTACAGCACGTAACGGTAGAAAAGAATTTTTGGCTATTCATTCTATTTTTCAGCTGACTATAGTTGTGTTTTTTTACAAATTATCCAGTAACTTGCCAGCAACTCTCCAGTAATTTTATTTCTAAGAATTCGCTCTCATAGAAAAAATTTGCAAAAAAGTACGTGAACGCTTTTCCAGTAATAATTTGTAAGTTTCATGAACAGCTGATAAATTGGTTGTTTATTCGCAGCTAATTCCTAATAAAACAATATATTTTGTATTTAAATAGGTTTATTTTGTGAACTTCAACAATAAAAACCCACAAACAGTTTCCTTATTAGTTTAATTTTCATCCAGCAACATGTGATCAGCTGTTTTTCGTACTGGCAAATTCTTACAAGTAAAAGTTTAGCCAGTAAAATCCAGTAAAAACTTGCAACTTCAACTGTCATTTTCCGCTCTCTCAATTTCCCCTACTCTGCAAGTTTCTGCGTACGAAAACGCCAAAACATGAAAATTCGTAGAAACTTTTACTGGATTTTACTGGAAATGAGTAAAAAACGCAACTTATGGTGAAGCATTCTACTTTTCATTCCCCGTAATGAATTAAAGCAGCGAAATTAATAAAAAATTGTAGAACATTCTGCTATCACAGTATATACAGTAATAAACCTTTTTGAGTACTCCTCGGGGGTAAACTCTGATCAGGGTTGATAATGAGAAGTAGCATGAAATTTGTTGGTTCAGAGTTGTATACAAAATTACTGTGGTATGAAAGGGAGCAACAAACCGTGCTATGGCAGAGTGGCACATGACTTGACTGTATAATAGTGACCGAAATTAATTACAGAAGTGTAAAAAATTTCAAATTATTCTCTATTACTATAGATATTAATAAAGATCATCATAGTTCAGTGTTTAACAGGTTATATAACACCGTAAATGATAATGCACTGTTATAGCCCTGACAGACATGTGGTTTGTACACCATGGTATGCATACTATGGATTTTGATACTATTTCGATGATACACACATCTAGTACGTATACCGATGTTTTGTTTCTTTATGCACTATATACAGTAATAAACCTTTTTGATTACTCCTCGGGGATAAAATCTGATCAGGGTTGATAATGAGAAGGAGCATGAATTTTGCCGATTAAAAGTTGCATACAAATTTACTGTGGTATGAAGGGCAGCAACAACCGTACTATGGCAGTAGCACAGGTAATTTTGTAAACAAACACTTTTCTTATGATTATAAGAGATAATTGCTATTTATTGTGCAATATTCCGATATGCAGTGTGTATCCAGAGGCAGTGGCATGTGAGCCTCACTAAAATCTACTCATCATATTGGAGCAGCTCCGGGTAATGGACCATTGAATTCGCTGGCTGAACTTATGACTACCTTAACCTTCGGAGTCTCCAAGCAAATGCGTGTCCTGAATTTATACGGTAGCCATTCATAGCAATTACTATTGTATGTGTGTATAATTCATATTTGTGACATTCTATACTTTGATGTTGAGTATTTTTGAGGAGCTCCGGGTAATAGTCGTTCAAACTTGGGTGTGCTTAATGAGCTCTCTGGGCGGATGCGCTGGCAGACTGTGGAGTCTCTATAACTATACAAACCTTTTTTTTTTGCTTTGGAATAAAGACTTAAATATATTACAATGGATATTTTATTGATTTTAAACTTACATTTATGAAAACTCCATTCAGGGCTATAATTACAATTTGAGTTTCAAGTTTGAAGAAAGACAAGCAATAATTATGTACTTTACGATTGATATTACTGTCAATTAAGCATTGATATTATATTTGAACTACATTTTGTTCATAAATTACACAATTATATATATTTTATCCTCAAAAAGAACTTTTTCTAATCATGAGGCGAAATTCCCCACAGTAAGTGTTGCCGTGCGCGCTGAACGAAAACGTTGCACACAACCCAAAAGTACTCCTCGGGACCAATTGGTGAAAAACTGCGAAAAGGTTTATTACTGTATATACTGTGCGCTAGAGTACCACTAGAGAGATCCGAGTTTGAGTCCCCGGGGACGGATTTTCTTTTAATGATATATTTTTTTTAATTCCTTTTTAAATAATCTGAAGATTTTAATGTAAAAAAAAAACATTTTTATTCATTGACTTTTTATGATTTAAAGTACCTAGGTTTATTTCAATATTTCCTCGCTTCATTTACGCGTTCTTTTAAATAAAATAGAAAGCAATTCTCTTTTCCTCCATATCTTTCTTTTTGAGAGTAAAACGTGAGACAGCTTACTGAATACCAGGGTAAATATTTCAAAATAAAAATATGGAGGAAAAGATAATTCCTTTGTATTTTATTTTAAAGAACGCGAAAATGAAGGGAGGAAATATTTGTTTAAGAACAATTTCATTAGAAAATAAACCTAAATAAGTGCTTTAGTATCATACAAATTCAATGAAAAAAATTTTGTTTAATATTATTATTATTATTATTATTATTATTATTATTATTATTATTATTCTTTATTGATGAAAATAAAATATTCCACCAACATTTCTAGCGCATTAGCTGCTGATTTTTATTAAAAAAAAAATAAAAAACAACAAAAAAAAAACAATTAAATAATAAAGAAAAAATCTCCTACGCGAGGACTCGATCTCGTATCTCTCAAGTGACACTCTAGCGCTCTGATCACTCGTCCATTGCGACTGTTGGACCGGCGCGAGCAAAATGGCATACATACATGCTATCCACGATTGAGAGAATACAAAGGTTGCGCCGATCTCGGACCGCTATTCCTCTCTTAACGAATTTGACAGAATCGTTGTTTGCATGACGTCACACTTGTGCAACTTGTT